>NC_089724.1:5813750-6137500 GCF_035083965.1 Branchiostoma lanceolatum | reverse complement strand
TCTTTGGAAAACAAGATACATAATAAAGAAGTAATGAAAGAAGTAATGAGGTTACTTTGTCGCAATATGTCCGAGTTTAGGGTACAACCTACAAATAACTAAAAAAAACGAAACATTCTGTTGGCGTATCATTGCGTTTTGACGCCCTTTTTGAAATGCCCCTCTGCGGAGGTCAAATAACTGCAGCCGGCTCACCCCAAAACACAGTTACGTCATGAAGCGAATTTATACACGCTTTGGAAAACCTTCACAATCCAAATCATACGGACTCAAAGTCGGCACAATACTATACCACGCAGCATAGTTTTCACTTGGCTACCTCTCACATGAGACTTTCTACCAGGCTTTCAAGAATCTAGCCGTACTACTTTATGTACCCGCGTCATACACCCCGGGGGTCGCGGATAGAAACTGTGTTCTGCGACCTTAAACCACATTGTATAACATTGCACTTAGTGGCTGACTTTAGCGCATGGAGGGGTGGTTACAAGGCCAAGTTGCGCCAGAGACTGACTGAAGGGGCCTCTGTAGGTGATAGATGGTGCCTTTTATGGCATGGGCGACTCGATAGGGATGGCTATGGTAGGCGAAGTATGCAGGTCGGCCCGAAATGCAGGGATGCCGTCGTGCACAGAGTGGCGTTCTACTTGTACCATGACCAGGTTCCGTTCTACTTGTCACTGACGAAAGATAGCGGATGCTGTCTGAAACGTCTGACTGTTTCAAAATCTTATCCAGTTGCTTGAGTAATTATTTTTGGCGTTATCTTATTACCTGGATGTCTAACCTTCATCGACGTATTTGTACCATGGATTTCTTGACGAAACACTACAGATTTTCACATCTTCGACATAGAAAAGACTGCAGTTGCTGCTCCTCACTTGTCTATGGAGCCAAGCAAAGCAATCACGAAGAAGCTTGTTCAATGACGATATCGACACAAGTTCTGTTAACGCCACCTCAAAGATCACTTGAGTTACCTCAGCAAATGAATTTCCATACGTCTTGATGTGTTTCTAAATTTAGTTGGCGATAACCATTCTGTCTGGAAAGCCAAAGTACAATTGGCCGCAGTAATGAGCACGGTGTAATGAGAATGGCAGGAAGGTACGTGTCTTGAGTCTTGACGTTGAGGGAAGTGATCTCAAGGCGATGACAAGAAGACGACAGACTTTGCTGGTGAGTGCACAAGTTGTGCGTTTGTGCCCAGAAATAGATTTACAACTTGGCACTGGAAAGTAATGAGTTAACCAAACTTCATGTTATTTTCGTATTGTAGAGTGGCCTATATTATATACTATAGTTGGTAGAGCGCTCGCCTTGCCCCGGCCGGGTCATACCAAAGACTTTTAAAATGGTACATTCTGATTTCTCTGCTTAGCACTCAGCACTTGGGAAAGACGGTATGGAAGTTAAACACACACTGGAAGCTACCAGTGGACCAGCCCCCTGCTGTAGTTGTTGACTCAGATACATGTAACATGTAGTTTATGGCAAGAGGATCATCAACAGATACCAATCATGCAAATGAATTCCTAATTTGCAAACTTAACAAAACGGAATAAAACTTAACATTGCATTTCAAATCAACCGATTACCATCGTCCCAAACTGTTTACTTGTACACAACCATATTGTAACAGTACAGCTACTCACCAGACTGACACTGACAGCACTTGCACTCATTTCACAAACAATACTTCAGCAATTTCATCCCCACCATAATGAGATCGCATGGCCAGCTTTTTTTAAAGCTTTCTTGTTACTCTTTTGCTTCATCATAGTAGGGGGCGGGTGGATAGGATAGTTACCGACAGACACCTTAGATAAAGATTACAGTTCGAGAAAGCTTTCCTACCAGTAGTGTAAACAGGCAACAAGAAAATGTATGGTCAATGTGGCCGCTTTCGAGTTTGAGGTTTCAACGGGAAGTTTACAGGGTCACAATAACGTTATGAAAAGGCTTAACTACCACTTGGACTTGCCTTCGTATATATCAAGACTGAATTCAAATCAAGAATGTGAAAATATGCTTATGTTCGTCATATATTTTTATTTCACAGAAGAAAATCACACGAGTTTCGCATGTATTTTGTCGTAAGCAGGAGCTTTGCTTTAATTTTATTTATAGTGCAGGTTGAATCCACTATAGAATTGTTAAAAATATTTGTATGTACAGTTCTTCAGGGCCATTCGGCGTTATCTACTCAGCTTATTAGCTTATAGATAAAATTTGACTCAAAAAAGAAACTGAAATAACATTCTAAAAAGAAGTTACAAACGTAAAAAAAAAACATCTATCTCTAATTTATCTATATAGATCTCTATCTATAATTTTGACAAATCAAATCGACCTACGACTGCACGGCAATATAAACAAAATAAGCTTCGCTCAAATGGAGAAAATGGCAAGGCATTGTATACATTGAAGTAGTTACTGACCGTACTGTATTATAAACTGTGCCAGTAGGCTTTATACATATCTGGCAAAAATAGTAGAAAGGATTTTGCTATATTATACAGGATATGACGTGTCATCTATTTCCGGTACGGCAGCTACACTACTTCGGACGACCCTCCTTTGCTCCGGATCAGACAACAGGACAGCACCATTCCGATCAACTGAAAAAAGGCGGGAAAATATGGTTATAGGCAAATATTCAAAATAACCAGAAAATAAACAAACAACCCCCTGTGATATCAGATAAGGTAAAATACACAATGAAGAATGTTTCTTCCTATAGATTCTGAGATAGCCAGAGAGTTCCATGTCAATCCTATTGGGCTCATCACAACACCGGTAACATGGAAATCATCGTTGTGTAATTATCAGGAATGCGTCGGAAACGCTGTTGTAAAAAATGTATCTTTTTCAGAATCATGTTTCGTGGAATATATAAAAATACAGCAATGACAATGTGGGCCAGATTCAATTTGTAATGATTGCCTTTATTAATGCCACCACAAAATCCTATGTACAATTAAGTTGTTACAGAGCAAAACAGAAAAGCGCAAGCCCACCACCTCCAGTTGGAAACAGAAATAGGAGACAAATGAAAACAATCTAAATACGCTTAAGCCAAAATAGTTGCTCAAGCAACTGGATGAATTTGAAACAGTCAAATGTTATCCAGTTACTTGAGCAACTCTTTTTTGGCTTATCTTATCACATGGATGTCTAACCTTCATCAACGCCTAAAAAAGTTTAGTTAAATGTGTTTGAAGAGTTGATTCTGGACTCACCATAATGGCTCCGATGCCGCAGGCTACCCCGGCAATGATGCCGGCACTGTTCATGAGGAACATCCGCACCTGTACGTTACAGGGCTGCAGAAATAGACAACAAAACGGGTTATAACAAGGCTATAGTCCTTGGGTCGAGACCGTCTTTCTAACACTGATTGAGACCTGTGTTGCAATGGATTTTTTGAACGCCGTCAGTATGGCACTTCGATTGGTGTTGCAAATATTCTAGGAATTCCACGAACGCATTCCCTGGATAATTCGTCTTTTTTTGCTACACCTTATTTAATCTGCAACAACCAGAGTTGATCTTGATTTATGATAGGAGGTTTGCATGAGAAGCTTGCATGTGATCACGTCATTAAAACAGATCGATCGGGACTAAATTCAAAGAGCCATGACATTGATAATTTTGGGTTAAATTTGATTGATATGTAAAACATGCCACAGAAATCACAAAATTATAAATCCTTCTCGATATTTTACATCAACAGGAAGTCTGCCAAATTTAGGGGGCAATTTGTACGACGTCTGGGTTTGAAATCTTTGACAAACAAACGATGATACTTGCATTGCATTTACATAGACTACGTAGCTAAGAAAGTCTTGACGATGACAGACACGCATGCATGATACAGCTATTCTGGCTAACTCACCCGATTCCAGTTCCCGGCAACACAGTGATCGACAGTTTTGGTGCATGCGCATGAGTCCGGCTTGGGGTTCCAGTTGGTGGTGGAGTTCATGCCGCAACATTCCAGCTGATAAATAGAGAACAGCATGAAAACCGGTTTTCTTGACATGACCACAAAACTTGCACACTCTACACCACACTAATTTCCTATTAAAGAATACCCAGCGTAATGTTATCTCTGACCACTTGCTCTGACATATATAGGCATAATGTAAGAGGGGCAAGAAAAAGAAACTTATTGTCACGTTTTGGTTACTATTACCGAGATCAAGGTCAAACGTTGAATTTCTACATCGAATATCATTCCAGTTCTGTGTGGAATTTTAGGTGCTTTGGCACAGCGACGGCTCTTGCGTTTTTTGCGTACTAGTCTTTCGAGGGACATATTGGCTCAAATGAAGCAATAAGCCCATTCGTAGATTCAAGTAGGTATATGCTGTGTCAAAGGTGAAGGCCCCTAAGACGTAAACAAACCCCGTCTGGGCATTGTATGCAAATCGAGACAATGCTCGAGACAACAACTGCGACAACTGTTTACAAGCCAGGGGCCTTCACCTTTGACACTGCCCATCCGTACTCGAATCTACGAATTGGATTATTGGAATATGCAGTACAGTCAGCAATACTCATATAGATATAGATAACGATCACCCTGGCTACTCACGTTTTCCTGCACGAAGTCGATGATTTTCCTCGAAGCCTCGTCCCTGCCGGCATAGTCTGTCTTGGACAGGGCGCCCAACGCCTTCTCAACCACACCATAGAACTGAAAAAACAATTAACCACGAAAAGATAAGCAAAGATTTGTTGTTGTTTACGTGTGCTTTTACTAAAGGCCAGTTGGTGCCTGAAATAGAGAATTTTCAAGAAATGAGAACAAAAACATACAAACAACAGATGCAAAACAAATGCAAAATGAAAGACTGTCACTAAAACATGGTATGGAAAACGATTTTTTGTATGGGGCATTTGAGTGTTCAGCAACACATCGTTGTTCGAGCAGACATTATGGGTGCAGTTCGGCATAATGTCGCGAGGAGCGTAGTTAACTCACCTGGTCTTTCTGCACGGCGGCGTAGATGCCAATACCGATCTCCAAGCACAGCAAAAGCAGCAGGCAAATGAAGAACTAGAGAGAGAAACAGAAAGAGAAAAATCATTATCACATATGTGAAGAAAATATGGTATTCAAATTCTGCAATGATCAAAGAGCCATCTCTGAATCATGATAGTAAAACAGTATCCGGGTTTCACAAAAGCTAGTTTTTTCTAGATTTTAAAGTTTATGTTTTAAGCTTGCCCGTCAAATAAATGGAGAACAGACACTGGTAGTATTGTGTTCTTACAGCGAAGTTTAGAACTTATCTATCTAAGGAAATGTCATTTGCATCTTGACGAATGGCATTTATATACATAATCATGTAAAACAGTCATATTTCATATTTTGTTCCTGGGAGATTACAGTTCGAGATACACAGACGAGGAGAGTACCACGCCACCTAGCGCGGAGAATCATAACTACAACCTACCGTTCCCAGCAGGCAGCTGTTCTCCTTGATGGCGCCAAAGCAGCCCAGGAAGCCGACGATCATGGTGACGACGCCGGCGCCGATCAGCACGTACCCTCCCACGTACAGCGTGAAGGTGCTCACCTCCGCCAGCTTCATGATGTTGTAGGTCCCGGTGTCGACAAGTACCCAGATACCCACACCGATCAAACCCACGCCTGCAATCTATGGGGGGAGAAGGAAAGTTGCACTTCTTTATTGTTTTAACAGAACAAAGAGGCCTTAATCAGATAAAACCTCCTTGATCAGAACATATACTCGGGTCTTATACTATGTTTTTAGAGTCACGTCAGGTTTAAAGCAAAAAAAGATTGGCGCAGTTGAAAAGGCTGAAACGTTGATAACGTTTTCTTTTATTTCATTGCTATTGCCTATGCCTAGCAGCTCCGCGCCTGAGGCGTCGCCAAGAAATGGCATGGAATTTTTCCCTCTGAATCCTGGCATTTAACAATAACGATGGAAAAATTATTGACACTTTTTCAGACCCAAAGCTTTGCTCTGTATACCACTGGTCTCGACTGCTATTTTCCTTTCTCCTGTCTTGTCTCTGTCATCCTATGTGACTGTTGTCAAAACCTAATTGTGTAAGCAAATGCAGCAGACCTCATTTTGCACTCCATCGCGTGCCCCATTTGACCCTACAAATCGATTAGCCTCAAATTCTCAATCATGCTAAGTGTATGGTTCTTACGTGACCACCCATACGAGAAAATTATTTTCTTTGAGTAGCCAATGAAATGTTGCCACAGGTTTATACGTTGTTTCGTTGCTATTGCCTATGCTAGCAGCTCCACCCCAGAGGCGTCGCCAAGAAATGACATGGAATTTTCCCCCTAGATCCTGGCTTTTAAGAATAAAGATTAAAAAAAAATAATTCACCAATTTTTAGGTCCAAAGTTTGACTTCTATCTTCTATTCTTGTCCTCTTGTCAACACATGATCACGCCAACAAATGCAGCAGGCCTAGCCTCATTTCTCACTTCATCGCGTGCCCAGCCTCAAATTCTCAATCATGGTAAGTGTACGTTCCTTACGAGAAAATTATTTTTGTTGTGTCGCCGACGAAATTTTGCCACAGGTACACATGTATATACGTTGTTTCGTTGCTATTGCCTATGCTAGCAGCTCCGCCCCTGAGGGGTCGCCAAGAAATGACATGGCATTTCCCCCCTAGATCCTGGCTTTTAAGAATAAAGATCAGAAAAATAATTGACCAATTTTCATACCCAAAGTTCGACTTCTATTTTCCTTTCTTGTCCTGTTGTCAAGATCTAAGCATGTCAACAAATGCAGCAGACCTCATTTCGCACTCCATTGCGTGCCCCATTTGACCCCACGAATAGCCCCAAAAATCTTAATCATGCTAAGTGTACGTTCCTTACGTGACCATCCATACGAGAAAATTGTTTTCTTTGTGTCGCCGACGAAATGTTGCCGCGGGTTACCGTTACGCCATTGTCCGAAGGATATGTCAATCAAATGACGTACGCATCCTTTTGTGTCCACCTGAGTCATGCCTGTGCCATGTCATGTGTCGGGAAGTCACACGTATACCGGTAAATTACAGCGCACCTCGTTATGATTGTATGTTATTATTTATAGAAAATTGGCTACCAGGTTGTAACAAATTGTCGTCAGTCCCCAAAGACATTTATCACAAACAGAGAGTGCAGTATGTACAGACGACAGGACGTTGTGTGTGGCAGGGAAGACATATTTGAAAAAGAAACATAACAATGATTATCTTCCCCTCGCGGCTGTTCCCTGAACCATTCTTCCGGTACGGTGATTTTGTTGTCGTGGAATTTTCAATAAGGCTGTGACAGAACCAACCACCGACAAGGACATTTTTCAGTAAAGACAGCTGCATTTTGTAGGACACATTCACGACTAGCCCAAGAATACCCATAGTTCGCGATCGTACAATATTGGTGCGACGAATGTTAATAAGAATCTTCGTATATCAACCTCTATGTCTTAAATCTTATTTCACCATTTTCAGTCAGGCTGTATTTCCAAAACTGCCGTAAAATAGAACACGAGCCGCTCCCCCTTCGTCCTTGTACGCAAAGTCACAATTACTGAAGAGTCACAGGTGAATACTTTGTCCGAAAACTTCTTTTTCTTCCCCCTCTCAGCGATGTTTTCTGTTGTAGCTAAACAGTAAAGAAGGCTTGCGTGCATAACAGCAAAGACGTGTAATTTTGTCGACCTCGAGGCTATAATTGAATTCCGATTCCTCTTTTTACCTGGGTGTACATTACAAAAGAATATAGATCCCTGGTGCCCATGTTTCTCAGGGCAATTATAAAAGCTCAATTCCTTGACTCATAGTCTGTCTGCTCATACATTGTCTGGTCTCTCTTCTACAGACTACTCTCGGGACTAAAACTGGCAGAAACTTCGAGGCCAATACAAACTAAAGAACGAGGAGTAAGCCGCCCTAGAAACCAAAGACGTTATAACCTCCTTTTCCTTGTAGAAACTAATACCCAGGTAGCCAATTTGGAGGACCGGTTAACTCTGATCCTTGCTACGATCTCGAAAGTTAAACCTCCATGGGTCTACTTTGGTCGGGTTTTGCCATTTCTTTCGTGGTAGATAATACATACTACCTATCGATCTTGAGTTGCTTACGTTGATACTAGACTACATTTGTGCGTCCAGACATAGCAAGAAGACAAGGAGAAACACATTGTTATGACCTCGAAAGACTCCACTTACCCAGAAAATCAGGTTGAACAGGAACAGGAGATACTTCAGACACTTCATGCCTCCACTCATCTCTCCGTACGACATGTTGTCTCTTATTCTCTTGGTCGGGATGAGCAGCAAAACACAGAACAAACAGATACGTCCTAGCACTATCCAAACACAGCTGTAGTTGTACTCCGTACACTTCTCTTTTACCTCTGTCCTACCGGGCGGTCCTTTATCTAATTTTTGTATCGACCAATCCTCACGCACTGGTGAGTGTAGTCTATTGTGACGTCGGTAGGTAGTTACGTGACGTAGGAAGGGTGTGTCCGGGCAACACTGTGCCATGGTACGCCAGGTGTCCTCGAGATTCTGACTAACACAAAGGCGGTGATGCGCAGGTTATTTTGGGGCGCATCTCATGATCTTAAACTGAATGTGAGAGTCTGCCTTCAGGCTAGGGTCATGCCATTCTTTCTGTGCGTGGGTGGAGATGGCTGGAGACCGGATTTCTTATAAAATACGTAACACTAGACAGTATTTCCTAATTTAGTTCAGTTCTAATTTAGCATAATGATGCGATCGTCTAGTTGATTAGCATATTTGACGCCGCTGTCTTGTTGAACCAGTTGTTCTACTCCAGCAAAAAAAGTGGACTCTTCCACCATTGCCGGTTTAGATAGACAGCAAAATGGCATGGCTGCGCATGCTTTAAATCTTTTACACGTTCTACAAGTGTTTATCTTCAGCAACAAAAGCGTACGTGGAAATTGTACGGAACAATATAGTTTCTTTTTTCCTATACCATTATTTATTTGTAACGGATTTAAGACTAGAATAAAGTCGTAATTACCTTAAGACGTCATAACAGAAGACACTCACCCGTACGTGATGTATAAAGCGTTGTCCGTTAGTGCGTAACAGACCAGGCTTGTATTCCAGAAACAAAGTTCTATATTTGGTTCATTCTTAAACGCATGGTCCATAGACCGGATGTTACCAGGTAAGTTAGATCTGAATTTGTACATAGGACTACAGTCACACCAAGTATATTATACACGTGCAAACTTTGATACATGTCCTGGCACTATGACTATCTATGCTGCTTGGGTTTGTTGCACCCCGTGTATGTCCATCTTCCCGGATTCAGAATTGATAAAGAGAGAGAAAAAACAACTTAAATGTGGGTGCAATTTTTACATGTTAAGTCAACCGACACGGCGGCTATTGTGTCTATTGATAACACTATATAGAGGGCGCTGCTTTTCCTGATCGTCGTTGATCGTAAATTATTCATCATGTGCGCGATAACAATTACTCAAGCAACTGGATACATTTTGGAAACGTTAGCATCCACTATCTTTCATCATCGATGCATGCTATTTGAAACGTTTGACTGTTTACAACATCTATCCAGTTGTTTGTGGATAAGGAACTGTTATATTGTGTATATCATTGCCTGGATGTCTAACCTTCATTCACGTGTCTATGATGTGGTTAATGTAGCATGTAAACCATCAATAATACATGTTTTACACCGATGAACAATAGATAAGATCAGTGGATGAAATATCTATCCGTCACATCTTCTCCATAAGTTCATATTAGGTGCCCACAGGGAATTAGGATCGATGCTTTTAAGCCTTTTAAGGTACCTTAAGGCATTAAGACCCTTTGATGTATTGTTGTTTGGCACTATAGATCGCTTTGGGTAACGTAGCGCTGGCTGTATTCATCCGATTAATTCCAAACGTCATTACAAGTTTAGTAGCAAAACCTTTGTTGGATTCGTTGGCATGTGTGGTGGCCGCCATCTTGAATTCTGACGTCACAGAGTCGCCATACCATTTCATTTTCGTTGCTTCAATAAAGCTACACACTATACGAGCGTGAGTACACACACAAAGTGCAAGTACTGGTCTTTTTTAGATTGCATTTTTTTTGTTTTTAAGAGAGTCCTGCGTGTCAGGTAACTGTTTTGGAATTCTCGGGCTTGTCTGAAAAAAATGTGTGGACAATGATTAGAAAGTCTAAAAGAAAGTGTTCAACTCTGTCATTGATGAATGAGGACATTGACTTTTTAAGTTAATTATGTTTACTAACTCCTAAACTCCTACAAAAATGAAATTTAAAGGATTGAGACAATTTTACCATCTCTTCTACTTTTGAACATAAAATTACAATGACTGAGACATAGAACAAAGAGAATCACATGACATCTTGCAGCAAGGCACCTGCAAGCAGCATTTTTGAAGGTGAAAGACATTGAGAAATTGAGTTAATTGCGTATAATCATAAGTTTTAGCCTCTTTGAGACAGACAAAAAGCATTGAAGGGGCACTGTGAAAAGGTTGGTTTAGGTATTTAAGTAGTTTAAGTTTTGAACAACACTTTGTACCACTCAACTGTTATTAGCAAATATAAAGTTTTTTTTGGTCCACAAACATATATCTATATTATGAACAATATGTCGCAGCTGGCTTCATCACGCATGATGTAGTTCACTGACCAAACTTTCACATCTTAAAACAATATGTCAACAAAGAAATCAGCCACAAGATGACCAGTGGCCCAAGGAAATTAGTCTGACTGTCAGGAAGAAGAGTTTCCCCGCAGCCTTGGGGAATGGACATATTTTCATTGATTGCATATTTCTGTGTACCATATCCGGTATCCATAATGCATTAAATTTCACACAAAGTACAGTCACCATAATGCTGTATGGTTAGAACAGGCACTAATGCACAGTAGAGGAGCCACGTTTCCTGGTGTGAAGAGAACCTTTACTGCAGATGTGTGTTCAGTCGACAAACATCGGTCTGATTTTGATGCAGGGCATTTAAACTCATCAGGTTAGTACAGGGTTGTTGCCAGCTCTAAGTTGTTGTCCATTCTTCCAATTTTGGTAGACAGTGTGAAGCTGAATGCGTTGAGTGCTAGTGGCACAAGAAGTCTAGGGGTTCCCCCCGGGGGTCTGCCACACCCCCGACCATGATATTTGGTTCTTAACCATCTGAAACGTTGCCATTTTGAGGGTCAAATTCCAGATTGCTTCATGTTGGTCTTTTAAAAACAATTGTGGTGCTGTGATGTCATGATTATCTCCGCTCCGTCAAGGGAGGTAGAATGAATGTAATTATTTCCGGCCAAGAGTAGCAAAATCATATTCTTGAACAGAAGGACAGGCACCAGAGAAAGCCCTAGCCCAATCATGATCGAATTCCTTTCCTTGTGGTGGTAGAGCAAGGAGGTTAATTGTTGATAAAACCTCCTTGGGTATAGAGATGTACCTAGTGGCTGTTAGAAAGATAACTCCCACGATCAAGCAATTCTGCCTGATCTTGGTGATCATAACTGCCACTATAGATTCGGCTAAACTATGCTTCCCTGAGTGCGACAGAGTTCCCTGGTCCAACTGTATGCAGAACATAATACAGGTAAATGTAGTCACAGAAAAAGAAGACTTGTGCATCTTATGTAATGGGCGGGAATTGGAAGGGAGAGTTGAAGCTGTCAGTGCTAGCACTAGTAGTCCGCCAGATAATCCTGAAGATTTGCCCTGCATACTTCCCACACAAACGGATTTTGCAATAAGAGGTCATACATTTGGGGTTCTATCAGCCCAGAATCTGCCGCCCTTCGATACTCTATTGTCTTTGTATCTGATTGATGCTGAAATCACAGATGTGGAGGATAACACCTTTGCTAATATTGGCCTTTCATATGCGTATGAGTTTTCACCTCTGGAAGAGTTTGGGCTGGATTTCAACAGGTTGACATATGTCAAACGCAGCTGGTTCAATGACTTGGAAGGTCTCGCTGTGCTAAGCCTGTCCAATAACAGAATAGCACAGATTGATTCAGACTGCTTCACAGGGATGCATAACCTTATGGTACTGAACTTGGAAAACAACAGGTTGCAGGTTGTAGACCCCGGCTGGTTCTTTGGTATGGAAATGATTGACATATTCTCAGGGGCAAATAACATCAAAAGCATTCCCCTAAGCACATTCCAAGGTGTGAAAAGTGATCATTTCTACATGCAGGAGAGTTTTCTGCCTATGGTGGATTGGGGACAGCAGGCATTGTTAACCTTCTTTGTCAGTGGTGACCGGTTGGCAACAGTACATGATGAAATGCCACATAGAATGAGATGGAGCCTTGCTATGCATAAAGATGTCGACCATGACGAACAGATTGTATCTGTCCAGGTGCCAACGTTTCATTTCTGCATGATGAAATCAAGAAATGAAACTTTTAAGTGGATGGTCTATTCAGCAGAGTTTGTGCCTCGAAACAAATCGATGATGAACCCTGCACTGTGTGCTGAAATGGCTAGTTTTCCACAACACATCACCACTCAGCCGCCTTTTGTTGTCATTGCCGCCCATGGCCATCCAGAGAAGAAGGTGCGTTACTACCAGGAGAAGTGCAGTCAGGTGTGGGAACACAACCTGGGGATTACAGTACCCTTGCAGCCTAGTAACTTACAGCTGGTTTCTATGGGTGTAGGGAACACAGCCATGGCAGATGTTGCCATACGGGTTGACAACTCATCAGATACACAAACGGTCAGCACCACACATTCAAAAGACATCCAGAGCAGCCAGAGCACCCATGCACCCGCTACCAACACACAGCAGGTAACTTGCATTTTGCTCTCTAGACACGGCCGACCAGTTGTCTTTAACATTCCCAAAACCCCAGTGAAGGCCCACAAAGCATGTCCTGCTTACAGCTGTCTGACATCCAAACCTCAAATCAGGCCCCAAACTACAGAAGACCAAATGTCACTGACATCTACAGTGCAGGCCAATCCTGCGCAGAACACTTCAGCACGAGAGCCTCTAGATCTTGTCATCCCAGTTGTTGTCTCCACAGTGGGGATTCTGTTCTTCTTACTTCTCATTGTGGGGTTCCTGTTGAGGAAGTGTGTTCCAAAGTTAAGAAACAACAACAAAGTACAGACACCTCCAGGTCTTGTCTCCTGTGGGTCATTGCCTGCAGCCCTCCATACTGTTCAATCTATCCAACAGGGGATCCTAGACCCTCACACCTACTGGGAGATCCCAGATCACGTAGCTGCTGCTCAGAGGCCTCTGCCTGGTCCCCCAAACATCTACTGGGAGATCCCAGACCAAATAGCTGCTGCTCAGGACCCTCTGCCTCCTCTCCCACACACCTACTGGGAGATCCCAGATCGTATAGCTGCTGCTCAGAGGCCTCTGCCTGCCCTCCCACACACCTCACAGATCCAAGATCATGTCGATGCTACTGTAGCAAAGCCATCACTTCTAAACCCCACAGACGATACCATCTCAGACAGTCTTGATGATGAATCAATTCGCTTCTACAGTGCTGTAGCAGAGCCGTCACTTCCAACAGTCACAAAGAGTAGACAGAATCAACATACATATCAGGGCAACACTGTTGCTACTTCATACAGCAATCATCAGTCAGCCGCCAGGCTTTTACAAACATATAGAATGTCTAGGGAAGACAGGCACCATTGTGTAGCTACATATAGAAAGACTTACACCAACTGGCTGCAGGTGGGCTCAGGGGAGGGAGCTCAATACATGCATTGCCAAGCTCCGTTTGATCTGACAATGCCAAACGCTTATTGGCCATGGGGGATCCCAGGGGAGGGAACCTGTAACACACCACGGCGTGCACCCCTCCACCTCATCACACTACCTAACACCTACTGGCCATTGGCGATTCTAAAACAGGGAACCCGTAAGACGCCACGGCGTGCATCCCTACCCACACTGCCAAACACCTACTGGCCATGTGAGATCACAGGGGAGGGAACCCGTAACACAACACAGTGTGCTTTCCTCCCCGTCTCCGCACTACCAAACACCTACTGGCCATGGCAGATACCAGGGGAGGGAACCCGTAACACACCACAGCGTGCGTCTCTCCCCCTCACACTACCTAACACATACAGGCCATGGGAGATACTAGGGAGGGGAACCCATAACACACCACGGCGTGCATCCCTCCCCTTCACACTACCTAACACCTACTGGCCACGGGATATCACAGGGGAGGGAACCCGTAACACACCACAGCGTGCGTCTCTCCCCCTCACACTACCTAACACCTACTGCCCATGGGAGATACCAGGGGAGGGAACCAGTAACACACCATGGCGTGCATCCCTCCCCCTCTCCACACTACCTAACACCTACTGACCATGGGAGATACCAGGGGAGGGAACCCGTAACACACCACGGCGTGCATCCCTCCCCTTCACACTACCTAACACCTACTGGCCCTGGGAGATACCAGGGAGGGGAACCCGTAACACACCACGGCGTGCATCCCTCCCCTTCACACTACCTAACACCTACTGGCCCTGGGAGATACCAGGGGAGGGAACCCGTAACACACCACGGCGTGCATCCCTCCCCTTCACACTACCTAGCACCTACTGGCCCTGGGAGATACCAGGGGAGGGAACCAGTAACACACCACGGCGTGCATCCCTCCCCCTCTCCACACTACCTAACACCTACTGACCATGGGAGATACCAGGGGAGGGAACCCGTAACACACCACGGCGTGCATCCCTCCCCTTCACACTACCTAACACCTACTGGCCCTGGGAGATACCAGGGAGGGGAACCCGTAACACACCACGGCGTGCATCCCTCCCCTTCACACTACCTAACACCTACTGGCCACGGGATATCACAGGGGAGGGACCCCGTAACACACCACAGCGTGCGTCTCTCCCCCTCACACTACCTAACACCTACTGGCCATGGGAGATACCAGGGGAAGAAACCCGCAACACACCACAGCGTGCGTCCCTCCCCCTCTTCACACTACCGAACACCTACTGGCCATGGGAGATACCAGGGGAGGAAACCCGCAATACACCACAACGCGCGTCCCTCCCCCTCACACTACGTATACCTAACACCTACTGGCCATGGGATATCACAGGGGAGGAAACCAGCAACACACCACAGCGTGCGTGCCTCCCCCTCTCCACACTACCTAACACCTACTGGCCATGAGAGATACCAGGGGAGAGAACCAGTAACATACCACGGTGTGTGTCTGTCTCCTCACTGCCGAACACCTACTAGCCATGGGTGATACCAGGGGAGGGAACCCAAAACACATCTCAAGAGCCCCTCTCAAATTCAAGTCATATTATTTGATGTCAATTGGCAATACAAGCAGACAAAAGGCAGGACTCAAGTCAATACATTTAACATTTTTTTCCACACAAAAGAAAATGCACGCTGTCATTGGGAAGGAACGTATGAATATGTCCAGGTGGCATTTACAAGTATCTGTAAACATAGTGCTAACTATGAATATTATATTACATACATCTCATCTCTCTCATCTCATCTCATCTCATCCCTCCCTTAGCTTAGTCAGCCGTGGGGGCAGCATAGCGTTCTACTACTACTACATGTATCACAACAACACTATTCTGTCGGTTGAGACAACTTTCGGGTAAATCCTATCGTCATTATAAAAAATTTGAAAAATGAAAAAAATGAAATTGACCCAAAATTCACTTAATTCTTGACTTGTTCATCTCTAAAACATGCAGAAGCGACCATCTCATCGTTCTCTGGTATGTTGTATCTGGAAATTAGTCTGACTGTCAGGAAGAAGAGTTCTCCATGGCCTCAGGGAACGGACACTTCTTCATGACATCATACATATTTCTATGTCCTCTGTCCATATTACAACACAAATCACAGAGCTAAAGTCAGAGTATTATATGCAGCAAGGCTTAAACAGGCAAAGACGTGCCCCGTAGGCATCTGGTTTTCTTACAACTAGTAAAATCATGAGATATTCCAGATCAAGAAGCTTCTGCTGATGTCTATCATTGTGAAAAAAAAAATCACACATTTTTTCCAAAACTGGCTGTTCATTGATACACACAGGTGCACACATGGCACGAATGTTTCTGCCATTCACCTGATGACAATCATCATGATATCTCACCTCATCTATCTCTTAGACTAGTCTAACTATGTGACCTATGGGGAGCCAAAGAATCGAGGATCTGGCTACCAATTTTCTCTACCCTTCTCAGTTTGCCTCAATTTTTGTGTGTGTCATGACTATTAATTCTCTAAAATCATCCTCCCATCTTTTCTGTTGTCTACCCCTCTTCCTTCCTCTCTGGACTGTTCCTTGATTAATAGTTTTCACTAGTCCTGAAGATTGTAACATGTGGCCATACCACTTCAGTTTCCTTTTCTTTACACTGGTTAATGCGCAGATCCCTTCTAAGTGCCATACAACTAGACAAGAAATGTGCGCATCTTACAAATTACAAGTTATTCACATGTATTATGCCTTGTAGAAACTATGATATAATTGAAAAACTATGTGAATTTGTGTACAAATGTTTCAAGAAGAGAGAATAGACTCTGTAGATTTAGATGGAATATAGCACAATGTTCCTTTTCATGTTACCTAATGCATTTAGCCCATGTTGGACATGAATATGCAATAAAGTTCAATTGTCATTGTCATTGTTAATAGGTCTTTAAGTTCAACAAAGTTTAATATATTTTGTTAACATTGTGTACATTTTGGAATATTTATACTTGACTTGAATATCTATCAACTGATCACTAAGGTGCTCATTGTTTCTGAGTACATGAGTATTTTGGACTAAAAAGTATCCTCATTTTTAAAAAAAGGTTTGGAACGAGACAAAAATTTATTGAAATTATATAATTTATTAATACATCTTCATGGAAGACTAGAAAAACTAATTTACTTTATGTCCAATCAAACTTTAGGGTTATGGATATAAATTTTCCAAAGTTGGTCTCATGGTATTTTTTCCCCTGACACAAATTTGTTAACTCCGAAATTGGGGGATTAGCGACAGATTTTTATATCACTTTTATACTAATATAAAAAATACCAAACAGGAGTCAGCGACACATGGCTGTAAATGCCATTATGTATTCAAACTTGATTTAAAATGCTGAGACTGCTGAGTTTTTTTTCTTTCTATGCTTAGCACCATGGAAAAAAACCCTCAAATTGGCAACCAAAAATCATCTGCCCATAAATTCATTGTGCTAAACAGAAGTCCTCGTTCAATTTTCAAGGACGTATTGGTTCATGTTTACGTGAACTACCTGATTGTCTGAGTTTGTTTCTAAGGCAACGGGGCTAAGACCTCAAAAATGTAAGATAACATCATAAAATACTTTTTAAAGGTATCTACTTATTGTTTAAAAAAACAATAGCAACTGCAGTTCATCGTAGACATCGTTAGTAGGTACAAAGTAGACTGGGTGGAGGGCCTAGGGGTTGTTTGTATAGATTCTAAGTTCGAAATTATAGAAGCTGATATAGCTGTATATAACATGTAGAATCGTATTCTGACAATGGACATAATATGTCAATTGTATGTAAACATGTAAAGTTTTGACTAAATAGCAGCATAAATCATTGGTAGTGCGTGCCTAGTGGTTAGTGATCCTGCCTCTCGACCTGGAAGCTGGGACTTTGTATCCTGGCTGCTGTCACTCACCCAGAATGGCTGCTGTCACTCACCCAGAATGCTTGCTACAGGAAAGGGTCGCAGTCATAAGGATGGTATGCTGTAGTCCACCGTTCAGTTTACTTGTCGTTCTAGGAGAATTTTATAGGGTAATGAAACTGACAAGTGTGTATACTGTATCTGTTGTCTGTCTTTCCTGTTACGACCGGTGGAAGACTAGTTTTTCTGTGAGCTAATTATACACCACTGGTACAGGTCTACAAGATCAGTGACTTAACATCAGTTGTACAAAATGGACACATGCCATGGAGAGTCAGTGACAGAATATTAATCATCTTGCTACTGACAAGCAGGGGGAAGGGAGGGGCTAAAATATTCCAAACCCATCTGGAATGGAGCAATCAGCTGTGACTATTCAGCACCTAAGAGCACACAAACAATAGAATATACATCAATGGATCAATGAATATGGATATTGCGGTGGATTTTATCTGAAAATATTGTACCTCTACCTTAGTTCCTCTATCTTGTGCTTACAGAAACATTGTGAAGCAAAAATAGTGTACCTCAGCACAATTTCTCCCTGTACCCAAAACACTAGACTGTTCATGCGGGTTTCTCAATATACATGTAGTGGGTTAGACATGCATCAAGGCTGTGAAGTTTAAGTTACTACAAGCTGAAGGAGGCGGGCTGTGGTTAAAACCACCATACATGTACATTGTCATGGCCATTGAGCCTTTGCTGTGTACAGTTTGCCTTCAAGTGTACAACAGAAACTATCATCAAGGGACTGCATATCCATGTGATAATGATAAGATTCCATCATACTGTAAATGCATTCAAGTCCGCGTCGTTTATATTTCGCGCTAAGGGGAAAATGAAATGTTCGCGGTGGTTTTAAGTTGGCAGCAGTGCTATAGTTACATACCGCTACAGTATTGGACTAAAACTTTAACTTTCACCGCAAAAACCGCGAACCTAAAACCAACGGGAACATTTTTGCATTTACAGTATTGCTCACACAATAAATTGGGTACAATACAAGGAAAGTAATAATAATCCATCGATTTAACAGAGTAGCAAATGATTACCTTTTTACAGTATGTCCAATACATAGCTATAGATCATGTGATGACTGGGATATATAATATCTCAGAAGGTGTTATATATTTTGCTATCTACACAATGTATATTCACACCAGGACTTTGCGAGTGGTTAGAATCATTCCTATATAATTTGAAAGCTGAATACAATTGACATGTTACAGCTGGGCGCTCCATTCTGATGGGTTTTGGGTAGGTTTAGCGGCTTTCTTATTTTTAGAAATGAGTAAATCTTCATGAAACTGGCATCCTTTTTGTGTGTGGCATACCCAGTAATATATTGAAATATTTCATAATACTTCTACAACAATAAATGTAACTCTTCAAGAACTACACCATCTTCTGATTTGAGACTGTTGACAGTTTACTACTACTACTAAAAACTGTACCTTTCGGAACTCTTACTCTTTTCTTTTACCAGTACAACTAAGGCAAAAGACAGCAATTACAAAATGTTTAAAGAATTAGATGCAACTTTTTCTGATTTTGCTTTGACTAGATCGATTCAAACTGTGGTACAGACAGATTAAACAGAGTGTACATTATACATGTAATCTAAA
This sequence comes from Branchiostoma lanceolatum, assembly GCF_035083965.1. Lineage (NCBI taxonomy): Eukaryota > Metazoa > Chordata > Leptocardii > Amphioxiformes > Branchiostomatidae > Branchiostoma > Branchiostoma lanceolatum. The sequence continues at coordinate 6,118,121 of NC_089724.1, read as the reverse complement.
ACACTGGTTGTGAGGAAAATCATTTAAAGAAAATTTAACATTGTGCACACAAAATGTTATGTTATTTCCGTAGCCTGTAAACGTATATTAATGTAGCTTTATTTTCAATTCTACAAATATCTTACAATTTATCTGTTAAATGGATACAAGTGTTTGAGAGATGTGTTTGAGTAGAAGGAAAAAGAAGATTTCTCAATACTGTCGATTAGTATTTCAATATCAATACAAAATATGTAAACTACAGTGTATAATAGAAATGACTGAAAAAAGAGATTTACAAACCGTTACGCACAACTAGAAGCTTTGAACCTATATTTGTTGAACTTGATTAATTAAGGGTTAATGACCCGCCCCAAGGTTTATATGGTGTCATAACGCCTGGTTAGGTGCTATAACCATCGAATAAAACCACAGAGTGAGCGAAGCGAACGAGGTGGTTTTATGAGGTGGTTATAGCACATGACCAGGCGTTATGACACCATATAAACCGAGGAACGGGTGGGTCATTAACGTTATTATCACATAGCCTATCCAAACTGATACATATAAGAGAGACAAATCCCTGTACAATACATAGATTCTTTATTTAATACTATACATGTAAAATCAATCCAATGTACATATGATCTTTATACAAACCAATGTAAACAAGCAGTAACTTGTCTTATTGTTATGGACACGTAGACTTCATATCTGGCGGTATAATTGTAAATTTCTGTTCAATTTTCACAATTCCTGACGCCCGATTGTTAAACGCTTAGTTGGCTGTGGTAAGAACAATCAAGCATGTTTACATCCCCTTTATTTGCTTGTAGTTTCCCGGGATAATTTTTGCTCAAGCCGGAAAATAATCCCACAGAAGCGTACACGTATCTTGCTGAGATCCTTGTAGGTAGAAACTTGTAAGAATTTTGGCGATTTTGACCGTAATTTTTTTCGATGCCAACACATCGGTTTGGGGAGGTTACGTGACATGGGTCATGGGGAGGGGGCGTGTTTAGTACGTGTCACGTTTGTTTGGAACACGGCGACATCAATTTGCCGGCAATATTTTTCATTTTCGCTGGGTAAAACCCCTCAGAAACGTGAACATACCTTCCTGGGGTCCCCCTGGGTAGAAACTGAGGAGGAGTTCGGCGGCTTCATGGGCGATTTCTTTGACTGCCAGATTAGCTTGGGGAAATACGTTAGCCTGGAATCCAAACCTATTTTCGCTCCCGAGTCTCCTCTTCGCAAATTTGCGTCAGTTTTTCGCCCCTCAACTCCTTCAGCATGTTCCTGGGCGTCTTCCTCAGCTTCCCATGACCCGAAAACTGACTCTAAGTCGGCGTCTGACAGTTCTTTGACGAAAAACTGTCACTCAGCTCCGTCCATGACAATCGAATTCGAACGGGTTCCAATGTCGCCTGATCTGGGCCGGTTCCACTTTGACGGTGGGGGTGTGATAAATATTGTTTGTCCGTTTGAATCTTACTTGAATTGAATTTGTTTTCCTTTTTTTATGTATTGTTCATGTATGCTAAGGAATTTTTTGGGAATTTTAAGACAATAAAGATATTTTAAACAAGGTTAAGAAAAAGATTCATCAAAAAGATACCCCCTCTACAAAATGCAACGGTTGTGTTCTGACATGACGTCAATAAGTGGTGTGTTATGGCGTGATAACAGACCACTTATTGTGGGCAATGGAGGCTTCTGATTGGTCGACGCCATCTACCTATGTGATAAGTAAATATGATCCACATACATATGCCTTAAGTTAGTGTCTAGCTCAGTGATATGCTTCTAATTCCTCTTATTGCGCGCATGATCAAGGATATTCAATACAAGCACTCTAGGATATGAATTAACCCTATCTAGACTGGGGGTGGGGGTGGCCAACAAAGCGCCAACTTTGACATCGTATAACTGTCAAGCGACGTATGCTAGGACTACCAAACTTGATGACTTTTGCTAAACTTCAGTTGGCAACAATGACGTCATATCACGTCATAACGTTACCAAAATTACAGGAATGATTGAAGTTTCTGTGTACATCATTCCCTGCAAATTTGGTGATGATAAATTATACTAGTTGTAAGTTATGAGGGGGTGGGGGCTGATGCCCAGATATAAAAAAAAAAGCCCAGTCTATATAGGGTTAAATTCAAGCTACTACAAGTAGCAGCAGAGGGCAAACCCTTGAAGTATCGTTGAACCTACCATGCATTCATGATGATGGTGATGTTTAGAACTAACAGAAAAATGGCACTTAACTTGTAAAATATTCTTACTAGTAATATCTTAGCACCAAGTACATTTTTCACTTACTTTGCTGATAGACACAAAGTTGGTTACAATGAGTATGTGGCCAGAAATTGAATGTGAAATGTTAAAAGGACATCATCTATATGTATACTGTTGTAGTGCATAGTCCACACAGAAAAAAAGAGGGTTGGTAACAGAAACAGGCATCAAACTGTCACATTAAGTTTCACATTTGACAAGAAATCTTTTCTAACTTGTCTTTCCATTACTTTGTAATTTACTAAATCATGAGCATTTTGAACTTAAATTATTGTATTTTGGGCCTTTTGAACTCACCTCTATTTATGGAGATCAAGAATCCAATTATGATAAAAGTAGTTTGGTGTTAAATGTAAACTTCACATTGTGGGTCTGACTTTTTTCTTTACTTCTTTATTGGTTACCAATGCGTGACTCATATATCTAGCCTGTTGATGGAAATGTGTGTATGTGGTTTGGTGTGTGACTTTGTGGTTTGGTGTGTGTTTGGAGGTGTGTGTGTGTGTGGGGGGGGGGGCAAGAGCAAGCAACCAGAACCCCACAGCTAACAGAAATCTTTTCGTAGTTACAAAAAAAATGTCCAGTGGCTCTGCAGCTCAGGTTGAATCTCATCATATTACCTAACATCACATTAGTCAGCTTAAGTTTTCAAAGGTACAACGCGGTGGTAGGGTGTTTGGCCCAAAACCCAGATGACCTGTTTTCAAATCTGTGGTCCCTTGATTTGTCCGTTTGACGTTGTGCCATTGGTAAAGGCACTTTAACACGACTTTCCTCACTTCATTCTGGTGAAAGTAAGTACATAGCTTCGGTTAGGGATGTCTCTCAGGTAGGATGTTAAATGGAGGTCCCGCGTTTGAGAACAGGACTGCATATGATATATGTATATCTATTTATACTGAGTATACATCTGAGTATACAGTTTATCAATAACCATGTACAACTGTCATGTATTCCATGGCCTCAGTGAACTTTTTCAGGGAAACATTCTCAACCAAATCAATTCAATCGTGAATGCGATTCTGCATGTGTTTCATGGGCAGTATGGTGTCACTGTTTCCTGCGCACATTTATGCAGGCTCTGGGATACTTTGTGCTCTGGATTTGATGATTTGATGATGTCACAGTGTCCTTGAAAAAATATGTTGGATCTTAACACTTAACACATGGCATTCATTTACTATTACGCCTTGTGTGTTATCAAATTCATAACAAGTAAAGGGTTTTCCAGCAGAGTTCTTTGAAAGCCAGGGGGGGGGGGGCTTTAATTTGCTGACTCTGATACAAGATAAGAATAAGGTAAGATGGATAAGTATATTCATGGTTTTTTGACTTAATGAAGACCAATAAGACCAATATAATTGTAAAATGATGTAAATAAGGACTTGATGTGAGTCGTCGGGCCCTGCGTAGAGATGAAAGAGAAAACTGGGGTCAAAGGTAGGGGTTTGTTTACCAGGGTCAGCTGCTCTCGTATTTTGAGCTGAACAACCCCTGTTTTCATTTTGCAGAATATTCTTTTAAAAGATTGAAATTGAGAATATTACTTTTATAGTACTTTTATGAAACCCAGTTTCAGTGTGTTTTGAAATAGGCTTCTCGTGACAGCCATAACTACGATATCTGTCCTAAACAACACCATTTTGTCACATGAATGAAATTAGTAAGATTTTACAAGTCAAAGTCAAGTAGCAGGTGCTTCGTCTAGTTTAAAAAGATACCCGAGCTGGTCGTCAGGGCCGTCTATCCTGTTAATCGACTGAGTCTTTAATTAAAATAGTCCTTAACTCCAGAGGTGGGAGTTATTGTCCAATAGATAATAGTTTTAGGAATCAAAAATCAATACTCTTGACAGTATACGATAAAGTACCCACTAGTCCCGTGCGCATCAAAAACATCCAGTATTTTACTAAATTCCCCAGGTGACCCTATTTTGTAATCATTTAATTTAAACAACCTCAGCCTATGACTGAATAGAATGTACCTGAAAAGGTCTGACAAAAGCTAGGTTACAAAAAGAATTTCAGGGTTGATAAGAAAAACATGTCTTGTTATGTGTTCTTTTATATCTTATTTAAAAGTGGCCTTCATATTGTGCTTATCGCCCCTCATTTATGCCAAAAATATTCACGGTGAAGGAAGTGTGAACATGTACATGGGTAGGGTCTGCACGGGTTTAGTGAGCATCATATCTTTTTAACAAAAAACACTTTATGTAATTCACTACAAGCGGAATTCTGTAAAAAGTCGACTGATTATGTATTTATTGATACATGATCTAGTGGAAAATAACACCCCCTTTTGGGGTTTAGGACTCCTTTACAAGGATATACAGCTCTATGTGCATGCACATGCAGCCCAGTGCAGCACTGCCTCCTAATGACACCTGTGCTAACTGCAGCACACCTAGCACCAGAATACAGATAGACCACTACACATTGTATCTGCTCTAAATATTATTCAGACAAAAACATAACACAATCATCTGTAATATTTCTGAAGGAAAGTCAGCATAACAATATTGTGTGCCTAAGCTCCAATCCTAGCATTCTAAAATGATTCAACCTTCCTGACCACTTACTTAGATTTCATAATGAAGGCAACTTTTTTGGCAAAACCTTTTTTTTATTCGCACGCTTGCATCAGTTTTGGGATTCCCAGAGGATTTCATCCATATAATCAAATCAACATGGCCTAATAACAACGGTTTGAAATAATTCAGAACCCTCGAATCCTTTTGACGACCTTGTGAAATTTTGATTGAGCCTCCTTGATTCAACTCAATCCAATTCCTTATATATGGACATTGTAGTCACAAAAAGTAGCCCGAATGGCGTTGATATAACATAACAATGATTGGAGTGGAACGTTGTTACAAAGACAAGGCTGCGTCAGAATGCCCCTTCCACAGTTCTAAATCAACAATCGTTTAACCTGTACAGACGAGAGCCATGCGTCTCTCGTCATGTTTGTAGAAAAACGCATCAAATCTAGTGTATATGTACTAAAGTATATATTTGTTTTCCATATAAGGTAAGGAAGACTTGATAACCCGGGAGGCTCAGGTATTCCCCACCGTGACATCGAGCCACAGGCGGTCTACTAGCGACCTCTATCGATTCTTGTCAAAACTGCAGTCACGGATAGCGGTAATGCATGCAGTATTGACAGAAATACATTTTTTCTTTTAAGATTGGACTGGATTACTGCACTATCCATGTAAACACTCACACACTGATGACCGTTTCTTGTTCGCTTGAATAAACACGATGGCGCATGTAATTACGTGACATGTCGTTTCGCTGTCTCAGGCCTTCCTAGCTGCCTTGTACTACACTTCTCGTCACTAGATCGGTCCTAGAATTCACTGAGCACTCAGTCACATCATTGCAAACATACCTGACAAACACAATAGTTACGTGTGCTTAGTTTCATCAAAAACACAAGAAAACGACTACAGAAAGAAAAACAAAATCAGTCGAGCTAAAAATTGCTGAAAACCCCAAAATAGCCTTGGGCTAGATTGAGACGTGTCAGAAAAACAAGGTCGTCAGAATATATTTATTCGTAAGATCTACTTTGTGAATGGGGATATATGTAGTCATGGTTGTTTCCCATATGTAGAGTTGCCATATATTGAATATAACCCACCCCCAAAAGCCAATTCTAGATAGGTTTGAATAAACACACACCAATGCAGCTATAGGTCATAGATCTTGAGTATGTTTACTGACTATCAAAGATGAATTGCCATTTTACCATGGTTCATGACACAGCGAAGTATGTAAGGTACAAGATTTAAGAAAAGGTGTCTGCCAGACTAGCTTTGACAAAAAATAAGGATTAACAAAAACGATTCTGCCTTGATGTTTTACGTTATACATGTATTTAACAGTTACATTTACGTGTCTATCTTGTGTAAGAGGACTACAAATGGCGGTTATTTGTACTGTGAATACTATATCAGCTGATCAAAGAGCACACCGGCATTTTTACCCTATATCACTTCTTTACGTATCAATGGGGACATCTAGCGTGGATTTTACATATGGCACATGACTGCTAGTCTGTCACTCATGGCTCACAGATGACATATTGCAGTCATCATATGAACTGCAGATATACATTGTAGTCAGGCATAAAGGTGTTACCACTTGTTTTCAGCAATTCTGTCTGAACCGAATCGAATCATTTATAGAGTGGAAATGAGTGGAGATGCATGAAGTTGAGACAACGGGAGTGGTGTGGAGTAGAGGAGTAGAGACAAAATCACTGCGTTTCTGTTCTCATCAGGTTTATAGGAAAACTATCACTTTATGAAACGTTCACAGTCTTGTTCGTTGCATTGAATACGGATTGTCTTCGATTTCCTTATTTAGCTAGCGTCAGATGGCAATCCTCAAAATTTCTCTGTTGTTCATTTATTTAACATTAGTAACATGTATAGAGAGTATACATAACTAATAGTACATCATGATAGATTGATGTCACATGTTAGCAATTCGTAATATATTGAAAATAACACTTAAAGACTTCACTCCCTGGTTTGCGTTGTTTACTTGCTTTCATATATTGTCATACGCAACCCACTGCCCTAAACCTCGTTAAGACATGGAATGAGACATCCAACAAAGGATGTAGGAAAAATCGTGGAATTTTTGTTGTTTCATCCCTTCCTTCCACAAATATGTATGTGTATATATATATAGAGAGAGAGAGACAGAGAGAGAGTGAGATAGATAGATAGATAGATAGATAGATAGATAGATAGATGGATAGATGGATATATAGAGAGAGATATTTAGATATTTAGATATATAGATATATAGATATATAGAGATAAAGATATATAGGTATATAGATATATGGATGTAGAGATATAGAGATATATTGAAATATAGAGATAAACAGATATACAGATATCGATATATTGCATGACGTCCCCTCGTTAATCTTCTGCAGTTAGCGGTACAGATTGTAGTAGGACAGGTTAAGAGTAGACCTACAACGTTACCAAACACAAATTTGTAACACGGCTTTGACGGACCTATATGTACCATCTAGTACATGACACTAGCAGTCACTACATCCGCCCACGCGGGGTCGATCTTCTTCAGTTCCTTGTACAGGTCCTGGTAGAACGGCTTGTTAATAGAGCGGATGGTGTTCGGTGCCAGCGGGTTCAGGTTGGGCTGGGCGAGCAGTAAACGGACCACACTGGTGTTGAAGGCCTTATAGAGGCTGCATTCTTTGTCCCACGGATGAAGAGAAAACCTGAAAGAACGGTGTAAGGAGCCAAGCTTCCGATGTGATTGTAATGGGATCGTCCCAGAGAAAATTTGCTAATAGTTTTTGCGATACCTCAGGGCCGCGGTACTGTGATTTTTAGAATTATTATTCAGAAATAACAGAGACTAAGACAAAGAGGCGCTGCGTTAAAGTTATTCAACTTATTTTGCCAGCTCAAAATATTTAGACTTATAGATATAAATATATATATATATATATATGAATACAACAATAAAACAAAACCTCAATTGTGCCTACGCCCCCCCCCCCCCCCACACACCTAAGAACATATTAATTCAATTTAGATGTAAATTTGATAGTTCACTTCTATATCTTCTGCACGGAAATTCTCCGCCCAATAGAGCTAGAAGCGTTGGGTCTGTTGAATGTATGTTTGTTTAAGTAGCATAATATTTAGATTACAGTCAGCAGATGATCCTCTAAGAACAAGGGCAAGTTTGGTACTGTCAGAGATGGTATTTAAGTCCAGCTTAATTTGTTAGCTTGTCAAGAAAGTTCGTTCTGTGTTGAATATATTTGGGACATTAGATTTCTTAGCTTGTCAAGAAAGTTTGTTCTGTGTGGAATATATTTGGGACAATCAAATATCAAATTGAAGATGGTTTCAGATTGGTACCCACAGTCACAGCATGGATTGCGATTAAGTTGAAAAATATTCTAAAAATTGCACGCAAGCACTCCGCATGGAAGTCGTTTTTGTCAACACCTCAGGCTCAGATTCAGGAATATCTGAGATTGAAACTCTCGCCAGTAAAATATCATATTTAATGAAAACTGCATTTTATTTATTTAGCTACATGTGTTCAGCGACATTTGCATTCATAGCTACTGAAAAATAAAGTAATTTCTCTAGCGTTATATCGTACGGCCGTCTTCAACATAAACTGTTGATTGAAACATCGTTCCGCATTGGAACAAAGTCGACCGTATAATTAGAGTCATTTAAGCGTCATTCAATGTTGAAAAATAACTTATAGCCATAAATTTTTCGGGACTGGAAAAGAGTTAAAACGATAATAAATTGCAATCCAACGCACCTTAGGAACGACCGCTCACTGTTGCTAACATGGTCCACACTGTGCACAATGGTGTGGTTAAACAGAGCGTCCAACAACTTCGGGTCGATCTCGTGGCGCTTCATGACGCCCTGCAGCGCCAGTCTTGACCTGTCAGATGGGGGGAAAAGTAGCCATTATTATCTAGCACTTTAAAAAGTATACAACAAAGCTAAATTTTAACGACCATGTGAGCATCTTGTGTTAACCCTATTTAGACGTGGCTTTTTCGAGATATCTGGGACTTCGACATTCGACCCCCCCCCCCCACACACACACTTAACTTCCAAACGGTATGGTGTACCATCATCAAGGTATTAAACAGAAAAATGTGTCTTCTTGATGTTAAGGTATGCCGAGACATCTGACATCAATAGTAACGTCAGGTTGACGTAAAAATGACGCCATAGAATCTCGCCATGTGTTGTTGGCGATCCCTTGGGATCCACCATCTTGGATCAGCTATAATTTTTGAAAATACATTCTTCAACTCATGACCCAAAAACACAATGGAAATAAACTGGAAACGTTATCTGTATGTTTCTGTTTGTTGAAATACCAGATAGTGACGAATTTGAAGGCGAAAACGCCTGTTAGTACCTAAACTACTGATATAGTCTGCCATCTTGGATTTTGACCGATGACATCATTAAATTAGTATAATTTATGAATATTAAATCATTAAAGTTACATCAAATTACATACAATGTTATACATATAGGAAACAAGCGTGGTTGAGCAAGAAATTATTAGAAAAATCATTTTTCAAACCGAAATTGGTGAATATTGGTGAAATGCCTATTAAGAAACCCTTTGCCATGGCAACACGAAAAATAATAATCTTTATACTATTACCATAATATTGTTGCAAACAAAATTTTAGGAAAAGTCACCAGGTTTGGAGTCACCAGGTTTGGTAGTCCTAGCATACGTCGTTTGGCAGTTATACGATGTCAAACTTGGTACGGGCACTTTTAGCCCCCCCCCCCCCAGTCTAGATAGCCCGGGTTAACTGTCGGCCTGGTTAGAAAGCCATTAGGCACCTCATTTATATCATGTGATGAGACAGTAGGTTGAGCAAAATTTAGAAGTCAGGTTAGATCGAAATGAAAAGAAACCAAGGTTCTGAAGACCCATAACGTTATATCATGTAATACAATATATTGATAAACCTTTGAAATACAGTGAGGAATTGAACATATACTTCTGCCTGCTATCTCAAAAACTAACCTGCCAGCGCTGCTTCTAAATGGAACTTAACTGTTTAACACTAAAAAATCTAACATTAACTTCACAACCATCTAAAAATTTCCACCAACCTGAAGAGTTTGCCGACAAAAGAGTCCTTCCCATGTAAATTCGAGCGATGTACGACTTGGTGCCCTTCCAGTTCACTCATATTCCTGCTCTCCTCTACAAGGTTCTCTCTGATGACGGGAAGTCCATAGCCTAGATACTTGGGTGCGTTTCCTCCGAACGGATTCAGCGACGGATTGAGGAGCTCCTTATGTAACGGAATAGAAGTGTAGGTCGACTCTTTGAGAGCCTTTATATCATTATCCACGATGTGTCGGACCAGGCTATTGGAGAACAAGTGGGACTTGGGGTGCATGGAGAAAATATGGTAGAAGTAAATGGTCGAAAAGATCTGAGATCTATTGCTCACTTCAACTCCGTTGCGAGTGAAGTACAAAATATAGGCGCCGCTTTGTCCTTTGTTATACCCCAGTGACATGTTCTTCAGCTTGTATCCTCCAGAGGCACGCAGCTTGCAATTGTTCACCGTCACTTTATATTCGCCCGGTTTGTCGTCTGCTGCAGGGCGAATCAGCATAGCCATTGTCGTGTTCTCTATGAAGTCAACAATGTCCCGGTCGGTTGGAGCTCGTAAGACGAACAGAAGGTAGAGAGAATACAGGGCTGCGTATATCCACCTTATGTAGAACATGGGACCCTGAAGGATGTGGTGGCGTAGGAAGAGGTGCTTAACACTTGGGGTGCACTCACAGTCGTCAAGACGGGGGTGGACTGGCGAGAGTGTCTTTGTCGGCCTCATTTTGTGTAACTTGTCAACAGAACTGGTAGTGATCATGAGAAACAATTTGTTAATAGAATGTAGCCACAGTAAGAATAATACATTTCAGATTACATCGAATTTCGCTGAGTCTCGTTGATAAGTAACTTAGATACCAGGATACCAGTGTTCATATCAGTTTTACGGAATGCACAAAACTATTTCGGGATTCATACGATCCACTAGTGGCACTACTAAGAAACATATGAATTTAACGGAATGCATATCCCTTCCGCTACAAGACCAACTGAGTTTTGTTTCTTCAACCTCTCTAATGTTGGTAAATCAGAAGGAGAAAACATTATTTTCACGTCAAAAATGTAGCGCAAAATTTGCCATTTCGTTGGATAAAACTCATGGAAAAGATTGTCTTGGCATTAATGACTAATGTTGTCAGAAAGAGAAAAACCTAGTGTATAATCGAACCAAGTATAAAGCAAATGGGGTAGGGAATTCAGCCGTCGTAACCCCTGCTTCTCCTAATGGGTCAGTGAAGTCATGCTCGTCTCGAGCATTGATGTTTCTGACCTAGGGTGAAGCTTCGAAGAGATGCTGCTACAGTAACAATTGAGATGCATTTCTTCGTAAATCGATGGCAAGTTCAGGCTCTGACGAATTGATTTAAAATTCTAGTACTTTTTGGTCACCCAATTTGTTTGTTTTCTCATCTGCGTATAAATTCAAGTTTTGACATCATGGTACAAGCTGTAACAACACTCTTCGTGATACCGATTTGCACATTTCTCATCCAGTCAAGAAATTAGCGATTACAATTGCAAAGTCATCCAACATGATCCGTGATTTTTTTTCCTTCTCCAATGCTTTGTCAGAAAAAAACAAAATGTTGCCGTTAAAATGCTCGGTGTGGCGTGACAATATCTTCATGGTTTAAGCCTGATCTGATAACACCTGTTTACTGTCAACATTTTGTCTCTTCAGTTGCATAGCAACCTTCCTTGTTGTTGACGGTTTTGCATACCAAACTTGATTAACTCTGTCTACTCGACATCAAAGGGCTGAGTAATACATGCCTCTGCAAATACTTGTTCAAGCATCAGTGATACACCTGTCTTTTGACTGTGGTTTAAGGTGGGGTACAGGCATGCGGCAGCACATTTTCAACAAAAATATTTTGACAAAATAACCATCTGATTTGTTAGATGTGTAGGTCTATTTTCATTATCTGGCATCATTTTCCTACATACGTTATCAGTTTACCGCAAACTTCAAGGGCAAAGTTGCAGTTTCCAACGTCCTGGTTGGGTGCCGATACCTTTAAGAACAGCCTGACCAATCAGGGGCCTCCATTTTGGCTATTCCCTCCCTCCCTCTGGAAAGCTGGATTCTCTGGCCTGGCTGTTAACACTGCTCTGACTGTCAGATAGTGTGTTTGCAGAGGTTATTCACCTGTATGTCAATGTTAGTGCTTGGATGATTGGGGAAAAAGCAAATATTGGCGATTTGGGGTCATTTTACGATTACTAAATGCCAATTTTATTAAAACTACCTCTACAGCATGATTTTAAAAGCAAAAGTTTGACAAAACTGTATATGATAGGGCAGAAAAAGAAATGCTGTTCTGAGGTTTACCACCTGAACTTGCCTCTCACGGGTGGCATAAGCATTTTGATACTTTGATAATGTGTGAGGGCCCACAGAAGGAGATTCTCATTAAATTATTGAAAAAAATTCACCAAAATTGATTTAAAAAGATATCAAAAAAGGAGCCCGTGTATTGACCAATGGCATTATTATGCATCTGTCCCTAAAATATTAGCTTTGTACATTGGATCGTTAGCAAGGAAAAACCACTTTTGTAAAAAGGGGCGTGGCCCTGTAATTGTTGATGACGTCGTCATGACGTCATAAAAATTTGCATAAATTATTGTCTTGCACAGAGGTACTTGGAGAAAAAAAAAATCAAGAGCCTTAAGTAACACTATATAGTATTTTCAAGACACCCCAGAAGTGCTGCCGCCTGCCTGTACCCCACCTTAACAGGACTTATACAAGCAGGACAGAGAACAACAATGCTTAATGAAAACAATTGCAGAGGGTAATACTAGTATATCATAGTCTGCATCATAAGTTTAATTCCCCACCGAACATATCACATCTTTCGAAACTTACTGTCTTTTAAACAAGGCTCTCTTTCTGAGCAAGAGGAAAAAAAACACAGTCATGATCATCTTCTGAACGAGCGGCGCTACTATCGCCAAAATAAAAACAGATCTACAGCTGACGTCTCTCAAAGACACCGGACAGTGTCCAGCCAACGTATGGTGTACAAAATTACTAATCAACTATAGCAGACGTAACGTTAGCAACTACTGAGTATTTGATTCCAGCTCAGAAAAGAACAAGACATAGCTATGACTTCAAGTAGAGTTATCAACCCAGGATTGAGGTATTGAAAGTTTACTTTTTCCATAGAGCTATCGAAGAGTGAAAGTCGTTGCCATCAAGTGCATTTACCAAATACCTTTTAACAACTCTTACAGCAAAATTTACCAAGGATAGGTGTGACAGGTAGTTCAGTTAAATATTACTAGATGATGCCACACCGCGCGTTTGAGAAGTTGATGTGTAACGCAAAAAGTAGTTATGCTAGTTCTACAGATCCAGATGCAGATACAGCTTTTTTAAAGCAGAAAATGGGTCTAGTATCATGGTATCATCGAAGTGACGCCGGAATATGGATGGAACATTGACCACTACCTGGAACAGCTAAGGATAACCTGGGGGTTGGGGGAGAGGTGGGGGTAGGAATAACAAAGTAAAAGCAGTACCCATTATTTCAAGTGGGTCAAAAAAGGGAGGGTATATTGATGAAAAAAAATATCGGAAGGACAATACATATAGTTAGGTTTTCATCTTAAGATACAGCCTGGTATACCATCGAATTGCCTGGCAATGCTGTGCATATTGCCCAATTGCAATCACTCAAAGAAATGAAACATAATTACAATTGCCGGAAACATTTTGACCTACCCTTTTGATTAGAATGTTTTGAGACAAGAAGTGCAGTATTTTCTCATGGAATGCACATGTTTGTAATTTCAGTCTCCATGAAAATTATTTTTCTTTAATAGATCATTTAAACTGTTCCAGCAATTTTTTTTCAAGAATTCACTTTTTGAACAAGGACTCTCATCATCTGCGTAGGAACCTTCCTCGTTGATGAATATTTATATCTTTACATCAAGGAGCTCAGCAATACATGGCTTTGCAAGCACGTGTTCAAACATGTCCAACACCCGCCTTTCAACTGTGGTTCAGCAATCCTTAGCAGAAATGATTAATAGAAAATGGAAGGAGGTACCCTATTGAAGTCTGCATCATAAGGTTTTTAAATTCACCACCAAATGCATTTTATCTCTTGAAATCTACTTTTATTCAAAACATTTGTAGAAAGTTAAGCTATATTTGTCTGCACTAATGCGCAACAATATGAAAATACAGGCTTTACACGAAAAACTACCAAAAGGGAGTTAGTGTCACCAAAACTATCCTATCCTAGCTAAACACACACACACACACACAAAAAAAAAATAGTCATGCCTTCAAGTATCAGCCCAGAATTGATGTGATAAAAATTTGTTCTTTTCTAAAAAACTTGTCACTAAGTACAGTCGGGGCATCCTTATTAGATGGGTTGATTAGCAAAGGCTAGATGTCGTTCAGTGTAATATAACAATCTGCTACCGCCCCGCGTGCCTGCGAATCTGGTTTATACCTCCTAGGGGTAGGGGTAGTTATGCTGGTAATAAATTTATACAAATACAGTTTTAGCGACCTAAGACCAACTTTTCAAGCTGGAAAGGGGCCTAGAATCATAATTTTATTGAAGTCACATTTAAGTCACGCGGCCCGGAAATATGGATCGAATATTGACAACGGACAGATTGTGATGAATTCGAAAGAAATAGAATTTGGAGAAATAAACATAATACACATATTTACAAACTGTGACTTCACAAATTGACCTTATGAAATCTGTGAACAACACCACAGTGGTCAAGAAAACGTCTGCCAGAATGTCATTTTAGATCTCACAAAATGGTCGGCCGACCCCTTTACATCTTCGCTGGAAATCTTACGTTAGTAAACTAATGACATATGTAACTGCAGCTTTTAGTAATGCATGCTATGACTATCTAACGTTAGGGATGCGATCAAAGTAGGCTAGAATGATCTTACCGTGGTTATCCGATATGAACTTGTCCCTATAGCTAGCTTGCTGAAGACGCGTAAACGTCTCGCCACAGATTGTGTCTATCCTTGCAGTTACCACGGTCTATAGGGCTTACCCCTAAGTTGAGTTGCGCAATCTTTGAACTCGTTTGTAGTTCCTACTTAAAATCTTTGAAACCTTTCTTTACCTTGAAATTTTTTGCCCAATCTGGAGACTTTTTTGGTTAGAAGGAACAGGTAGGGTCTTAGCTTTCCCATATAAGTTGAAAATTATTTAGTTCAGCAATTTGGGTGGCGTAAGAACATATGTGAGTTGTTGGGTCATGCGGATGCATATGGCCGGGAACTAGGTCAGAGATAGGGTCTGTTTACTTCCGGGTGGCGTTTCTGCGAGTCTGAGCTGTACAACCCTTTGTTTTCTTTGCATGTTTATCAAGTATAACCTTGTGACTTCCTGGTGGAGAAGAGTTTTTAAGATTGAAGTTAAGGTAAGTACTTTTATAGGGCCTTACTTTAGTGGGGCTTATCATGGCCGGCAATGGGGGCAAGTAACTTTGTTGTCATCCCTATAATGTCAAAGGTATGTGGCTGCGTGATAGTATGAGAAGTTGAGAATGATAGCCAGGTCGCTTTTTCATAGACCGTGTCCATGTTTACGAGTGCCAGAGCAGGTGAGAATATTTCCAAATTAGAGGTAGTAGCTAGTATATAATTCAAAGGTCCATGTTGCACAGCTTTAGGTAGACCGACATGTCATACTATTAATTTTGATGGTCTAAAATGGCCTAAAACATTTTATAATGAAGGCAACTTTTTTGGCAAAATGTTTTTTCTATTCGCACGCTCGCATCAGTTTTGGGATTTCATCCATATAATCAAATCAACATGGCCTAATAACAAAGGTTTAAGATAATTCAGAATCCTCGAATTCTTTTGACGACCTTGTGACAGCCCACCTGTAACCTGTCCCCTCAAGACTTTGAAACTTATTCGATCGAAGTATCAAATTTTGATTGAGCCTCCTTGATTAAACTCAGTCTAATTCTTTATATAAAGACATTGTAGGCACAAAAAGTAGTCTGAATGGCGTCGATATAACAAAACAATGACTGAAGAGGAACATAGTTACAAAGACAAGGCTGCGTCAGAATGCCCCTTCCAGAGTTCTAAATCAACAATCATTTAACCTGTGCAGACGAGAGCCATGCGTCTCTCTAGTCATGTTTGTAGAAAAACACATCATATCTAGTATATATATATATATATTTGTTTTCGATATAAGGTAAGGAAGGCTTGATAACCCCGGGAGACTAAGGTATTCCCGCCGAGAAATAGCGACCTTTATCGATTCTTGTCAAAACTGCAGTCATGGATAGCGGTACTGCATGCAGTACTGACAGAAACAGATAGGGGTCACTGTGAGACCGTCGGCGTACTAGTATTTCAGAATGGGCATTCACACTACATGTTAACTATGCTGTGTTTTTGTATGAATGTATGAATTAAAATGCTTATTTGAAAGAATTCAATGGGGTCTTTGCAGCCTCGAGAAGAAGTGTCACAATGTGTTCGATTTTTTCACTGAAAGACATTTCATCGTAGATGCTAACAGAACACCTTTTTTTCCAACAAGGTTTCAACGAAGCTTTGTTTTATGCTCTTAATACATGAGATACCAGTGTTGATAAATCTTCAAATAAACACTTTTATGTTTCATCATTGATGATTCAAGCGTCCTGATGACTCCGATTTCGTAATGAAGGCAACGTTTTTTTTTTGCCAAACTTTTATTGTCACGCTCGTATCAGTTTTGGGGTTCCCAGAGGATGTCATCCATATAATCAAGATAACATGGCCTAATTATGCAAAATGCCAGTGACGCTTGGAGCCTGCATATCAGTGGTGTCAGTCTTAGTCAACACATATACGTACATCCAGACGGAGTGTGAGCCTCATATTCGGCCGGTAAACAACGAAAGGTAAGTACACTCGTCCTTAATCTGTATCCTGTTTCAACTGCAATATAATTTATTACGTTTGGCTATCCTTTTTTTTATTCATTTCTACATCAAATCGTGTTTTTTTCAGTATTGGTACCATCTTGCTGACCAGGAGTTTGAACGTTTGGCACTGCCTATGTATCATTGACATTACCACACTGCAATCTGTTGTTTGAGATGGTTTAAGTCTTTGTTTTATTTTTACGGTTTGCATGTTGACGTTTCGAAATGTAAAAAAAAAAGTAATGACATCGCAAACAAGTGTTTTGTCTAACATCAAAAGCATAAAACACTGATACGGTCGTACTGATTATGATATACTTACATTAGTAGAGCAGTACATGAGTGAATTTATACTTTTCTCAGGAGCCATCCTATTTCCGGCCTTTCCCGGGATTGGTATCCTGGGAGCCAGACTGTTATCGGGCCGTTTAGCCGGTTCCTTCGACGGCCCAAAGCTCTAAGCCCGCCGATACAAATGAGTGCGACGGGGGAGTTCCAGCCAGAGAGTTGGCCGGCCGTTACCAACAACTAGGGCGCGGTCCACTCCCCGGGCTACAACTCCCCGGAGCGTTAATTTAGATCGGGCGGGCTGACGGTCTCGGGCCGCCGAAGGGACTCGCTAGCGGCCCGGTATCCTAGTATGGTTCCCAGGTTACGGGATCGGATCGCACAATTGTAAACGCGTCCTATATTCAAGTCCACCAGAGTTTGGCATTGACATTTTGTTGTTTCATGTTAAGTTTGCTGTAGACGACATTTATTTTTTTCGGTTCGAAAACCAGGTTGCACAACAATGGGTCGTGTGGAAAACAATTTCTTCCCCGTAAACTTTACCCAAGTCCCAAAAGTGTCAAAACATAAGTCATATGTATTGGACAAGTGTGCCCCACCCCCGTTGTTTACCACCTTTAAGCGTGACTCGCTTCCAACAGTATACACAGGCCAACGTCACATGAACTACACCCGGCCGATAGACCACAGCCGACAACATGGGAGGACAAGTCTCTCGAACCGACTTCGAGTGGGTCTACACAGACGAGCCCCACGCTTCAAGGAGAAAAGCGATCATGGGTAAGTTTATAGCTGGGAACTTAGGGAATATTGGACGCGTGACAACAGTTATAAGGACTTCGTTGCACTGCACTCAAGTTTTATAATTTATTACATTTACAGTGCCACGAACAGTGTCTTTCTAATAAGTTAAATTTGCGGGGAAGAAGTTGATTTTACTACCGTTAAACATCATCGTTATCGAAGTAAAAGAAATGACTTCGTAGGCTACAACTTTACCTAAACCAAAAAAATGTCGATTTCGCAACAATTACGGACTTGAATATACTCAAAACTGTGTCAGCAGCCCTATACAATATGAACATTCACTGTGCCAAACCATAGCCAAACAAGCATGGCATGTATGTGGCATGAAAATTTGCTCATCTTTAGTGGGCATATGACATATTTTACCTGCCACGCAAATTAGAAAGGAGCCTCAATGATTTGGTCCAAATAGGCGCTGTCTCATGAGATACTCGCTTGGGAGATCCAAAACGACTGTTCACCTCACCTATCCCTTGACCTCTTGTTGGCTCGTTGGGGCACCATGACTGAGCAGTCCACTATCCTTCTTCCTCCTAGCCCTGTCCTCAGCTGTTCTCGCAATGCTCATTCCGGTCCATTTCTTTACTACCAATACTTTTTTTTGCTTTCATAGTTTTTATTAACTCATGGACACATTTTCTTATATTAAGAATTTCAAGAATGAATAAGAAAGAAAAATTGAAGAATTAGTCTGATTCTTTCCATGGGAATTCTGACAAAAAGGAACACTTTCCTAATTATCTTCAGTTAAGAGATTTTCACTCTCAAGAATTTCTAGAAGTTCAAGTCTAAATGTCTTGTTTTTATTGACTTCAGGATTATTTTTCTTGCTATTTCTGAAAAGATATTAGCCTTTTTTCTCTTCCCTTTCTTGGGTAATCTTAAAGAAAAATTTCTTAAGAACTTAAAGTCGTTGACAAATGTTTTTTCTAAAAACAGAAAGTTTTCTTCTTTGAAGAATATGCTTCCGTGTATAAGAAGAAACAAGAAAAAAAGAAAAGGTACTTTTGGTAGTGTTTCTGTTGCCTGGTTGATGATGGCTACAGTACCAAAAATGCCTTTTCTTACTTCTCTTGTTTTTCTTTTTGTATGAAAATCTATATTTCAGCAAGCATACAATACAAGAAAAATAAAAGTCTCTGTTTTTAGCAAATTCAAGAAACCCATATTTTTCTTGTGCTAAGAATTTTATTCTTACGGAGAATTGACCAATATTCCTAGAATATTTTCTTGCGGTCAGAATGTATTTCTTGCACCTAGATTGATTTTCTTGTTCTTGTACCTTGAAAACAGTTCTAAATTGTTGTGTTGTTTTTCGTGTACAGCCAAGTACCCGCAGATTAAGGAACTGTTCGGTCCTGACTCCAACATGGTGTACAAGGTGGGCTTCATGATCACCCTCCAGCTGATAGCCTGCTACTTTGTACAGGTGAGGTTTTGCTGAAAATGTCAATCTCTTTGATAACCTAGCAACAGGGTTACCAGCAATGATAGTGAGTCAGAGTAGATACATGTAAATCTATTTGCCTGTTGCAAAGAGTCCCGAAAAAAAATTGTTCAGTTGTGAAAATTCAAAGTATTAACCTTTATTTTGTGACTCATTTTTTTCTCGACTAAGGCTGCCTCATGTTTCCACATACTAATGAATCTATTAAAGATAACAGCTAAATTCTGTAGTTAAACTGCATGTATGATACCAAAAAGCAAAAGATTCATTAAATGCGGAATAATGTACAAATGAAAATGCGCAATTGAGAATTAAATCATTATAATAGAGTAAATACACGTATCTGAGCTGTTTTGTTTCTGGACATAAAAAAAACAGCTCAGAAGTTTTACTTTCTTTATTTACATGACAGGACGCACCATGGCCGGTAATCGTACTCTTGGCGTACTGTTTCGGTGGCGTCATCAACCACGCCATGATGCTCGCCATCCACGAAATCTCACACAATCTGGCCTTTGGCCACTCTCGTCCCCTTCACAACCGTATCCTGGGCATTGTGGGAAACGTGATCCTTGTCGTGCCCTTTTCCATCATGTATAAGAGGTATCATTTAGAGCATCACAAATACCAGGTAATACTCATACTTTCTTTTATCACATTGGTGGAATAAGGTCCTCGTTCAAGGTTCGTTCAAGCTTCCCGGGGCTAACCCTTTGTAATAGCCTTCGGCTAGCTGGGTAGCCCTGGCTGTACTTTTTAACAGCCAAAATAGATAACATTAAAAAACATATACATGAAAGAAAATATCCTGATTACTTACACGGTTTTCTAGGGAAATGAAGGGATTGATATGGATCTGCCATCAAAGATGGAAGGTGTTCTCTTCCACAACACCTTCACCAAGTGCATCTGGGTCTTCCTTCAGCCGTTCTTCTACGGACTTCGTCCACCCCTCCTGCGACCTAAGCCTGTCACAGGGCTCGATATCATCAACATCATTGTCCAGTCCGCCTTTGATGTGGTCCTCCTGTACTACTTTGGAAGCAAAGTGAGTGCTTCATTTTTTAAAGCCCCACTATGTAAGATAGGGTCAATTCAGAAGGTCGATTTTCCTACCATTAATTTACATAGTATAGTAAGTCGAGTAAACATTGTAGAATTGCATACCAGTATTCAGGAAGGAATGTTTCAACATGATTGCACCATCCGAACATGTTTTAAAACTGTGAACTTTCAAAGAAAACAAGGCCAGTGGTCAGTTTGCCACACATGGCTTACTTCTATCGTCTCAGCTGCCCAGTGGGTCTTAATTTGCATGATAAATGGATAAATTCTGGAATGCCAGTGTTTTATACAACTGGAATCAATACATGCTCAGTTCATGGAAGGTGGAGCATCAACAGACACCGATTATGCAAATAAAGCCCTAATTTGCATATTGATATAAAAGTACCATAATTCCATATAAGCGGTAAATGTAAGGAATTTCATACTTATGCATAGGGAAGTTAGTTAAAGCTGTAATTAAGCATGCATAAATTTTAACAATGTGGATATCGTTTGCATAATAAGAGTATTATCTTTTTCCAATTGCTATATGATGTTTCCTAACTCTTTGCTTCATACAGCAGTGTAGTGAAGAAGTTTAGTTGTAGAGTTTTGGGTGTAATGAAGTTCGGCTTGGCTTGTATTAATATAAACGAACTAGTTGTTTGGCCAGGAAATAGAAAAATCACAAGCCCTTTAGGAACAGATGGGATTCAGCCTAGAGTACAAAGTAGCCTATGTCATTATTTCTCAGTCGATTTCTGAAACAAGATAAAGCAAAACATTAAAAAAAACTTTACATACGTAACGTAGGTATGAGGTCTACGGACTCTTGTTTTGAATTATTTGCAGTTTACATGTCCTATCTTATCTGATCATACTTCTAATTAAATCATTCCAAAACAACTTGAGGGTACTAGATGTTCTTTGTTACTCTATTAATACATTAATATACATGTAACTATAATCATTCTTATATTCACACCACAGTCTCTCGCGTACCTTGTGATCGGCAATGTGCTTGTTTTGGGAGCTCATCCTGTGGCCGGTCATTTCATCTCAGATCACTACATGTTCAAGAAAGGCTACGAGACTTATTCCTACTACGGTCCACTGAACGCAGTCACATTCAACGTGGGTTATCACAACGAGCACCACGACTTTCCCAATATTCCGGGGTGCAGACTTCCCAAAGTGACTACTCATAGTAAAGATATGCTTCAAGCTAACTAAAAACAACAAAAACAAGTGTCATATTCATCTATGATACATTAGTTAATTAGAAAATACAAATACAACAAATTAATAACATGTGCACAACTTACCTTTAAAACACATCATTTGCAACCCCGCAAAAAGAATAGCGCTTTTGACATTGTATGAGCAATCATTAGTGAAAAACAGTAGGGTATCGTTGCCATATCGTTGAAATATGCTCTTTGATGCAAACTTTGGAAGTGCCATGATGTATCATACATGCATGTGATCACTTATGAAAAAATTATTATCATAAAATTATCATTATCATCAATAATCATCTAAAACATAATCATCATTGTCTTTAATTACTATCAAAATTATAATTATAAAATTGATATTACTATTATTGTTATTCAATGAACTAAAATATATAGGTATTACCCACACGTTTCTCCAGGTACGTGAGATCGCCCCCGAGTTTTATGAGAACCTCCCTCACCACACATCGTGGAGCCGAGTCATGTACGACTTCGTCACGGACCCGGACATCGGACCGTTCGCCCGCGTCAAGCGCAGGAGCAAGCCCATCCCCATCCACCCTACCGAGCTAGATGTAGATGGTGATCCCAAGGCAGACTGAAATACGATATGTATACATGGTTTATCATTACAAATTAGACATTATTACACAATAGTACCACCTAGCAGCTAACGGCTGAAGTACGTGTAACCTTTTTTCATGTTTCGCATTAAAAGGAGCATATAGCAATAGATAAAGAAATCGTAGGTGGGTCATTATGTAATATCGACGGACATGATATTAGTAAGACAACGCAATTTGAGAGATAAAATCATCATCACAGGAGCGTTACAGGATAAAAAAGGTAAATGGTGCTGTAGCAGGGTTCAGGTATAATATTTACATATGTGAAGTATTTAGATGTACCACAATCCACTGCTAATAATGTATCTAAAACACTTATGTATCTGGAGCCAGATTACAAGAAGGGTGGTCTATTATAGGCAATTCTTGTACATGTAGGATGAGTAAGACGGCTGAACAAGCGTAATTGTAAACTTTGAGTAAGTTTTTTTTATTAACGTCAACATTGCCCAATATTAATTGATTAGTTAAAAGTAATCAATCAATATTGGGCAATGTAGCATGTCCGGCTTTGCTCAATCACAATTTTCACAGCAATACTTCTCTAACGTTTACTTGCTTGTAACGTTGGGTAACCTAAATTCGGGATTTTTCCGATAATGGTTGACTGAAATCAATCTAGCAGAACAATAAACCATCCTTTTTTTCTATTATTCTGTCAGTATCATGTACTATCTTTGCACTAATCATATATATGGTAGATTTTGTCTCTAGTCGTGCTGACACCATAATATTTCAACTTGAAACTACCGTCCGCCGCACGCACAATTACGGTGCTGTCGGACAGGGGGGCACATTAATTCGGGAGAGAAGATTCGTCTTGAATATCTTACCGCTAATCACATTTTATACAGCAGCTTTTCGTTCCATCCTTGGCTTGAGGAGAGTGCTATGGATATAGACGTGTCCAAGTAAAAAAAATACACGAAAAAACCGCCGTACCGCACACATCAGGCCTTTGCTAACATCCCGTATGTTGAGTCGGTAGAACGTCACTCAAAGTCGATCCCCACCGTCATGGCAACGTGTACATTATTCATGGCAAGTTAGCTGGATGCCGTAGCAATGGTTATACTACTATGTCCATGTGTTCCTTGTTGTGTTAGGAGCAAACTTTGAGGAAAATATCGTCTTCAGTCCACTATCACACGCAACATTTAGACAAAAAAGTGTTCCTCACAAACCTTTTGTCGTCTGCTTGACGACATGATTCTGGGTAACAATATGGCGGCGGGAAAATACACGTGACGTAGGTTGTAGCAACAAAGAGGAGTTTTGATGATTGATCACACTTAGAATCCAGTTGCAGGTTAACAAAAGAGATTGTAATAAGTTGTCTTGTAAATAATTGTGTTTAGCAGGCAGGAGATGTGACATTTGTCTTATAAACCAGCGAACAACCGTGCAGTGTGAGTCTCCCACGAAGCCCACAGACTCTGTCAATAAGGGACGGAGAGTTTTTGACGTCGCCAATTTCTAATGCATGGTTATTGAAGCTTTTCAGACAGTGTTCTGAATGCGTTAGTCTGTCACGTTTGCATTTCTAGCGGTATTACTGATGTTGCATCTAGCACATATCCCTAAATACCCCGTTTTCGAAAAATTCCGAATTTAAGTACCCCACGAATTTATGTTACCCAACGTTACCACCCATTTTAACCTTCTAGGCAAAGGACACGATTTTCTCTTTTCACCAAATAAAGTCATGTGATTCATATTTCACATCACAGGAGAAGTTTCATGCTGTTTGTTTGTAATAATTTCTCGAAAATTTGATATTGCAGACGCATCGGCTAACAAACTTTGTGTAGGTGAAACATAGTCCATGTTTTTATAGTTATCTATATGTACGGGAGAACTTATGTCAGTGTGAAGATAAAATCCGAGTATTTTTTGTGTCCGAAACTGTTTCTGTATATTCCTGCATAGCCTAGATTACTCAGCTCTATATGATTCAAACAATAAAGTGTGAGACAGGTGATTTTCGTTTAAGAAAAAAAAAATGCTAACCAACCAAGGCTATGCTTTAAATATGCTCTAGATATTTGAGCCATTTTTAAAGTTTTACAACTCCACAATTGATGCTTTTATGTCTTTTTTTGTGGTCGTATGATGAGATAAACTAGTTATTCAATTGATAAGAATACGTATACTTGCAACATACTAAGAAAACCAATGTATGATATTTGCAAGGAATGAAGACGATAGAGTGTTTGATACATAAGGTATTTATATGGGGTGGGCGATATAGGAATGGCAATCATTCGAATGGTTTTTGTGTGTTGTTCTAGGCTAAGGGACTTGTTGGACCATAGATAATACACCCTTCCGACGAAACGCTTTCCACAAGTACTAGTCATAAATTATAAGTCGACAACAATTAACACACGGCAGCGCTGACGGTTTTAGAAAGTCACTGAATTAGGTATTCATATGCACATGATCAGGAAAAAAGGAAGACTATAAGAAATTCTAGTATTACAAATTGGTTTATATTTGCAATCTTTGGCAAATGATTAACGATGGAAAAACACACAAAACCTTTATTAAGTTTATTGATTATGATAGATACATAATTATCTACAAATCACTATCATCGATGAATTTTTGTTGTCGATACAACAACTTAGTCTTAAAACTATTTCTAGCTTTACGGAATTCAATTTTGAGGACAGAAATGTATTCCTGTGTAAAGAAACTCTATCTTGATTAAGAAATCAGTTCTCTTTGTACTTGTAAGAATAAACAAGAAAAATAAGAGTATATTTGAGATTATTTTTTTACACAACCAGGAGGTATCACCTGCTGACGTAAGGTGTCTCTCAGACACATTTCTCATAGCTTTTGACTGGAGTGTTGCTTCTCAGCGCTATAAGTAGCCGAAGTAGGTGGCGCATTTGCGGTGAGAACCGTATCCCAAACGTGGCTAAGTTTGTATCCCCCGTCGTCCCGGTGTAAACTTTCTCATCCAGATGACGTTTTTGGGGGGCAGAAAAATAATAAGAACATGTATTTTATCGAGTAGGAGTTATAGTAAAGGTTTACTGACACGAAATAAATACGTCTTCAGATGAAAATGGTTTAAAATGTATGCCTGGGGTGCAAATGGTTCGTAAAGATCAATACGGGCAAATGTGACATCTAACTTGTTTGATTCAGTGATTCAAGTCATAAACCAACTGGAAAGTATTAGTTAGCTTGCTTGCTTGCGCCAGTTATATTCGTTTTGTGGCTAGTTTCCTTCAAATAGAAACGTCTAAAGATAATTGTTTTAAAACAAGCTGCCGGTGATTATTAATAAGCCCATTCGTAATTCCGACTACGCACATGCAGTGTCAAAGGTATAGGCCCCTGATAACCCGTCTGGGCATTGTTATCCAAATCTAGAAAATGTCGAGACGAGAACTGTCTACAGGCCAGGGGCCTTCACGTTTGACACTGCACATGCAAAGTCGGAATTACGAATGGGCTTATTACCGTCCTGTCCTCCTTTTTCTTACAGTTATCCACATGCATTGTGGGAAGTGCCATTTCACAGACCAGTGAGTAGCTACTCTGAATTCCCCAAAAGACCGGTACCTTGCGTTTATAGTCAAGTGTTGTACCAACATATTCCAGGCTTAGTCGTCAAATCTTTAGATACTCCAACAGGCAACTTTGAAACCCTAACAGTATTATCATGTCAATATGTTTTCAATGTTGCATGAGCTAGCTACTAGACTGTCGTCCGCGAATTATGCAAAAATGCCAGTGACGCCGGCGAAGGCCAGTTAGAACCTGTTGTCAGATTTAGAGGACGCACTTAGACGGAGTGTGAACCTGCGGCTAGCTGGTCAAAAAAAAACGTATTCGTAAGTACATTAATCCTTTTTGTCCTGTTACACATGGAATGTAATAGGTCTTTTTTTATATTTTCCTTAAGAATTCTTCAAAAGACGAGACATTTCTAATTGGAGGAATTGGGGAGGGAAGAGTGTGTTCCCCACGACTCTTTTCTACGTCATTTGTTTTCAGCCTTCTTAGGTACTAGTCTGTATTTTGATTACTTATGTCGCTGGGGTTTTAACAAGCTTTCTTTGAACGATGATTTACGGATTGGTAACTTTTTACACCTGCCCAAACGATAAGATATCATTACCTTCCACACCGTTTTTTGTATCCATTCGTTTAATAGTCGGGTGCCCTTGGCCGATGTCATTAGGATACTGAATTGACCTTCAGTGCTTAACAAGGGATGTTTTCATGCAAATTTTTCTACCAAGTTTAACCCGGTCGTCAATGATAAGAATGCACTCAGTCTTAGTGGCAAGACGGGAGGTGCGGTTGGAGAAATAAAGATTGTCTAAACCCAAAACCCAAATTTCTTAAAAAGATCTTCACTAAGAACAGTTGTTGGGTTAGACACATGCAACTGCTTTGAAACAATTGAATTCTTTATTTGACATTTGACATGAGCTTATGATTTGTACAGCAAATTGTAGTGAATAACAAAAGTCTATATCAACTGCCTGTTGACCAATGCAGGTTTAGTAGACATAAAAATATCCGAACAGCTCAAATTTGCCCTACACTAAGGTGCACAGGCAGGTTGCATTTCAAATTGTGTTATGTATATGATATGCGTTAAAAAGGGTATATGTTGACCAAAACAATGCTATCTTGTAACTTATGATTTATGTTTCGGTAAGGTTCAAGAATATTAAGATAACCACCTTTCAATAAAAAAAGTCGAACAAATTGACACCAATTTTCGAAACCTTATATTTCTTCATCAAAATAATGAGTGTCTTAAATATCCCTACATACGTTGAAGACACATAAGTACTGATGACCTGTATCACTTCGAAGAAAATTAGATGTTATCTTATGGTTACCTTTAACCCTGAATTGATAAATGATGTGAAAGGAAATTTTCTTTCTCTTTTCTCTAGCTTAGCGGGGAACAATGACGACTGCCCTGAAAGGTGCTGCTAACTTTTACACCTGGATGGTGGAAAATGGGGGTATGAAAATAATCACTTGATAATGACGTGTGTGTAACTTTTCTTTGAACACAGTAACAAAATAGATTTAGAAAACTGTAAGTTAAGGAAAGCAGTAGACGATTTTTCTCTGGCCAGTATTTCATTTCACTAGCGTAGTAGTAGTGCGAGGTAGCAATGCAGGCAATCATGGATATGGTATGGTCAGGGGATTTTAAAATTCTAAGGCAAAAATTAAGTCCCGATCTAGGGATTTCTATGGGGGAATTTATTCGTTTAGACCACATTAAATCAGAATTATTTTTTGTCAGTTGGAAAAGTCATGTTAACATTTTTCACGTTTGATCTGACAGTTTTATACAAGTAAATCTACCATTTTACCCTTACGCTATTTACAAATAAGCATATGGTGATCGCAAATGATACTGGGATGACCCAATACTGTCAAATGCACAAGCTACAAACTTGAACAGTTATTTTAATGTCCAATAATGGTGTTCTGAATAGAAAAAGGAAGATAAAGAATGATATCAGATGCAGTAATTCTAAAATATTATGTATAAATATGATCAGATTTATAAGGCTGTTTGTTCAATTTTATGCTTAAAGTTGTTTTCTGACTACACAAATACATTCAGATCCACGTACAGACCCCTGGTTCCTAATGCAGAGCCCTCTCCCCATACTTTCTCTGCTTGCCTTATATGTGCTTCTCTGCGTCTATGGTCCGAGCATCATGGAAAAGAGACGACCCTTCAACCTCAAGACCATCATCATTCCATATAACTTTACCCTGGTGGTTTTGTCTGCATACATGTTTCATGAGGTAAATGTATTGTGATTTTTTAAATATTTAAGCTGCATTAACATCATGTTTGTTGAATTTTCAATGGTTACGGAATAATCCGATATAAGACTAACGCCTTGTTATGACGTCTTTAGAAGTTACAGAAACTGAATGAGCTAGACTAAGTTTTGATTTGTTATCTCCGCTACCATATCACTTATATCTACTAGGTTGCACTGTAAAGTTAAAGGAATAAGCATTAATTACTGTTTTCTATTAAGTCAACCGTCATAAGCATTATGAGGATTCTGTTGCCTGAGCATTACGTTTCCCCCAAAAAATAAGTAACAGATTATTTGACAATGATGAGTACAGATATTACATTATCAATTTTTTTCTTCCATTATTACGGGATATTTTGAAATATCTTCTAATAATTTTTCGTCATATTTCATTGTTACAAACGTTTTTTTTTTTTCTCTTTCAAAGCTTTTTATGGCAGCCTGGATGTCAGGGTATAGTTTAAAGTGTCAACCAGCGGACTATTCCTACAACTATCTTCCTATGAGGGTACAGCAATAACCCTTATCTTTATCAAGTTATTTCTTTACTCATTTATTTATTTCTTGTCCTTCTATTAAGCGTTAATTGTATGGTACACATGTATGTTAGTTGTCCTTATTTTGGTCTTTCACTATTAATTTGTAACTTTTTTTATGAAAGCATAACTGATAGTGTTTCTGTCTGTAGATGGCCAGAGCAGGCTGGTGGTTTTTCTTTTCCAAAGTGATTGAGCTGATGGACACAGTAAGTTAAACACAATTCCACATTATTTTTCTTAGTGTTGTACTCCACATTACCGAGTGGGTGTTTGTTACCTTTTGTTCTAACATTTTCAAAACCTTTGTAACAATCTAATTGAGGGAAAGTAACTGTTAAGAAAAATTATCAACATTTATTTGTTGTTCTAAACATTTTCTACGGTGTTCCAACATGTTAAAAATTTTTCTAACATTGACCACATTATTGTATTAGTTTGTAAACTGTCGCAATATAGATTCATCATTTGTTCCAACATGTTCCAACGTTCTGAAAACATTGTCAAAACTGCGTCAGTTGGCTTGGAATGAGGCAATTTACACATCCTTGCAAAGTATAGGGGATTATCCCTGAGCGCCATGCATATACAGATCAATACAAAAGAGTCACAAGTGCCCAGCAGTGAAATCGAAGAATATACAGAGGCAGAGCATGATTAGCACCTAATTTTATGGGGACAATAACAAAAACCTACCATTTAAAAAATGTTGAAATGTGCTGGAACATGTTCCGAACGTACTGAGCTCGATTCTATGACAGATCTCAAAGTTGTTCCCTTCGGAAAATCCATTTTACACCTATTGCCACCCTCCAATCAGGTGTAGATTAGTACCTAGCTTCGGTAAGGGATGTCCCTCAGAAGTTCCCAGTTTCAGAAGAACCACAACTCGAACACGTTAACGCTAGTTTACCGGGGTCTGATAAGTTGATCGACCCTAATCCGGCACAAGAATGAACCATCATTTACAAAAAAAAAATGATATTATTGATTACATTTGCCACTTATGCTATATATGTTATATTTCCTCTATAGCCATGTTGATGAAAAAAAAAATACAATTTTAAAGGACTGCCCGTGGCGTTGAGACTGGTAGCATTATCCATATTGCCGCTAATTGCATCTGTTGTTACACTCTTGGCTTGAAGAAAGTGCTAGGGATAAGCAAAGTCGTTACGTTCCACTTTACTACGTCGCAAAAAAAAAGACCGTAGTTGCAATCATCCAAAGACGAGGTAAGTTTGTTCCAGTCTTGGGTGGTTTTCAAATGCTGGGTTTTCGTACCTTTTCAGACAGTGTTCTGGATACCTTAATCTGTCAGGTTTGCCTGTCTGGCAGTATTGCTGGGGTTGCCTTAAGCATATATCCCCACGTACCACGATATAAGTTTCCCCACAGATTTAGGTGAAATATCCTTAACAAACCCATCACGATTAATGAATAAAGAATGGTTCATCCATCCGGTGTGAATGAATCAGATAAATCCTTCCGGATATGTGTTGGTTTATTGGTTTACATTTTTTTTGTATTTTATGTAACTTTATCTGTTGACCACAAACCGGGTATATTACACAATTAAGTGGTTCACCTGATATGCAATCAAAATAATTAAGCTAAGACTACATGTTTGTTCCAGGTGTTCTTCATCATGCGGAAGAAGTCCAACCAGCTGACATTCCTTCACGTTTACCACCACAGCACCATGGTCATCAACTGCTGGCTAGGGGTCAAGTATGTGGGAGGAGGACAGGGTGAATAACTCAACACTGTACACTCCAATTGCCTTGAAGTAATACCAATTGGAACGCCGGAGCAAGCTCTCTGTTTTGTCATGATTGAGAGTAACTAATGTTTCAGGCGTACTTGCATCTGTGGAACTGGTCTTTAATGGTGTTAACTTCACGCGATGAGTATCATGTTTTTTTGTGTGTCACTCTGTGCATGTTTCGGCCAATTTCTAATATTAATACACACAATGCAGCATTTCCATACACCCTGATGCTGCTACATGTATATTCATTTTTGATTTAAGGGACTGAATTGAACAGTTACAAAGCTGCACCCTTGCAGGGGATGACGTATTCCTTCATCTATTCGATTGTTTGTCTTCGAGGTAATTCTACGCAGTCTATAATAAAAAGTAGTCAAACGCATCAAAATATACAAAGTTATGTTTAACGAAAGCCGTGCCATTTTCAAAGATGTTAATAAACATGTAACATGACCACTGTTTTTCTACAGCGTTCTTCCAAGCCATGTTGAATTCTTTCATTCACATTGTCATGTACCTGTACTACGGCATGGCTGCCATCGGACCACACATGCAGAAGTACCTGTGGTGGAAGCGGTACCTTACCTCCATGCAACTAGTTAGTACCACTGTCATCATGTTCTATGGATTATCATTCAGAACAAACAAAAAACCTACCAAAAAACAACAGAAGTTCATGAAAACCAGAGAACTCGGCGCCATGGACACAAGGACACCTTGTATATTGTGCCCTGGTCATTTTATACATACACGTGATTCTGAATTCAATCCAACAGAAGCAATTTGCGATGTCACTCAACTACTGATCTCCTACTGCCAGTTACTGATTTCATGGCAGCCTCACTGATTCAATAACTAATCTGCCACTGACCTACTACTTCAGTATTTAATAACTTGTGGATATTATTAACTGTCGAGACAGTAACATTTCAACAGAAGGTCAGTACTAGCTGTTGTACTGATCTCTATGGTTATAGTACTGTTAGCTTCCTCAATGTAACCACTGGACTACACACGATGTGCTATTATACGCTACACCCACGGTCATATGGTAAGGTTTTTGTTCGCTTTTCCTCAGATGCAGTTTGTAGCAATCCTGACCCACACAACAGTGAACTTCTTCTCAGACTGTGAATTTCCACAAGTTTACAACGTTGCTGTCATGGCCTACTCGGTTTCGCTGATTATTCTATTTAGCAACTTCTATTACCAGGTAAGTTCCGAAGGCTAAACCATGGTCAGTAAAACACTCAACAGCATTGTCAGAGGGGTTCATTCACAGAACATTTTGAAAGTTTTGCATGTTCACAGAATGGTGATTAATAGAAACACTGTCTTGTATCATGCCATCCTTTTTCTGTAAGGCTACACAGATGTATTTCCGAGGTTCTCATTGTAAGGTTAGAACATAGCAATTCAGCATCATTAAAGGGTCTTAATTAAGTTTTGTTTTTGTATTGATTTTCCAGTTAACCATATATGTGAACATCATAAAAGCTCTCAAGCTTAGTTTTTGTGTTGATTTTCCAGTTAGCCATATGTAAAAAATATTTACATATTAGGTAACTGGTTTGATCATGGAAACAATTTGCACACTTGAACCTTGATGACCTGAATCTTATTTTCATTTCAGGAATATGTGAAAAGAGCCAGCCAGAAGAAGCAATAGGCCGTTATTTTTATTGTGCATATTTTAGTTTTATTGCCCATTTCAATTAAAAGACATAAGCAATGTTGTTAATTTGATTTGTATTTTCATGTGTCTACTTCTCTACAGTCTTTGTCATCGTTTAGTTATGATGATATGTATACGTTGAATATTAGTTAGAGATAATCGAATCGTAATCCAGTTCGGCTTATAAACCATGATTTACCTACCCGATGGCTTGAATTGAGGACTAACATGTTGTAGGTCAGGATGTGGGCTACGATGCAATCTTAAGCTTGTATTGACAGTATCGGGTGTTTTTTAAACTGAGATCGGCCCATTTTTTGTAGAAGTTATACTCTTAAGTTTATGTGTTGCACAGTTTGCATAAAATTACCAAGCTGTGATACATTGCACTGACTTATGCTCTAGTTTAGATATTCTATGAATACAAAGTGGTATGATGTTATGGTATTTAAAAAAAAGTTACTTGTACTGGCATATATTTGGTCCTGTTAGTTAATAGATTTGATGTGTTATGGCACGCTTTACTGAATAGATATAAAATACAGAAGGAAACTTCTTTGCAACTGTACTACATTGTGTTATTCAAGATTATGTCTTATTCAAGATTATAATTATGATCAAACTTCAGACTTACTCTCAGCGTTAACCTCTCATTTATTTAGTTGTGAACTGCTCTCGGTTAGTATACGTGAAGCATTTGACGTTTTACATCCCTTTGACTCTGACTGGGTAAATCATGTAAATGACATTTTTTAAGTATAACGGTTTAGGCATGCATGGAAAAACTCTAGGTCATACAAAGTTGATGTGTTAAATGATCGATTATGAACCCGTTTACAGGATATATACATACAAGAATGACATACTTCTATTCAATTCAAAGCTTTCCACTTATTCTGTGTTAAAGAAAAGGCACGAACAAGAAAAATACCTGTCGGATATACAGAATTTTGAAGTTCGTAGAGCGATCACCAAGATAGGAATAAATAGTCCTAAATTGAATGTGGAAATCGGAATCGGAACATTGAATTCCCCGTGACCAGATGCTTTGTCCATTCTGTCCAAATGGGATTGAAGATGAACGAAACTTTATCCTAGATTGTTCACGATATCATGATAAATGCTCAAAGCTGTTCAACCTTCTTAAGGCTTGCTCAACGGAATTTGATACATTCCATTCTGTAGATCAATTCAAGTACATTCTAGAAGGAGAGAAGCCTTACTGTGTACATATAGGTAAATATATCAAAGAATGTTTAGATCTTAGAACTAGTAGTGTAAGTTAAACTCGACATGTTGAGTTATTCAAGAACTTGTACTAGGTTAATCATTTTGTATCCCATGTTGTTGTTTGCATGTATAGCTGTAGAAGACCTCACGAACGTCGCTGTACTTTTTTGTGTCAATAAAGATTGTTGTATCGTACGGTTCTTCGAGATGCATTGTGGGTAATCTGTCAAAGTTTAGGAATCCTGGTGCATAAAAAAACACGCCTGAAAATGTATTAAGCATGGTTTAAACAATAACTAGGGAACTTGACATAATACAGTGCTAAACTTTCTTCCAACACTAATGTATTCACGGATCACATTTTCGACGACCACTGTCGCCTTCAGGATCAATAATGACCAATCACTGCCGAACGTAAACTCGCGAGAGTTACAGACACGTGTCAAACGTGGCAGAAAAATTATAACGCCCACTGTCTCTGTTGAGTGATGGTTGGAGTGCCATGAGGTATATGGCCTCCTTTATACCTCTCATAAAGTAGTCCTGCTCAGTGTCCAGTAGTCTGACTTTGTCCAATGAAACGGTATGGCCCGGAGATTCAATGTGGATGTGTTGAGAGACTTCAGACGAATGCGAGCTGGGGCGTTTGTGTTCAAGGAATCTAGTTCTCAATGAGCGTTCTGTCTCACCGATGTAGAACTCTTCGCAAGTCCCTTGTCTAGTGGTTCCTTGACACGGTTTGGTGCGGTCGCCTTGTCAATGTCCCACTTAGGGTACTCACAGTCCTTCAGTGCCTGCTGGATGTGTTGCTTCTATGTCTTCTGTCCTTTTTGTTTCTAAGGAACAAAGCGAATCAGCAGTCATAACTTGAATAAAGACACGGGCAGATATCATAATGTAGCCCCTGACCAAAGGTTTTGCCCATTTTTTCCAAAGCAAACTACAGATGAATTTCACTTAGTCATTGAATGTCCAGGATATGATTTTTTACGCAATAAGTTATTCACATCAATTAAAATATATTTTAAGAGTTTTGATGCTACAGATATATTTATATTTTATATATGCAAAATAGGTAAATATATAACAGACTGCTTTGTATTTAAAAAATACCCAAACTAATGACCAGTCCCACTCGATTGTAACACTATATCAAGGACATATGCTAGCACTTATTGTGTCAATAATTAGGATGTTAAGTCTTATTCTATACGCTACATTATGTTATACAGTTGTTGCCATATATTTTACCGTAATACTATATAGTTGTCGTGCAAATAAAGTTCATCATTCATATGCCAGCGCACTGCTTGTTCTTTTTCGTCCTTTTATACTCTATAGGAAATTGATTTGTATGGCCAGTCATGATGAAACTGAGGTCGGGTGCGGAAAAGCAACCGGCAACGGCTATTGAATACAGTTCACAAGTCACAGATATACTTAACCCTATCTAGACTAGGAGGAGTGCTAAAAGTGCCCTCGCTAACTTTGATGCCGTATAACTGCCGAACGACGTGTGGTAGGATCACCTAACTTAGTGACTTTTTCTAGATTTAGTTGGCAATAGTTATATAGGTTTACCAATTTTTGTGTTGCCATAGCAACAGATTATTTTACGAAATTCACTGATTTCGGTTAACCAATGAGGCTTTAAGGTTTTCTTGCTCAACCACACTGGTTCTGCTGCATTATTACCATAATATGTAAATTAATGTGATTTTCATGATTTAACATTAAAAAATCATGCTTATATGATGACGTCATCGGTCAAAATCCAAGATGGCAGACCATATCATTAGTTCAGGAATAAACAGGCTTTCCCCCTTCACATTCGTAACAACCTAGCATTTTCTTATTGATAACCGAAAACATTCAGATTAACTTTCTAGGCAATTTTCATTGAGTTTGGGGGTTATAAGTTAAAATCTATTTTCAAGATTCCGATCAAAGATGGCGGATCCCAAGGGAAAGCTGAATACAAAATACGTCATTCTATGACATCATTTTGACCTGCGGTTGCCATGGATAACAGAACTCTAAGAAACGTTGAATATTGATCAGACGCCTTTTTTGCAAACGTTTTGTTGAACATCCTTTTGTAATATCGGAATTCCCCATTTAGACGGTTTGGGATACTGTACATAGGTAATTAAGAAAGAGAAGGATATCGATAGATATCATTTATGCAAATAGATACCTAATAAATGGCAAATACTATAACTCTATAATGGTTAATGATTAGGATTTCATTCTTGTATGCATGTGGAAGTTAAGTAGATTATTTAAGTGGACATTATCAGACATAAATCATGCAAATGAGGGCCTCATTTACGTAGTTTATGAGGGAACGCTACAATAGCATTGTTTGCTGAGATTAGACCCCTCTCTTCGAACAACTTATTTTGGGTAGAGAAGATGATCAACTGTCATAATTCATACAAATGAGATTCTTATATGCATGATGATGGGGAAACATTTATGATATACCACTCGAAAAGGCCAAGATCAATCGGGGAAGGTATAGGATCGTGGAACTCAAGCTACTTCATATTACGTAATAACGATACCAAATCACAGGAGTTAGATAGGATTAGATTTGTGCTGCTGAAGCTTCATCTTCATATCGATGACATGGACTATGTTATAGATTCTTGAAGTCACACACACACACACACACACACACACACACACACATACACACACACACACACACACACACACACACACACACGTGCTTGCGTGCATACGCTCTGACTGACCAACCAACTATATACAAACAACGACTACTGGTTATGACATTGTTGTTGATATTGTTCATTTCAAACTTGACAAAACTTGTTACAGCTAGAGTATCATCAATCATCACAACACATCTTGTGACAAACTTAGGATTAAACATCAAACATCCCACATCATTATGCATACTATCCAGGCATACATGTAGGTTGACACTAATTTGCCCAATATTGTCAAATACGACAAACTGTCCTATAATAGACACGTGTTATGAATTCTTACGTCTAATCCTAAACCTGTTTCATCATCATACCAGAATATTCAAGATTCCTCGTTTAACATCACTGTAGTCATCTAGCATAAGTTGATACAGTGATTGAAGCTGAGTAGTAATAGTAGTAGCAGGGTAGAAACCTATATTTTCCTTGGATGGCCCTGTCGGCATGGCCGATCGTCCGAGAGGTCCAAGTGGAGAGGGTGTCGCGGGAAATCATTTGAATAGATAAGGGCATGTATTAGTCCAGATCGGCGTCTGAGAGGGTATATCTGCTAGCCTGGAGTCCTGCCATCTTAGCTTTGGTCCGCTATTTGGCGGGGAGTTGGGCCTGGGTAGCGAACTAAAGCTAAGAAGGCTGGACTCCAGGCTACTACGAGGGATGACAAATAAGTTCTAGGCCTCATCACCCAGAAATAAGGTGCACATCTCAAATTTTTGGGCAGAATTATTCATTATGACGTCTTTTAGCAATATCCAGCGAATTTCAAATTAATGTGGCCATTACTTTTCGATCGACGTCCATTTAAAAATCAGTAGGTAAGTGGCGAGAAAAACAAGGTTGAACTGTAAGCAGAGCAGTGTGAGTCGAGCCCCTGGTGCCAGGAATGCCAGGAATCGGCATAAAATCTTCGAAGACATTGTCAAAATATTTGGTGAAAAGTTCCCTCTCATTTCTTAAAATGTTTGACAAACATTTCCTTCTTATTTAAAAAAAAAGAAGCGGATATCTGACATTCAGCAGATCAAGTTGGCCCGTGCACCTCAGGTCGTAGCTCAATTGTCCATGTCTTTTTCCGTCTACCTCACTTAACATCACTGGGTGTCGCCTGAAAACTAATGATCTCAATGATTTGAATTTTGGTAGACATTCATTAAAGCGTTAAGTTTATAGCTTAAGATTATTTTCCAATATTTAGTTGTGCAACTTATTTCTAGGTGAGGCTGAGGACTTATTGATCACCCCTGGTATCTGCACCTAACATAAGTGAAAATAACAGTCCCAGCTCCATGCCGGTATCACTCTTAGTCTGTTTCTCATTGGATCGATAATAGCAAGAAACTACTGTGTACACAACGCATAGATGAAGAGGCATATTACCAGCATGTGCTAACAGAAAGCCATCGAGACGAGCATACAGTGTATATGATATAATGAATATGTATATAAAGCATATCTAGTTAGTTCCTGACTTGTGGGACCCTATTGCGCGATCCCCATTGGATGGCAGCTTCTCCGTGACCATATATGGAATTGGGAGACCGCAGGTCTGTCCTGATTGGTGAGCCCGGTGGCGGAAGGATATCATTGAGGCACATCTGCTGTGACGTCATCCTGGGGCTGACGCCTGGTGGATTCTCAAGCCATACTATGCCTACTTCCTATAAACAGAACATGTCAGTTTAGCGTAATATCTGGAAGAAAACATTTTAGATTTTCTTAGATCTTTGGAATAGAACTCGTTGCCATCGAGTACTTTAGGAGCATCCGAATATGACAACAACGCTTACGGCTAGGAGTAACATAACCAATTATAATGTCACTCCGCGTGACCCACGTGGGGTCATGTCACTCCGCGTGGTGTATAAAGCCTAAGGATATGGTTATATTGACTTTAGAATACAGAAAGTACAAAAGTACAAATACAAACAGTTTAGCAAATGTACAAACTGGATTGGATTCATTCTAGAGCAAAGTATAACTTTAATTTCCTCCGGAAGACAAAGTTTGACGTATCAAATTTTCAATGCGCATGCAGTATTCGTCTTTGTAACGGAAAGAGCATAAGGAATATCGGCCCATTAATATATTGTTCATTACTTGATAAAAGGCAATACGCCAGGATTGGACTTCAGAGTCGCATGATAAGCTGCCGAATCCAGAGTGCTACCTTCATCTGAAAAGATGGAAGGATGCCTACTACAATCAGCCATGGGTAAGCTCATATTCTTTGTCATGGTAGGAAATCACAGAAAAAAATACTTGTATAAAAGCAAGTGCCTTTTTTGCCAAAGCAGTGTAGGTCTTTCCTGATACATGTACGTGCAAAGATCATGTCCCGCAAGGCGTAGCCATCAACGAAATACCTAGGGAATGCGTTCGTGCAATTCCTAGAATATTTCCGAATCAATCGTACTAAGACCTCACCCTGGAGCGTCACCAAAATAATAAATTTTGCAGCCATCAACTTACCTCGTCCATCTCCAGGCCCGGGTTGGCGAAGCCTTTAGACTGTGCCTTCTCGATATATCCTGTATCGGTCTGTTCCGTCTCCTGTACCGCGGCGGTGACGTAAGGAGCCGGGCCCAGCCAGCTCAGTATGACCGGCAGGAACACTAGTCCGTGTAGACATCCGAACAAAAGTACCAGGAAAAACACCTGAAAAGGTAAAAAAAAAAGGAAGTACTCGATTGTAGTTTTGACAACACTGCTGAACATATGCTAGCTATAGATGAAATGGTCCTAGATATATGATTTTCTGTTCGAATCAATAAGCTTACTGTAAATGTAGAAATATTCGCGGTGATTTTACGTTCACGGTTTTCGCGGTTAACCCTTTAACGCGAATTTAAAACCACCGCGAACACTCAATGTTTCCCTATCGCAAAATGAAATCCCGTGAACATTTCTGAATTAACAGTATGATTTTTGTTCAAATGAAGAGGATCTTTTGTACGAATTAAGGTACTCTTAAATCTAAATTGATCGAATCAAGAGTATCCTTTATTAGAATCAATAGGTTGCTTTGCTCGAATCAAAAATATGTTTACTCAAATCAATAGGATCTTTTGCTTGAATCAAAGTCATTTGTTTTCCGATCAGAAGTATGGCATCATTTCCGTGTCAAAATTACGTACGTAAAAAACGTCACGTTTTGGCGTTTATACGTGACGTATTGGGGGTCAATACGTCACGTATGAAAGGCCTACGTCACGTATGCCGGAACGTACGGATACGTGACATACATATGGTTTTGCAATTTCCGTGTCAAAATTACCTACATAAAAAAACGTACGATTTCTCGTCCAAACGTCACGTATAACAGGTCATACGTCACATAAGGCATATACGTCACGTACTAAACGTGACATACATATGTCGTGGCATTTTTAGATCAAAATATCGTATCTACGTAGACGTCACGTTTTGTGGTTATACGTTACGCACATAAATGGGTTATGTTAACGTAACGTTAACGTTAACGTAACGCATGTAGGCCCTTCAAGTTATTATAACAAACAACGTTAACATATAACGTAGTCGTAGTTATCATAACGCATTACGTTAACGTAACATAGTCATTTACGTTATCATAACGCAGAGCGCTAACGTAACGTACACTAGAGTGAACCTTTATAATAGGCGTGTTCTGTTTACGTCATTGGTTTATGTTGTGTATAACGTCTACGATAGACGCGTTCTGGTGACGTCATCAGTTTATGTTATGTACAACGTGTATGATAGACTTG
Organism: Branchiostoma lanceolatum; assembly: GCF_035083965.1. Classification (NCBI taxonomy): domain Eukaryota; kingdom Metazoa; phylum Chordata; class Leptocardii; order Amphioxiformes; family Branchiostomatidae; genus Branchiostoma; species Branchiostoma lanceolatum. The sequence continues at coordinate 6,078,219 of NC_089724.1, read as the reverse complement.
TTCTTGTGACGTCATCAGTCTATGTTTTGTAAAAGCCGCAGCACACAATGTATTAGTGTGGGTACAAAGTAGTACCAAGGAGGTTTTCTATATAAAACCTCCTTGGTAGTACGGACACAATTTTTGATGCCTGGCTAGAATATCCTATGTGAGCATTAGCCAGATTTAAACTGTGCCGTGGGATATACTGTCTGAATTGATTAATTGAATTGTGAACCATTCTGTTCGTGTATATTCGAAAGTGCGCCATACTACGCGTCAACCCGTTCATTGAGTGAACTCAACAGATAGGCGATGCTCTTGTCGACTGTCCGCATCAAATCGTCGTCCAAATGCCCGAAGGTCGCGTACAGTATTCCTATCCTCTGCCTCGTATTCGCTCAGACTTGACCACAAGCCCTTTGCGAAATCCTTCGAGCGGCTCTTGAAATGTAAATCCTCCAGGGAACGGGGAACTTTCTAGTCCCGGCGCAGAGAATCGTAGTGGACCTCGGAGCGTGCACGTCCGACCCGACACTTGCCAACGCCATGAGGTCCCTTGTGTCCCTTCACGGGTAGAGTACAAGCACGACTGTGAGTACTTGGAACCTGCCATGATCCTAGCGCGATGCCGGAAGCGGTGACCTTGAAGGACGAAGACGAACACGAGCTGGAAAAACTTGAAATTTTAGAGAGAACGGACAGCTGTGGCCGGTACGCGCCCTGTGATCGCCGAGTGACTGTCGGCGGAAGTGGTCTGAGCGGAGATGCAGACGGGTCTGGGGGGGACACGTGCTCAGGACCCGTATGTCGGGGGCGGAGCTTGACCACGGAGACGCCAGACTACGCGTCAACCCTTCCATGGTGATCAGCCATTGGTTGGAAATCAAGGTGGTCGTGAGCTCGCTGCTTGTGTGGATTACCGCCCAGCGGGCCGGGTGACAGTTTACAGTTCACCATACTTTCTGTAAAGACGCATTGCATTATCAGAATATGAATTTACATGAATGTTATAGCCGACTATGTCACTTGATGGATAAAATATGGGGAAGTATAGTAGAGCATTTGTCATCGATTGTGTAACTATTAGTATTGTGACATTCGTCCCATTCTCATCCATTTGAAACCTGAAATTGTTGTCTGGCCTTGTTTGGATCTGAAATGTTTAGATTTATGTGGGTTAGGATATGGAGGGATCACTATGTACTTCTGTGGAATACTGCCATACGGAAGTAATGTTTTGGTCTGTATATTACAATGTAAAAGCAGTGATGGGCGATGGTTTTAATCCCATATATGACCGCGGCTACAAGTACCCGCGAGAACTAACAGACACAATAGCTGCCCGTACATCGATTGTACTCGAAGATTCCCTCTCATGAACTTTCCAAGCCCCTTTGTGTCGATTTTGTAGACACTCTGGCAGATCACACAACAAGGTGGTCATTATACAACCATCATACAATCACACCTTTTTGTCTCCAATTGGCTTATCACAATACAAACTAATGCACCTGGTGGTAGGGAGAGCGGCAAAAAAAAACCCCGGGACATTTGTCAAATAAAGGTCGCTATCTTCTACTCTCCAAGCAGAGGTTAGTGGGGCAGATCGTCACCGTTTTATCATATGCCCCGTGGTATTAGTTTGGATGGGGCTAGCGGACAGAAAACGGGGCATATATTATGATAAAACGGTGACGAGCTGCCTCACAAACCTCTGCTTGGAGAGTAGTAAGGGACAATTAGAGAACCCCGCGGCCGTCGCTCAGAAAAAAATGATCTTTCATTGCCTCCATTGCAGACTCCGTCCGGCCAAGGAGGTTGGTGAGGTTGTTTACTTTCAAGTTAAAGCTTTACTATTACATTTTTTTGTTATTGCTGGCCTTCTCGGTCTTCCCGGACAGCAATAAGAAGAAGAAAAATGTAATGGTAAAGCTTTAACTTAACAAAGAAAACAGCCGTAAGAGTCTGAAATGGAGGCTAGATCTTTCAACCAATATCGATCTTCTAGGAGCTCTTCACATCTGCTTTGAAGCCCAAGCATCTGCTTGGATCACAAATATCTGATGGATCCCAAACATCTGCTTGGAGCCACTACCATGTGCTTTTCTAGATAATTTTCCATTGCTCCCAAGCAGATCTATAGGTCCCAATATCTGCTTTGAGTCCCAACATCTGCTTTAAGCCTCTATATCTGGTCGGAGCTCCAAACACCCAATGGAGCAGAACGAGAAAGGCACAAGCCTCACTGAGAGCGCCAGCCCTTTTTAGCTTTCCACGTCCGCTCGCCACGACCCGCTACCTGGCTGAAAAAAAGAGCTGACACTCAGCAAGGCACTCAGGCTAGAAAGGCATATCTATATATAGAAAGCACATGTTAGTGGCTCCAAGTATATGTTTGAGCTCCAAGCAGACCCTATCTCCATAGCCGACCCCCTTCATACAGCTGACTCTATTTGGCCAATTTCTACTATTTTCCCAGCGACCCGACTGATAGAGAAACTTTTATTGTGAGAACATTTACAAGGCTCAACCATAAAACCTCCTTGGCTCAACCAAGGCGCGAACCTCCCACTGGGACGGGCGCGGGTGACTGGGTTTGTGCCAGAAATCGGTCATAAAAAGATTAGTAACCCGGACATTCGTACGGCTGTTAACATTACCACGCGCGAGGAGGGGAGGCGACAATACAAAAGGTCACTATTGAATAGAAATATTTCGCCCTGTTTGTTATCGCAGATCTTATAATTAGGTTGCAAAACATACTTCTTCTTCCAGTTTGATACGGTCTTCGCAACATATAGATCTGCTTGGAGATTATGGCACATCTATGATCTAGAAAAGAACATATTCCAAGCAGATGTTTGGGCTCCAAGCAGATGTTTGGGCTCCAAGCAGATGTTTGGGATCCAAGCAGATAGTTGGGATCAAAGTAGCCTGGAATCCCGACCTATTTATAGCTGCCGGGGTCTCTTCTGTCCTCCCTCCGCAAAATAGACCTATTTATAGCTGCCGGGGTCTCTTCTGTCCTCCCTCCGCAAAATAGAAGAAGAGACCCCGGCAGCTATAAATAGGTCGGGATTCCAGGCTAGGATCAAAGCAGATGTTTGGGATCCAAGCAGATGCAGAGAGCTCCAAGGAGATCGATATTGGGTGAAAGATTTAGCCTCCATTGAAGACTCCTTCCGGCTATTTTCTTTTTCAAGTTTTACTATTACATTTTTCTTGTTGCTGTCCGGGATTAGGACCGGAAGGCCAACAATAAGAAAAAAAATTTAATGATAAAGCTATAACATGAAAAAGAAAACAGCCGGAAGGAGTCTGCAATATAGGCTATGAAATATATTTTTTTCTGAGTGACGGCCGGGCTTCTTTGACTGTCTCTTACTAATCTCCAAGCAAAAGTTTGTGGGCGAGATTGTGACCTTTTTATGATCTTTTATCAAATGCCCCGTTTTTTGGCCCGCTCTCCCCACCAGATGCAAGTTCGTCCCATTCTCATCTATTTGGAACCTAAGATTATTGTCTGGCCTTGTTTGGATCTGGAATATATAGATTTATTTAGGATATGGAGGGATCACTATGTACCTCTGTGGAATGATATACGGTGCCTGGTCTCCCAGGGTAGGGAGTTTTGTATACGAGTACAATCTCTGCTGATCTATAAATGCTGGCACACGGAAGTAATGTTTTTGTTCGTAACGGGCGGCGGTATCAACTCCCCTGTACTTTTATAACAGGCTCTACGAGCCCTTGCGGGTCGCTGGGAAAAGAGTAGAAATTAAATAGAGTCAATTATATGAAGGGAGTCGGCTACGGCCTATTGGACCCTCTCTCCACTAGTGGACTCCATTCATACAATTGACTCTATTTGGCCAATTTCTACTATTTTCCCAGCGACCCGCAGAGACTGGTAGAGGCTAATAGACGGGTACACAGTATTCCAGGATCTGCGGCACCGAACGTCTTAAGTCTCCGGAGCATAAACATAAATTTGTTGGCCTTCTTGGTAAACTCGCAGACTTGTTTGTCCCATTTCAGATTAGACTGAAACCAGATTCCCAACAGTTTACTTGGCAGCGATCACTGCCAGAAGGGATCAGAAGGGGTTTGCCCCCGAGAGTTATGGGTGGAGGGGGAGGTGGGCTCTTCATAAGACATACTCAGCACCATACATTTCTTAGGGGTTTAAAGTTGCGCAGTGTTGGACCATACTTCAAGTGAATCCACTTGATCATAAAGGTATGACTGTTTGCGCACATTTCTGTTTTCTCCGAGTGTTAAATCGTCCACATATTTCCATCGATCGGCTAGACACTCTGACAGACCACACATGGTGGTCTTTTTACAATCTTCCTGTCATAAAACATCAGAGAGCCACACCTCTTTGTCTCCAGTAAATATCACAAACTTGCACCTGGTGGGGAGAGCGGGCAAAAAAACGGGGCATTTGATAAAAAGGTCACAAACTCTCCACCAGCCTATGTTTGCAGAGTAGTATGCTAAGAGAAGCCCGGCCGTAACTTTCATAGCCTCCATTGCAGACTCCTTCCGGCTGTTTTCTTTGTCAGGTTATAGCTTTACTATAACATTTTTTTTCCTCTTATTGTTGGCCTTCCCGGTCCTAATCCCGGACAGCAACAAGAAAAATGTAATAGTAAAACTTGAAAAAGAAAATAGCCGGAAGGAGTCTTCAATGGAGGCTTAATCTTTCACCCAATATCGATCTCCTTGGAGCTCTCTGCATCTGCTTGGATCCCAAACATCTGCTTTGATCCCAACTATCTGCTTGCTCACTAACCGTAAGTCACTTTTCAGCCCCCAGCCTAATTAACTGCTGCCCCGACTTTCATGCCTAGTACCCGCTTACCTGATGGTTTTTCTCCGGAATTGCTGACATGTTTTGGTGGTGCATATCAGTAAGATACGATCTGACCACATTCACTTCACATATACCTTATCCATATCTCAATATTAATATAATAAGCACTTGACAAGATAACTACCTTTAAACACTATGTGCATCGCACAGCCATCCTTTTTTAAGACAAATTTGGTATGTACGTATTCAGCGAAGACCACTCTACAACATCCCGTTGAGGCTATGTCTACTACTATAATCAGAACAAATATTTTTCGTAATATGTTAAAAAATTTGACAAAAATAGGCCATTGGAAATATTCATGAAGGCATAGCTAAGCACTGGAATCCTTCACAACAATGGTCTCAACGAGAGATTGTTGTGCAACATGTGTTCTTTCCATCCATGTTTTTTGTAAGTTGGAATGACATTATCTGAACATGCACCACTTGATTAAAAAATAGACTACAAAATAAGGACTTTTGGTATCCCCAGATGTGAAATGTGATCTCTTTGTTATGATTTGTGAACAATATGGCCAATCAGGTTGTTGACACAGCACCCTCACAGTAGGAGAGCAGACTACCTGGGCAGAACAATGGCTTGTTCACGCTTGTTCAAAGCTTTACCTGGCAGTGGCTTACCTGCCAGACACAGTATGGCTTGGTTTTAAAAATAATACACAAACATGGTCTCAAGCATAGGTGGCGTATAAACAATCATTCTCTTTATGTTATCTCAAAGTTTTAAAGTACAACATACATACACATGCGGTTGCTAAGAAATTTTTTGCTATGTATGTCCAAACACTGGGACTCGGTCCATATGATAAAAGCTCTGAGACGTTGATGACCTCGCCTGATACAACATTTCTCAGTCAGTGCAGAGAAACAAAACAGGAGGGGGTGGCATTGCTCCCCTGGTTTGTTGGCATGTTTTTTCTCCAGCAAGTCCGTCTCTATTGATTCGAGTCTTGGATCCCCTTTTCATCAATTTTTGTAAAAACGTATCTTACGCAATTTGCAAGCAGCTACGTTTTTTTCAAGTCAAGGAAATCTCATTATTGCACTCATGGTACAAGATCGTAACGTTACAGGTTTACACAACGGGAAGTGCAGTTTCTATCTCCTCTTGAACGCCAATCAACCCTGTTCAATCTGGCAACTTTTATATGTTTTATATGTCTGGCTAAGTATTTCAAGTCATTTAAAACAACTGTTCGGTGTGAATCTATCAATTTATTTGACGTGTGTGTTTTACAGTCGATATGTGTATCTACCCAACTTCAAGAGAAGTAAAATATGCTAGAAATAGTTTGTAGACACGGGAAAACGTTTTAAAATTGAACCCATTGTTGATTTCTTAGAATACACATCCTAGCTTGGTTTTCCAGACAGCCATATATGAAGCTCATTCACACTCCCCAGGGTGCCAGGTAGCAGCCTGGCCTGTCCAGCGGCACCCCACCTGAAAAGTTTTCACAGTAGGTGGAGAGGGGGTAATTATTGAACAATGGGGAAAATGTGTGAAAATTGCGGTCAAAGGTGGTTGCTATGTGTTGCTAGGGTAGCCAACGCCCATTTCAGTGAACTGCCAGAAAGTGACTTACGGTTAGTGAGTGGATCCCAAACATCTGCTTGGAGCCCAAACATCTGCTTGGAGCCCAAACATCTGCTTGGAATATGTTCTTTTCTAGATCATAGATGTGCCATAATCTCCAAGCAGATCTATATGTTGCGAAGACCGTATCAAACTGGAAGAAGAAGTATGTTTTGCAACCTAATTATAAGATCTGCGATAACAAACAGGGCGGAATATTTCTATCCAATAGTGACCTTTTGTATTGTCGCCTCCCCTCCTCGCGCGTGGTAATGTTAACAGCCGTACGAATGTCCGGGTTACTAATCTTTTTATGACCGATTTCTGGCACAAACCCAGTCACCCGCGCCCGTCCCAGTGGGAGGTTCGCGCCTTGGTTGAGCCAAGGAGGTTTTATGGTTGAGCCTTGTAAATGTTCTCACAATAAAAGTTTCTCTATCAGTCGGGTCGCTGGGAAAATAGTAGAAATTGGCCAAATAGAGTCAGCTGTATGAAGGGGGTCGGCTATGGAGATAGGGTCTGCTTGGAGCTCAAACATATACTTGGAGCCACTTACATGTGCTTTCTATATATAGATATGCCTTTCTAGCCTGAGTGCTTGCTGATTTTCCTTGCTGAGTGTCAGCTCTTTTTTTCCAGCCAGGTGGCGGGTCGTGGCGAGCGGACGTGGAAAGCTAAAAAGGGCTGGCGCTCTCAGTGAGGCTTGTGCCTTTCTCGTTCTGCTCAATTAGGTGTTTGGAGCTCCGACCACATGTAGAGGCTTAAAGCAGATGTTGGGACTCAAAGCAGATATTGGGACCTATAGATCTGCTTGGGAGCAATGGAAAATTATCTAGAAAAGCACATGGTAGTGGCTCCAAGCAGATGTTTGGGATCCATCAGATATTTGTGATCCAAGCAGATGCTTGGGCTTCAAAGCAGATGTGAAGAGCTCCTAGAAGATCGATATTGGTTGAAAGATCTAGCCTCCATTTCAGACTCTTACGGCTGTTTTCTTTGTTAAGTTAAAGCTTTACCATTACATTTTTCTTCTTCTTATTGCTGTCCGGGAAGACCGAGAAGGCCAGCAATAACAAAAAAATGTAATAGTAAAGCTTTAACTTGAAAGTAAACAACCTCACCAACCTCCTTGGCCGGACGGAGTCTGCAATGGAGGCAATGAAAGATCATTTTTTTCTGAGCGACGGCCGCGGGGTTCTCTAATTGTCCCTTACTACTCTCCAAGCAGAGGTTTGTGAGGCAGCTCGTCACCGTTTTATCATAATATATGCCCCGTTTTCTGTCCGCTAGCCCCATCCAAACTAAAACCACGGGGCATTTGATAAAACGGTGACGATCTGCCCCACTAACCTCTGCTTGGAGAGTAGAAGATAGTGACCTTTATATCAAATGTCCCGGGTTTTATTTTTGCCGCTCTCCCTACCACCAGGTGCATTAGTTTGTATTGTGATAAGCCAATTGGAGACAAAAAGGTGTGATTGTATGATGGTTGTATAAAGACCACCTTGTTGTGTGATCTGCCAGAGTGTCTACAAAATCGACACAAAGGGGCTTGGAAAGTTCATGAGAGGGAATCTTCGAGTACAATCGATGTACGGGCAGCTATTGTGTCTGTTAGTTCTCGCGGGTACTTGTAGCCGCGGTCATATATGGGATTAAAACCATCGCCCATCACTGCTTTTACATTGTAATATACAGACCAAAACATTACTTCCGTATGGCAGTATTCCACAGAAGTACATAGTGATCCCTCCATATCCTAACCCACATAAATCTAAACATTTCAGATCCAAACAAGGCCAGACAACAATTTCAGGTTTCAAATGGATGAGAATGGGACGAATGTCACAATACTAATAGTTACACAATCGATGACAAATGCTCTACTATACTTCCCCATATTTTATCCATCAAGTGACATGGTCGGCTATAACATTCATGTAAATTCATATTCTGATAATGCAATGCGTCTTTACAGAAAGTATGGTGAACTGTAAACTGTCACCCGGCCCGCTGGGCGGTAATCCACACAAGCAGCGAGCTCACGACCACCTTGATTTCCAACCAATGGCTGATCACCATGGAAGGGTTGACGCGTAGTCTGGCGTCTCCGTGGTCAAGCTCCGCCCCCGACATACGGGTCCTGAGCACGTGTCCCCCCCAGACCCGTCTGCATCTCCGCTCAGACCACTTCCGCCGACAGTCACTCGGCGATCACAGGGCGCGTACCGGCCACAGCTGTCCGTTCTCTCTAAAATTTCAAGTTTTTCCAGCTCGTGTTCGTCTTCGTCCTTCAAGGTCACCGCTTCCGGCATCGCGCTAGGATCATGGCAGGTTCCAAGTACTCACAGTCGTGCTTGTACTCTACCCGTGAAGGGACACAAGGGACCTCATGGCGTTGGCAAGTGTCGGGTCGGACGTGCACGCTCCGAGGTCCACTACGATTCTCTGCGCCGGGACTAGAAAGTTCCCCGTTCCCTGGAGGATTTACATTTCAAGAGCCGCTCGAAGGATTTCGCAAAGGGCTTGTGGTCAAGTCTGAGCGAATACGAGGCAGAGGATAGGAATACTGTACGCGACCTTCGGGCATTTGGACGACGATTTGATGCGGACAGTCGACAAGAGCATCGCCTATCTGTTGAGTTCACTCAATGAACGGGTTGACGCGTAGTATGGCGCACTTTCGAATATACACGAACAGAATGGTTCACAATTCAATTAATCAATTCAGACAGTATATCCCACGGCACAGTTTAAATCTGGCTAATGCTCACATAGGATATTCTAGCCAGGCATCAAAAATTGTGTCCGTACTACCAAGGAGGTTTTATATAGAAAACCTCCTTGGTACTACTTTGTACCCACACTAATACATTGTGTGCTGCGGCTTTTACAAAACATAGACTGATGACGTCACAAGAACAAGTCTATCATACACGTTGTACATAACATAAACTGATGACGTCACCAGAACGCGTCTATCGTAGACGTTATACACAACATAAACCAATGACGTAAACAGAACACGCCTATTATAAAGGTTCACTCTAGTGTACGTTACGTTAGCGCTCTGCGTTATGATAACGTAAATGACTATGTTACGTTAACGTAATGCGTTATGATAACTACGACTACGTTATATGTTAACGTTGTTTGTTATAATAACTTGAAGGGCCTACATGCGTTACGTTAACGTTAACGTTACGTTAACATAACCCATTTATGTGCGTAACGTATAACCACAAAACGTGACGTCTACGTAGATACGATATTTTGATCTAAAAATGCCACGACATATGTATGTCACGTTTAGTACGTGACGTATATGCCTTATGTGACGTATGACCTGTTATACGTGACGTTTGGACGAGAAATCGTACGTTTTTTTTATGTAGGTAATTTTGACACGGAAATTGCAAAACCATATGTATGTCACGTATCCGTACGTTCCGGCATACGTGACGTAGGCCTTTCATACGTGACGTATTGACCCCCAATACGTCACGTATAAACGCCAAAACGTGACGTTTTTTACGTACGTAATTTTGACACGGAAATGATGCCATATCAGAAGTATTGTTTGTTCAAATCTAGAAAGTCCTTTGTTCGCGTCAATAATGTCTCCCATACTACCAAGAATTGCACGCCAAGTAAGAAGGGGGTATAATTCGGGTACAATTCTCATGGAAAGTACTTCATACAACGAATGCCCGGGCAGGAATGATATTTGGCATCTGTTGCTTTGACGATGGACCGTGCATTATGAGCGGTTTTCGTCTTGAGTATTGTGGCCAATATATTTAATAAATCAGACAGTTGCAAATATCAAATTATGTATCAAATTGGAAAAAAAGCGCCTGAAAAGAAAGACGAAACAATAATAGTTGATATAATACGTGACATTTTCATTCCCTAGCCTTTATTAGTATACTAATATATTTCGTGTAGATACCATCCATATAATCAACTCAATGTTACCTTACAGCATAATCTATGAGCTTCTAATCAACTGCACCATGGCTAGGTGGATTAGCGACTTTATAACGTAAAAGGAGCTTTATATGACCTATGACAATGCCAAATAAAGGTCAAATTTGTTTACCTCATAACACAAGGTATATAATATTCCCAGGAACCAGAGACTAGTATTATCCTAGATCCTACTTTCTTTTAACCATCAAACACCCGAGTGGGGTCATTTTTGACCCCAGGCGTGGATTTTGATGTACCATTTGAACATGTTTGATCGGAAAAAATTAATTCCGTGACTTTGTCAGTAGACATCTATTCTAACCTCTACTAATTTTCTAGCAAGATTGACGCAATACTGTTGACAATATAGAGGAAAGTCTGGAGTGATTACACTGGGGTCATTTTTGACCCCAGCAAAAATGATGTGCTGTTTTTGAGACCTGCCCTCTGTAACTCCCAAACTACTTATTGTATGACCACCAAATTTTCAGAGGATGATGCACATGTAAATTGATATTGCCATAACAAATTTGTGTCATTACGACGTAAGATGATGTCATCATGACGTAATTCTATGTGACTCTATCCGCTATCTTGGATTTTGACCAATGACGTGATCAAAACAGCAAAATATACTAATGTTAAATCAGGAAAGTTAAATTGGATTACATAAGATAATAACAATGGAAGAAAACAAATGTGGTGTACCAACAAAGCGTCGAAACGTCATTGTCTGAAGTAAAATTAGCAGATTTTGTGAAATATGCTTGCCAAAAATCTGTTGTCATGGCAACACGAAAAACGATGAACTTACTTAATTAATCTGTTATCTTCATTAAGGACATTTTATGAAACGTCACCAAATTTGGTGGCTCTAGCATAAGCCGTTCAGGAGCTATGCAACATGAAATTCATCGTGGGCTTAAAAAATCCCCTCCCTGTCTAAATAGGGATAGTTCAAAACGTGGTCCGTCTGATCTTTTTGCATAAATTATGATAATGAACGGGAATTGTTCATACCTAAACATGTCAAATATTCCTCTTACATTGATGAAGCAATGTACGGATAACTATCAGGGAAAAAAAGGTGAAAAGGGAGATTTTACTGAACAAAACATTTTGGGGTCATTTTTGACTCCGTTCAGTCATTTTAGTCGCAAAAGAGCCTCAAGTGTTTGAGGGTTAAACTGTTGTTTCTACGTGTTTTCTTGGTTTTATTTTTGTTATTCTTGCTACAATAACAACAGCTTAAAAAGGAAGCAATTTTACCTTAAAGAAAGTGATAAAGACGTAGTGCTCTGATGTCGACAGTAACGCGATGGCAAGAAACGTGCTGAAGACTCCGTTGAAGACTGCTGGTCCCATACTAGCTAGAGCCAACTGGGATCTTTCTGAAAAATTAAAATCAAGACCAAGAAATATATGTTTAGTTCTATTTTTCAGCAAGGGGATCTCACACAGTGTCTAGTCACTCTTTTAGAGTGAAGCTCATTGAAAAAAATTACGACAGCATGAATGTCGTCTCTTCTTTCCTGCAGCACTTACGGTTTTAATTCCATTTAAAGTAGAATGTTGTCATTTTTCGTTGTCAATCTTTAATTCTGTTAAATGCTTCAAATTCTGTTATGATACACCCTTGCCTTTTATGATTTATAAGGGCTGACACATTTCTGTATCAGTGTAACCGATATAATCGCACTTCGGCTTAAAAAACAAGATGTCGCATCTGTATATGTACATCAGATGAAACCGCCTTTCGGCGTTATACATCTAAATGGGAACTCTCTTGCCAGTAACATTCGTGCATCCTTCACCGTCAGCGCTCCTTTAAACAAGCTTTGTACATCACTCTGTAACAAGTACTCTGTAAATAATGTGTAATCTTAAGGTTTTCTCCCTGGCTAAATTGGCATTTCGACTTTTCATTGTTTTCTCATTAATGAATTAAGAAAGAACTGTTGTAGTGCTGAATTATAAATCTGATTTTTATTACTATATGGACCATATCATCAAATTCTATTGTCCTTAATATGATTTTTTTTCTCAGAGAAAATACAGCACTTTGGTTCATAACACTGCAATGAAACTGTTTCTCATGTGTCTAATGACCAAAGCTACACACGTACGTTCGCACAAATTGATATCTATGAAGTGTCCATAGTTATTAGAAAATTTTCTTTCTTAATTAGGTAGAAACAATTCTTTTCTTATAACTACAGATGATAAGTAGATATCAATTTGTGCGAACGTACGTTTGTAGCTTTGGTCATTATGACTTTTCATTGTTAACGGAAGTAGAAACTGTAACCTATGGAATGACCTGCTTACGCGTTGATAATTGAGTAAAAAGAACAACAGACATCCCCTACCCTGCCTTGTTCCGCTGACAATTAGAAATGTGTGGCAGATATGCGTGGCGTAGTCCACAGCCAGACCGACGGCGATGATCATGATGTTTGTGGTGACTATGTCAATGGTGAGGCCCCAGTGGTGCATCATCCCGCCTACGTCCACCTATCAGCGCATGAGCATGTGTATACGTTTTCAATAGGTTGCATGCATAAAGTAAGTCGTATCGCATTGATCAAGAGCACTTGTAATGATAAAGATTACATCTGACCAACCTTTCTTAACTCTGTGAAGCTAAAATGTCACATGTATGATAATACATCACTTTCTAGTCTGAGTTCCATTTATGAAGTAGATTGCATTAGATCAGGTAGATCAAGATTTTTCAACAAAACCAGTAGAGTGAAGATCTGCTTTGGGGATCCTATGGATAGACGTAGAGAAACTAAACTAAAATGACAAAATAGTATATATAGGCATGCAGAACTGACCAAAGTCATGACGACGCACAGGAGAACCCACAGACTGCTGAGGATGTCTGCCAGCAGCATCAGAGTTATGACGAACACCGCCGCCATAGCCATGCCGAGGTTACGGTATAACTCCGACTGGAGGACCTGGGGACAGATATTATCCAGGATAGGCGTCATAACGGTATTCTTAAGCCCGTGGATAATTTCAACATTGATGTTGTTATTCTATTGGCTAGTTAAGTTTTCCGTAAACAACCAAAGAGGTAAAATTAAACCTACCGGGGGCAAAATTGAGAGGGGTTTACAATTGGCGGGGCTGAATGGCAAGCACCGGGCATGTTATCGTTTAAAACAATATATATGTTATTATAGAATATATCTGTTTATTATAAAATCATATGAAATATGCATTCTTGATCTGAAGACGCTTTTCTCGGATGGTGCATATCCCAACCAAACATAAGTACCCATACGTAAAGTGAGGGAAATCGACTTAAATGCCTTCCCAAGGGCACAAAGTCGCGGCATTTCAGCGGAATCAACCCCAGGACCTTTAGGTTCTAGGCCAAGCATACCCACGAATTACACCACACGGCTCAACGCTATAAACACGGCTAAGGTAAAAAGACGTACCTTGTTGGTTACGATATAAAGGAATTGGGAGCTGTAAGGAAATGCTTCTTTGGAAAAGCCGACAGATTCTGTTCCTGCAATAAGGCTGTCCATGGCCAGTATCTCCTCAGTAGAGTCTTTTAGAATCTTGTACTTTCCACTCATTCTTGACGCCTTAAGGGGAAAAAGGTGGTCATTTTGTCAACATTCTTTATTGATACCGCTTAGGAAAGGTAAAAGTACTACCATGGCCTTTTTTTAGGCTATATGGGCGCTAGGCTCCGTTATTCAATGTGCTATGGCGTAGTAATAGAAGGTGGATCCCATTCCTTCGCTTCCATCGTCTTTTACCTCCCCAACCGATGTCAGGTACCGATTTTTACACCTTGGCGGCGTGAGGAAAAATGTGTTAAGTGCGCGCCTTTCCCAAGAACGCGACATGAGTGACATGCATTAGGGGATGTGTATATATACTAGTATCGCTGGTTAAAACGCCCGAACGGATATGCCTAAACGATGCCATCTCTAAATCTGTCGTTAGTCTGATTTTCATTTTGTATCATTCCTTGACATCTTATTCATTTATTTGTTGTATACTGAATGATGTATTTATGTATTATTATCGTGTTCTATTATTTACTTCTATCGAAGCGTATTAGAGATTGGTTTTATCTATGGTATTCTTTACAATTGTATTTCATTATCAGCTGCAGTTAGTGAAGAGAGCTTAGAAAAGCATCCCGCTTGCACTACTGCTATATCATGTATATTTATTTGCCTCTGTTTCTAATCTTATTTGTGTGAACCAATAAACAAACAAATAAACAAATGCCACACACATCGCTTAGATGTTTAAGCGACCACGGAGTGTGGTAAAATCACATTAGTGTCCTGTGTGTATATACGTTTTGTGGGCCCAGTGCATGAAATAGACATGCAGGCTATCGATATAGTTTACAAGAGACGATGGAAAATGGCAGCATTATTTCTATTGTTTTGCCCGTTGCATTAATCATTACGTTAACTTACAATGATCTTCGGCGGTGACATGGCAACATTTAACTTGACGTCCCCGGCGTAGCTTCTTCCAGTCGCGTCCGTCGTCAGGAACTGCACCACCCATCGGTGGAAAGTGTCACTATCAGTGGCGTGGCCGTCTGTGAAACATACGTGCAATGAAGATATCCATAGTCTTTTTTTACTTCACTTCTTGACAGACAAGAACGACGTGGAACTGCACTCTCAAGTTGTTAATAATTATTCAACAGTGCCGCGTACAGAGGGCAAATATACACCTGAGTTATCCCAAGGGCACAACGTTAGTCAGAAAGATTCGAACCCGGGACCGCTTGGTTCTGGACCGAACACTCTTCCGTTACGCCACACGAACCCTCAATAGTCTGCGATCTCTAACCCTTATAGTAGAAGGACGTGTGCGGAGTACTGGAGCAGGAGAGCGTAGCAGTGGTTACCCGAGAAAAGACTCTGAGAAGATCTCTGTGGTGTGACTGGTTGTTTTAAGGTCCCGCCTCTCAACATGGGAGCTCAGAAGTTGCAGGTTCAAATACAATTATATGATAAAACCAGAAGAAGAAAAAAATAAATAAATAAATGATAAATAAATAAAAGAATAAATAAATAAAAAATAAATAAATAAAAGAATAAATAAATAAAAAATAAATAAGAAGAAAATCGAAATAACTTATTAGTAAAAGAATACTGAATAAAAGGCAAGATTAATGTACACGTATAGTACTTTACCTGGTCCTAGCAGCGTAGAGTTTTTGTTAGATTTCACCCAAGTTTTGAAGTCCTCAAACCAGCTGGTCACGGTGCCATCTGTGACGTAGCTGTCGTCCTCAAATCTCTGGTACAAACTGTGGAGTTTCTCTCTCTCTCCATGATAGTCTATATCGCCTGATATAAGTCCGGATACAGATAGATTTGCAGACATTTGTGTTTGGATAGTGCTCAGCACCAGATACATGTATGTTTGTTTGCTTCTTGTGCTTGTATTGTGCACGGAACCAGGCCTAGGGACAAACACGTTTACTAATTTGTAAATATTTTCGGGACCAGATATCGAGGTGTTTATATGAGCGCTGATGTTATTTCTCACTAGTGACAGGTCATTACCGGTGGGGATAATTTTCAGCAGCGGCATATCTGGACAGATTTATTTGATTCACTCGCATCGGGATGGACCCCTACTTTGTTGTGTAATTAGTTTTGTAACGTGTTCGAGGTGTGGCTGTCCACTAACATGGGACCTCCACTTAACTTTATGTCCGAGGGACTTCCTTAGTCGAAGGTAGGTACACTTTTACACATGAGTCGAATGAGATTGGTCTGAAGTGCTTTTCCAAAGGGCAAAACATCGAAACATGTCAGGAACTCATTACCTTGAGCTTCCCACTCAAAAGTCCAGCGTGTCACTAGATTGTGAAACTTACTGTTGTATTATGTGTTGTTGCTATCTTAAACTTCTTATTTCCTTAACAAGTATTCTTTTAGAATCATTTACAGCTCTTATATGATACATCAAGGTGGTAAGAAATGTCCCTGATATCATTATAGACGGAAATTATTAACATTAGCTTTGAAAAAGAAATGAACATACCGATGTAGATGTAAACTGGTTCTCCATCATCAAAGGAGTACTATAATGGTAGATGGAGGAAAAATAGTACAGTTAGAATAAGAATGTATGCAACCTTAGGCCTTTGGTCACTTTGACAGTCAGTAGCATACGCAGTGGTAGATGTTCAGCTCATAGACGTCGGTTTGAATCCAGTACCTCTCAAATGCAAAGCTACAACTCTACCTACCAAGCTATAGAACTGCTTAGTATTGTTGATACGTACCGCTTCCGTTTTCTCCCAATACCGGCGAAGGTAAGAATCTGGGGCTAAGGCCCATGAGGGCCGAAAGTTTTGTTTCAGATTGATGAACCCCCAAATGCTGACTCCCAGTATGGCGAACACAGCGAGTAGTGTCACGATCTGTGGATTAACATAAGTTCACATCAAAGCTAGACGTCTGAAAATGTTGTTGTTGTTTTGTTTTCGTTTTCATAGACATGTGAAAAATGTTGCCGCCAATCTTCAGGACTTGATATAAAGCAAATTTAACGCAACACAATGCGAACTTCATTTCATTCAAAATGCAACACAACACGGCACAACACAAGTATCTGTTCATCAAAACTATTAATCCGTTCAAAGAAACACGCCAAAGTGTTATGTTGTAACATTCCTTACGAGTACCGTATGTTACGCCTTCCTATAATACATAGCAATGCGTCGAAGAAAAAAAAATTAGCTTAAACATTTTGACAGTTATTAATGTAGAAATTTTTCATAGTAGGTAGGAAGGTGTGCCTGAACAACGAGACGTTCTATTTTCCGAACCTAAACTTGCTTTTTTGCATATTCACTGAGAAAGAGCCGGAAGAACAGACCTTGCCAGGGATGGTCAACAGGCTCGGGGCGTAGACATTTTGAAAGAAAAGTTGCATATGATCTTTCTGCGAACACTTGGTTGGCAAGTAGTCGGGACTGTGTTTGTAGCAACAGCAGATTGCATTTCGAAGATTCTAGATTTAAAAACAAATCAGTACATAAATCCATGGAGAATGTCGTATGACCAGTCAACCACTTATCGGATCTGAAATGTAAAATGAGAGTGTCTGTAACTAGTTTTATCAGGTTTGTAAGTCACTGGATAATATTTAACTAAGTATCATTGTATATATGTAAATACAGTACGTTTATGATTGCACTGTGTTTATGTATATCTATAGCTGATACGTTGCGTTTTGGGACAACAACTGTTAGCACCGAAACCTAGCTGCATTACTCACAAGAACAGGCCAGTATTGCCCTGAGAAAGGTAACAGACAGAAAAACGTTGGTTTTGGAATTGTTGTAACACTTTCTTGTGGGCAAATACATTTGTTATCAAGAGAATAGCATGCATTTTTCAACTTTGCCCTGTTGCAAAATACGGCAGAGTTTCAGGCTAGAACGGCGAGATTCTGATATCCTTACCTCCCACCGCTGAAAGTCAAGGCACACCACGGCGAAGAACAGTGTACATGAGTACACAAACGCCAGGAAAACGCTGACGGCCGCGTAGATACAGAACGACTGCAGGGCTGGCAGGATCTGTTGTATGTGATGTTAGAATGTATTCAATAACTAAACAAAGCATGTCTCTATGACATAATGTATACCTTTTATGCCTAAGAGACATTATTGCCTACCAAGAGGTATCTAACAAGAAGGGAAATAAAACGTACTGCCACGGCTATATGTAAGTGGTGATCAACATTTTAAAACTATTTTGACACATTGCAACTTAGGTGTCAGGCCACGTGGTTAATGGTTGGAATGTGTCTACTTATTGTTGGACCTCCCATGGAAGCTGTGACTGGTTACTATTACGCATGCGTGGAACATTCCACGCATACCAACCCAGGCATATGGGATTGACGGAATTCCACAAAGGTCGCTGGGAAGCTATCAGCCAATCAGGTTACTCGCTACTTGAGGTTCAGAACAAAATAATGGTGTTTGTGCCAAATAAGCCTAGCCTATTAATTATTTATGAGTAACTGTCAGTAACGTCACCAATACCTTAAAAACCTTAGGCCAGAAGAGCATGGTCGATGCTGGAGGCATTGTTGCCGAGCGATTCAACCCTGCTACAGGAGGGTGCCTATTCTAAGCACGTCACACACATAACAAGATTGGCAATGGAAAAAAGACATTGCCATGGCGACGGTTGTTGTTGTGGGTGATGTGCAAATGCATCAAGTCTATGGCACTGTATATTGGTGTTGTTCATACTGAATGTCCAAACAAGTGGATAATGACGATGGTCTATATCGACTTGCACTTGATCGATGAATGATTGGCTTTTGGCAGACCAGCATTTATTCATGAGACAAGCTATGTGGGAATGGAGTATCCAAGAGTTTTTTTGTATTGTCACAAAGTATGCTGGAAAAGAAAGTCAAATAGTCATGTGCAAGGTATACAAATGGTAGAACTTTTATTAGAAATATTAATGTTCCAAGTCTGTAAGAACATCTTCGTAGAAAGATCAATAGGAACTATAAATGTTGTGACAGATTTTGTGTAATAGCTTTAGCTGCCAGGTACCTTGATGATTATAATTTATGTGTCAAGTGGTTTACATATTTTCGGTGTATATGTATAATGACCCCCCCCCCCGTCAATACGTACCCAAAGTACTAGTAGTATGTCTTGGGTACTATATAATTACTCTTTTGGGATTAGAAATATAAACTCTAAGTCAGTAAGAACATCTTAGAACACAATATATAACAGGGAACGTGTATTTGTGTCTCATATACTCCCATACATGTATATGCGCCTTTATTTAGATATAAATGTACGAAAAGAACTTCCGGAGCATTTCCAATGGTTACTGCAAATGCAGCAAACTTAAACCCCCGCGAAACTGTTTGACCATCTATGACTGTAGCGCTGATATTGTTTCAAACGCGAAGTTAAAACCCCCGCGAACACTCCATTTTATCCCTACCATGAAATGAAAACCATGCAAACTTTTAAGTTTAAAAATGCATTTACAGTATTAGCCATAAGGATGATCGCATTGTTAACGGAATCAGGAATGTGTACCTGTTGGAATGTAACCTCCTGCTTTAGTTGCTGAATTGATACAAAATGCAAAAATTCTACTGCAATCTCTGGAAAAATCTGCATCCTAGTGGGATTTATTGTAATGAATCAAATACAAAATACATTAGGAACATTTCTGGAACACTTTAATTTGAATCAGATCCCTGTCTGGGACACTCATTCAAGGAGTAGATAATTTCAAATATCTTGGTTCTTACATCATGTGCTCGAAGACAGACTTCGAAACTAGAAAAGCCCTAGCATGGGAAGCAAGCAACAAATAGGACAAAATCTGGAGATCTAACATTTCTAACAAACTGAAGGTACAAGTTTCTCTTACCCTTGTGGAACCGATACTACTCTACGGTGCAGAAACTTGGACGCTTACCTGTTAGCTCAAAAACAGGACAGGATGGGACCTACACAAAGCTTCTGCACAGGGCACAGAACACTTCTTGGACACAACATGTTACTCTAAAAAAAATTTATGGAAGTCTTCCACGGCTGTCTCAAGAGCTCACCCACCATCATGACCATCGAGTAACATATGCTGGGCATTGCTGTAGTTTCAAAGGGCTGTGGAAATTTCAGCATGTTGGAAACTTGGCCTGCTTTGGACTCTGACCCAGCTGGGCTGTGGAATTTTCAGCATGTTGGAAACCTGGCCTGCTTTGGACTCTGACCCAGCTGGGCTGTGGAATTTTCGGCATGTTGGAAACCTAGCCTGTTTTGGACTCTGACCCAGCTGGGCTGTGGAATTTTCAGCATGTTGGAAATCTGGCCTGCTTTGGACTCTGACCCAGCTGGGCTGTGGAATTTTCAGCATGTTGGAAACCTGGCCTGCTTTGGACTCTGACCCAGCTGGGCTGTGGAATTTTCGGCATGTTGGAAACCTGGCCTGCTTTGGACTCTGACCCGGCTGGGCTGTGGAATTTTCGGCATGTTGGAAACCTAGCCTGTTTTGGACTCTGACCGGGCTGGGCTGTGGAATTTTCGGCATGTTGGAAACCTGGCCTGCTTTGGACTCTGACCCGGCTGGGCTGTGGAATTTTCAGCATGTTGGAAACCTGGCCTGCTTTGGACTCTGACCCGGCTGGGCTGTGGAATTTTCAGC
This sequence comes from Branchiostoma lanceolatum, assembly GCF_035083965.1. NCBI lineage: Eukaryota > Metazoa > Chordata > Leptocardii > Amphioxiformes > Branchiostomatidae > Branchiostoma > Branchiostoma lanceolatum. The sequence goes on along the minus strand of NC_089724.1, from coordinate 6,057,590 downwards.
ATGTTGGAAACCTGGCCTGCTTTGGACTCTAACCCGGCTGGGCTGTGGAATTTTTAGCATGTTGGAAACCTGGCCTGCTTTGGGTTTTGACCAATGAGCTGTGGAATTTTCAATATGTTGGAAACCTGACTTGCTTTGGACTTTGACCACTGGGCTCTGCTATACAAGCGCATTACAAACAATACAAGCACATAGAATCAATTAAAACTTCTCAATATAGACTGGGATTTATCTTATCCGTTGGTAGTTTGATATCGTGACGTCTCTGCAGAGCACCACATATGAATGAGAAAGAACTGAATTTGTGTGTTCTTCGGAAACATATCAGTGTACTATCCCAGACTGCATGGATTACCTACTTTGACAACATGCCAGTGTAATCTCAGGGGGCCTAGATGACCTACATACCTACATACCAGAAGGTGCATTGATGACCGACATTCCACCATTCCTGGACCTGAGGTCATGGGGGGCTAACATCCTAACATACCAATAGACTACAAATGCCTGTGGAAAAATTCCTATTAAATGTTTCAGGCGACATACCGTATACCGTTTGACAAATGCCTGTACAATTTCTAGAATTCTTACAGACTGCACACAATACTGTAACCATTTGGCTCGCCCCTGAGGCGTCGCCAAAAATTATGCCTACCGTGGAGGCTCCGACGCCAAACGCCACCACGTCCGTCATGGAGGTGACGGTGATGGAGACGCCCGCGTGTTTGAGCGCCAGCGCCGCCTGCTCGCGTCTGTCCCGCTTCCTGTCCGCCGGGGAAAGGTTGTTCCAGGCAGTCACGATAACGAACATGTCGTCAACACCGATACCTATAACAACATTGATCAACATTAACAGCAGATATGGGCCCCTGAAGGATTCATTCATGGGTTACAAAATACATTGGTAGTAGATGTAAGAAAATAACACCTGGGCCCTACATGGCCAAGAACCGCTCGACAGAGGAAAACTTGGAGTCTGACAAGGGAGGGGTTCCTCCAAAGGAGTGATGATACCCTGGAATGATGATGACATGGGCGCGTTTATAGCTGAAGCTGCAGGAAATGCACGAATGCTATTTATTCTACATTGATTAACTCTACATAGTAAGAAAAATTGCCAACAACCTCAGATCTAACCTCACGATCCCCTTTAATGGTATCTGAAAACTATACGGAGCTGCACCCCCACAACAGAAACTCTGCTAGCTTGTAATTACGACCGAAGCACTCAAAACCCAAGACAATGCACCTCCGACATAGCGCTTTGCCGAAATTTACCTGTTAATCTTTTCAGATTCTAACAAGTTTCGACCATTTTGAAGCTTTAGATCATATTGGTTGTCTCTTACTGCTGTAATCACATGTTCATTCACACGAGATTGTCACGTCAATTTGTTGGCAGCAGAACTTCCCGTTTTTGCATCTATATCTCGTGTTCTGTACACCATTCTTTGATATTAGTAGGTCGTTTGTGCCAGAAAGACGTAACTTAAGTTGGTGACCCTTATCAGCTTTTTTAACGATCAGGGGTGTTTGTTTGAAGAAAAGTCACATACCAAGGATGAGGAAAGGCAGGATTGTGTGAAGCGGCCCATATGCAGCTCCTACCGCCGAGCAGACTCCAATGGACCCGGCGACTGCCAGCCCCACGCAGACCATGCCAGTCAACGACACGTAGATCTTGAAAAAAATCGATTCCTGCAGTCACTTCACTATGACGTAATCTAGCCTCTACGTTATTGGTGTTGTGAAGATATTTTTCTCTTCGACGCACATTATTTTTGACTTTTGCTTTTTCATGGAGGACGGTGGGGGGGGGGGGGGTGATGTACACACGATGCTTTTCAGATTTGTTGGACCTGGAGCTGGGTCAAGTGACACGAGCAGTGAATTCAAGATGGTGACACCAGATGTATGATACCCTCTATGTAGTGCCCAAATGATTCTAATCAAATACCTTTTGCCCAGTGCAATTAAACTGGCCCAACGACAGGGTCGCATAACCGAGCAAGATGACGTATCCGATCGCCAACAGGTTCAGGTTCTTCTCGATAGTTCCCCGTGATTCGTCGATCCAGCTGACGATAAAATAATACTTTGTAATGGAAAGAAGGACGAATGAAATTACCTAGAAACGCTCATAGAATTTAGGAATACAGTATCCTAAAAATGCTTTTAATTGAATAAAAAATCCCGAAAGAGACGAGGAGGCCTACCAAACACAACCTGAGAAAAAGCAGTAACTAGTGACCTAAAATTGAGTTGAGACAACCTAATGAGGTAACATAATAATTGTATCAAGTGCAAATTCATGCAATCGGGATTGCACGGGAATATAAAGATACCATGCCATAAATGGTAAGTTATGTCTATTGTATAGATATATAAATATGTTTCTACGTACAAGAATGGAGGTTTGACGCATTGACTAATGAAAAGTGGGTTTGCGATTTATTAAAACATGGTCCAGCCGAAGAATCGGTGGGAGAAGAAACAAAGAAAGAGGATGAGTAATAAATAGAATTTGAAAGAAAAAAAGGAGAAAAGTTTAAACTTGCTCTATGCACCTTTGTTCTGCAGAATAGGGTGTCACGGTGATCCAATCTGACCTCACTGTCAGGGCTACTTCCAGAAATTCCGTCTCCCAATCAAGTCTGATATCATCAACCTGTAACGCAACACAACATGTGCGTGCTTTCAGTTACGTGCAGTGCCAAAATGTTTTTCCTTCTTATTTTTGTTTTCTCGTTTTTTTTTCTGATGAAAGAACGATTTTCTTACATAAAGAAAATTCGAGAAAAATCAAGAAACACTCAGCAAAATCCATGAATGCCAATTCTTGCATGAGGCTTTATTTTTGTCTTCCCTAAGTGAAGAAAATGTGTCTAGTATAACGCTCACCTACAAGAATGTTATATTTCAGTCAAATTTCACACAAGATTTGTTTCTTGTTTTGTCAAATTGAGTAGTGCATAGAATATACCCATTAGATAATTTTGAATTTTTTCTGTAGGTTCTACGAGTACAACATACATCGATATGGATCTGTATGTATGGCAAAAATTGGGTAGTTTATTGTTTGATGCATATATAGATGTGTGATAGCGCGCGGGTCAAAGCCTGTTGTCATTACATGTTTATTTGAAATGTATTTTGGTGAAGTGGGTATTTTTTTAGTTTGTCCTTTTCTTTAGCGTTTTTTTTTTTAATTTTGTTTTGCCTTATACGATTATTGTATATCATAGCCAGATGATCTTACCCATTCTCCCTGTCTTTCGACGCTCTGATCCTTCACAGCGTACAGCATAGTTGTGGCCTTGGCGCCGGAAATTTTGCCTTCGGAGTCCCGCAGGAGTTTCCCTAGCACGGCCTCAACATCGTACGGTCGGAACGTCAGGGGACTAGAGGAAATATACTTCGATAAAGGTGGTATCGGTGTTCATGAGTTCTGCAAGCAAATGTCTGTAAGGATCAGGCAATGCGGTCAGGATCAACACGTCGATTTGGCTCATATTGTGCACAGTAATAGCATAGCCCACAACCCCTCAAAATAGCTTTCTTTCCTTAAAGAAAAAAAACAATCGTTGCCATGGCAACAGCCTAAGCATGTTTTGGGGCCAATTTGACAACAATCAAGAGCATAGAAATTGGCAAAGTTTAGGACGCAATCACCATATAACAAAATGAATCCTAAACTTTGCAAGGATTCATGTGATAAATATTCTATGTATCGTTATATGTAATAAATTTCAAGCTGAAATATTTTACACTTTGAGACTTATAGCTCCTCATATTTAGGCAAAAAACTAATTTATTCAGCTTCAAAACATCGAATTGTTTTCAGGTTGATCAAGAGCTGAAACTCATTTTACATCAACTTCACACCTCTTTGTACAAGTTTAGGGATTGATTTGATGATATCTTTTGTATTTTTCGATACCTTAAAGCATTCAGTGGTGATTTTATATTGCGTCCTAAACTTTGTCAATAGCCATGCTGATGACGAGCAATAATCTGTCAAAATTGCCCCAAAATTTGCCTGGACTGTTGTAATGGCAACGATGATTTTTGGCAGAAAGAAAGCTATTTCTAGGGGTTGTGTGCTAAGTACTATTACTGTGCAAAATATGAGCAACATCGATGTTTTGACCCTGGACATTGTTTGATACTTTCAGATATTTACTTTAAATCATTCGTAAAGGTTCATTCAAAACGTGCTTTAATATGTGCTTATAGATAAGACTTTCTGTTGTTACAGAATGACACCGAAAATATCCTTTTTCTAGTCCAATGTTGCTGCATAATATCTAGAATGCAAGCGTACCTTATGAGATTGTTTTCGTTGATTTTGTCCAGGACGTCCTGCTTAGACAGGCTGTCGATGGTAGTCTTGTTGAAACTCCACAATTCCAGTAAACTACTAGACCAGCATCTAGGACCAATGCTGTAAAAAATGCAATACAATGTACAAACACTTTAAGAGAATGTATCCCAACTGCTTTCACCTAGCCTGAAAGGTTTTGTCTTCGTGACTTCGGTAGTGCATCAGGTTTTGCTTGTCTGTTTCTGGTTTTACGGCATAACTAAGTCAAAAAGGTTGTAATGGATTGCAATGGTATTTAGCTTGTCGATAGGTGTCATACAAAAAAATAGCTTAGTGGTCAGTTTTGCGTGTTGTTGAAGCGGGAAGTCTGACTTTAATATTATGTTTGGAGCATGCTATCAGCGTGCTTTTGAGTAGCAGATAGCTTTTAGTCTCGGGAAGAAGTTTTACTTACTTTTTCCTGGGCCAACAATCTTCTTTTCTTGAATCTTTTTTTTTTTCAATTTGTTCTCTTTTTTTTGTATTGCCAAGTATTGACATCTGGTTTAATCTATGAGGGTGCTGATGCGCATTCTCTATTGAAATATGATCACGGCAGCATGTTTCCATCGACTGTAAAACAACTTTGAACACGTTAGTGTCCATTTTGCACGGCATAAATAAGCGAGGTTTGGCTTACCGGTAGCATATCGATGTCCAGTTTGTGGCGTCCGTTGATACATTCTTGACTGATGTGTCCAAGGAAAGCATCTGTTAAAAATGGGACATTTTTTAATACTGATAACAGGTATCATAGCGCTTTGAAAGTGGACGTAAAGTCATAGTTAAGAGCTAGAAATGCCCACATGTTCTCCACTATTTGCTAAAAGATGTCATTGCAGGTGAAACTTACCGTGTATGCCAGGCAACTTTACATTTTTAAGCGTCAGGGTGAGGATCATGAGGACACACTCTTTAGTACTATGAATAATAGTCTCTATTTAAAGTTTACAGAGTAACATTACATCAATATGTAGATCGCAGGTACAATTTGTAACGACTTTCAAATTCACTAATAAAACTAAAGGGAAGTGTCCCAACATCGACCGTACAATAAAACCAAATGGAACTTTAAAAAAATAATGATGATAAGCACGGAGATATGATACAAACAACGGGCTACTGCGTGTTGCTATCACAGCTAAGGCCTATTTACAAACCTAGTCGGGCACATTACTTCCGGGTACAAACAGATGATGACTTCCAATGCCTGGACAACATAGAGCCTTACTCTTAAATATCCAGAATTTGTGCAACTAAGCACAATACAACAACATTTCGCTCGCCCCTGAGACGTCACAAAAAAATGTATTTTTGAGTCGCAATTTACTAAATAACGGTTTGCCTTACAGCTTGCAGCACCGAGGGCTCGAGAACGTTGTCGGCTTCAATCAGCAGGAACTGGAAGCGGAATTTCGCCGGAAATTTCTCGTTGATCCAGTTCCGGTGCACGATGACCTGTGACCCGTACGGGACCCACAACTTCTCATCCCGCCTTTCCTCTTGGAACTTGACCATCCCGACACTCAAGTAGCCGCTAAAGAGCAGGGTCAGCAGGATGGTCAGCCATGGGTGTTCGGACACCAGCTTACCTAATCTGTCAACAGGAAGTAAATACAATAAAGTGGGGCCACGTGACTATAAAATCGCGTAGAAAATGAAAATGGCGAACGCATAAGACACACACCTGGTTTTGGTTACACATTTCTACAGAGAATGCTAACACTACCAATGCTGCAAGTGCACAGAGTATGAGGTGTTATGACAATCCTATCATAAAAATAAATTTCCATGAAATGAGAATCTTTTAATCAGCTGAATGATTTCTACCTATCTCTATCTTATTGCCTTTTGTTATTTATTAGACTTTTGATTGATTTGCTGTTGATTATATTTTTTGGATTTGAGAGCAACATATTATGATTCATCTTATCTTGGGTCTACCATTCCAACTTTAATAAGCTTTTTACAAGCACATTTTGGAGAATCATTTGAAAATTCAGAAACCATTTTTCTGTCCAAATACAGACCTTTTTTTCATTTGCTGCATTTGTTAGCATTTAAACATGTCGTTGCCTGTTAGAGCACAGCGATTTTCTCCTTTGTCAGACTTTTTCATTAGACTTCAGGTGGAACGGTTTGAGTCGACGGTATTGCACTTGTTCCCTTTGAAAAGTTTGATTCCATTTAAAATTTGTCACCATTTAAACAGATTTGTTAACGTTGACTTTTAGTTTGAATGCTTCTTGGCAACTAATGCTTTTCCTTCACATTAAATGTTTTGAAATTGTTGCAAACACTTACTGTCCGGGGCTGCAATGGCCCCTCACAAGCGTGATTCAATCAGGCTATTACTATATTATCTATTTATTGATTTGATTCGTTTACTACCGTGAAGATGTTTTTTGTTAATGTCCTTATGTAAATCAAACAATGAGGGTCTATTTGAGTCTTATTCCTCTAATCCCCTTGGCAGTTACCTGGTATAGTGACCCAGATCTTGTATTGACAGACCTTAGCAGTGGCACAGGAAAAGTATTGTACCATGAAAAATGGGTAAAAAATGCCACCATGTAATGCAAATGATCATTTCATAATACCACATCTTTTTCACTGCACCAAACTTTTTCTACACTACCGAGATATAGTCGCCGTGATTAAAGGCTCCCATTGACTGAGAGGTAGTAGCCATGTTGTGATAATAAAAGAAATTGTTACTGGTAGAGAATATACCAAACATCTTAGCACACCTATACCTTAGGGAAACGCCATACTTATCTTAAGGAACGTTCAAGATTCTCCTACGGAATCTTGTTTTTTTTTCTAAATTTTATTTCACGGTTTGTTTTGTTGTAGCAAACTGCAAGCCAGTCTTTTATGCTGCCTGATTTAATCGTTGTTCGTGTAACACAGCCTGGATTTCGTGTTGCCTACAAAATTGCAAGTTGTTCAAATCTTTAACATCAATTCTGAAAACTCTTCCAGCAAATTGCAGGCTTGTATCTGGAGCTACGTGTGTCCGACTAGTATTGACAAGATGATAAGTTGGTTCTTGAATCTTTGCAAATTTTCTTAAAGGTTACTGTAAGGGTACTGCAGAAATGTTCGCGGTGGTTTTATGTTCGGGGTTTTTTGCGGCGACCGTTTCACTGCAAACTTAAATCCACTAACATTTTTGTCCAATACTGCAGCAGTATGTGACTATAACGCTGCCGGGAACTTAAAGCCACCGCAAACACTCCATTTTTGCCTTAGTGCGAAATAAAAACCACATGAAATGCATTTACAGTATTCTTACCTGTAGAAGAAGCCTTCTAGCACTGACACCAACACGTTACTGCACCTCTTGATACAGTTCAGCCTCTTTGCGTCTCCTTGTCCGTCGCGGTCACTTGGGTCGTCTGATTTGGCGGCCATTTGTTTCGGTTGTCCTAGCAAGACAGATGGTCTGATCGAAGCGAACTATGCTAGGGATTAGGACGCACTATCAGAGTACAGGCAGGCTTCACGAATACTACACAGTGCTAAAGAAAATCCACAACAATAGTAAGATGGTATTGAGCTGCAAGGGAAATTTCAAAGCAAAAACAAAATAGATATTTGCGCAGTGATAGAATTATGTAAGTAAATGATAAAAACATCCTGTCAAAAACTGGCGTTCTAGAGGTGAGCGTTTAAAAGTCCATGTCCCCCCCCCCCAAAAAAAGATGACGAACTATATATCTGACCCAGGTACATCTTATCTCGATTCTTTATATGAATTTTATTTTTTCCTCACACAAAGCTTCTACTCCAGACACAGAGATTTTTCTTCATAATTTACTATAGATAGCTATGGTCACTTTTACTTGTACGCCATTCTATTTTTATAAAGTGAGTATTGTAAGGTTTGTTTTGTTTAGCTTATGTATGTATCTTATATTGATTTTAGATTACGTTTAAATGTGTATAATACTGCAATTCAGCTAATGAAGCCTGTTACTGTATGTTGTGTCCTACAATGACCACTCATTAATGCTCTGCAAATTTGGTGGTCACATATCATGTCGTTGAGAAGGTAAGGTTGGCTGTCAAGCTCTGTGGAACACATTTCATTAGGTATTGCCATTTACAGCATGCAGTGTTCGCCTTTTAAGGCAAATACATGTAATACAAGTGGGATGCATTGCCTAAATTTTTTAGGAAATTACAGTTTAATGACAATTTTGGGAAACGGATTCTAATACGATTTCACAATGACCTCGTGTTACATGCCGATCATACCACAATGACTGGTGATTTCGTTGTAACATTGGTATAACATTGTTAAGAACCTCCCACCGCCCAACATTCAGGCCTCTTGAATCCTTAAAGGCAACCAAATTAAAGCAATATTAGACCAAAAAATGGAGATTAAAAAAATGCTAAAATCTTTATGGTATTGACATTTACATTGTTCAACACATTTGCGTAATAACTTTATACTTTAAGGATTCTAAAACGGAGCAAAATAGTGATTTTTCGTATCCTAATACTGCACGGGTTTTCTTTAAAAACCCGATCAGATCTAATTACTCTGAGGACTAACTGACAGGAGAAGTAGAGGTTACGGATGCTGATAGGGAACATTACCGTTTAGTTTGGTTTTGCTAGGAATGATACTAGAACCCGTACTCTGTAAATTCGCTTACCTGTCTGAGAAAACACTGAGTTCTGCTCCGGCATTAACAATCCCTTCAGCTTAATTTTCACCCACTTGGTACCAGGTGAAATAGTGGAATGCCACAGTGTTAATCCGTTTACATGGGTGCGGCAGCAAACCCAAATGAGATATGTTTAATTTCCAAGCAGACGCATCACATTTTCCCCTCCATTCTTCGTTAACTGGGATATTTAGGGGTAACGATACAAAATTAAAGATAAATTTCGCAAAATGCAAACCATATGACCTTGCCAGCACTCAGATTTGAGACATCTGTTGTTTTTAAAGTGTTGTTCCGACGTCCTTGGGCAGAGATTTGGATCTCGAGAGTCAAGAATTCCCCTCCCCTCAGGCGATGGAAAAAACCCGTTGGACTGGTCTTCGCGTCTCTGGTTGAGCAGCCACACGTCGCAGTCAGCCCCACCCAGGGCAGTTCAGATTTTTTTTTTAGCACCGAGGGGAGTCACTTGAAGAACTGAATCATATCACTAGGTGCACAAATATTCTTGCATTAAGAAGAATGTCACTTCTGATTCTACGGGATCCACGAAGATAAGGTAAGAGAAAAAGCATGTACATTTTTGAGATTTAGTCCACCATTTTCAACTGAGTTGTATAATGTTTTTCTGCTTATTCATTCTGGTCCACCATTCCAAATAAAGGAAAAGAATGTCCTTTCATTTCGTTAGAAAATATCTATCTGGATTAGGGAGAATCTGAAAGAGATGCGTAAACTAAGGGATTATTATAGAATTCATAATTGTAATTTTTCCAAGCAAAGACAAAATGTTTCCTTTCCATGGATATAAAAGTCTGTCTATCTTAGTCAAGCGAGGCTAAAAAAAAGTCCACAACATTTTGGAATATATAGCCTTTTGGAATATATATCCCTAACATATTAACCTCTCCATCTAGCAATTGAATATTTAGGTAGATGGGCGGGTGGGCAATATGAAATTACCGTTCTTAAAGATCCGATTCTAACTACTTTACATTTTTCAAAGTTTAAAGAAATGCCAGAAATCAATGAAAAATATTCTAAATCTTCAAGGAGAGCATCAAACGATTTTAAATTAGGGGCAAAGGTGAAATTCATATCATCTGCATATTGTAATATTATGGTGAATTTTTTCCACAAAAGTGGAAAGACCAATCAGCTTTTGATTGTAACGAATTCGTATGGCTAGCATTTCAACTGCAATGATGAGCAAATATGGACGAAGATGACAACCTTGTCTGACACCACGGTATAATGTGATATTTATCCATTATCTAAAACCGAACTTGTGATGTTAGTATATAGTGTTTTAACCCGGGATATAAACTGTGGGCCAAAATCTTTTTTTTTAAATCCGGCGCTTTTATGATAAAATCCCATTGTATGGTGTCGAAAGATTTTTTAGTATCCGAAACGAAAATCAGGCCAGGGTTTTCGTCCTTTTTATAGTAATCTAACAAATCTAATATCCATCTTTAGTTATATTATCCCCATGCCTCAATGAATGTCCCTTTTACAAACCCTATCTGGTCTTTGTGAATTACATCAGTTATACTAAGTAACTGTTCTTACTCTAAGGGCTAATCATTTTGATAAAACAAAAACACAACAAAGCAGTGTTAATGGTCTCCAATTATCCAAAATGCTGGGATCTTTATATTGACCGCCTTTCCTCTTTTTCAACAGTAAAGAAATGATCCCTTGCTTTTGAGTTTTAGACCCAAAAAAATTTGAAAGTGAGTGATTAAAACAATTTAGCATAGTGGTTTGAAATGCAGATGGGTTTTTTTTTAAATCATTGTAATCATTCTTGATATAAGGACCTTAACATAGATTGCATTAAAACTGTACATCATCGTTATCATAATCCACTGTACATGTTTTTGCAGTTGCATATGTGAGGAACATCTTTGACCTTTATCCGCGTTCATCAAAAAGATTGCGGAATACCAGACCTAACAACATGGGAGTTGAATCGAAGTCTTTTAGTCTTCTGTTCGTTTTTCTGTGTCTTCTGATTCGGTATGGAAGCCGGGGAGAGAACGTTCTGTTAGTACCCACACCATGCGCTGAGAGCCACTGGTTCACGTTAGCGAAGGTCGGACAAGCTTTAGTCAGCAGGGGTCATGTCGTCACGGCCGTTGTACCAGAAGACATCGCAGAGAAACGACGTGCGGAGAGGCCCGACTTCAAGTTTGAGACATTCCATGACCAAGGAACCAGTGCATTGGGGAATGGAGAGGTTGACCGCAACCATTCAAATATGACACAGAGGTCGGTCTACGGATATGTAAAAGCTGGTATCGATATATCCAATTTGATAACGAAACACTGTGACCTTCTACTAGGGGACATTGACATGATGAGTCGGTTGAAAGCAGTACAATACAGTGTTATTGTTTTCGACTCCTGCATTCCGATTGGCGCCATACTTGCAGCACATTTGGACGCCAGAGTCCCTTATATCGCCATCAACCGTGGTGATAATTATTTTTTCGACATGACGTCTACAGGTGTTCCGCTCGGTTTGTCTTATATGCCATTTATTGGGTTTGATTTTACCGACCACATGACGTTTGTACAGCGAGTACAGAACGTCGTCTTCTTTACTCTTGCTCCCATGATGGCGGATTGGCTTGCGAGTAACACTTATGACGGACTGGTCCGCAAGTATGTAAATGAAAAAGAAACCATCCAGAGCGTCGTGTCCAAGACGGACTTGTGGCTGCGTCAATTCGACCACATTCTGGACTTCCCAGGTCCCTCCATGCCCAACATGGTTCAGATCGGTGGATTACACATCGGTGCAGTCTCTCCACTACCTAAAGTAAGTTTAATTACATTGTTGATTCTGATTGTATATATATTCATACGCTTTTCAGCCATGTTAGCATCCAATGTTAAATCAAAGCACATTATGAAAAATTCTGAACTGAAACAAAGACCCTCCAGACCCTTTCGTCCATTTTTTGACGCGCACTATACCGGGGTGTGCACCAGAAACGGAATTTGCCCAGTACCAAATTTCAGGTCGCAAAAGTAATATATCTCCCTTATAGTTATATAGCTATACAAAGCTTAAAGCCAAAGAAAAACGTGCGACAGATTGATACTGTTGCTAGACTGAACTAAATAGTTTTAAGACATGCGACCTTGCTGTAATTTCTGTCATTTTCGTATCAAAGGTTTCGATTTTAATACTATTTTCTCAAAAATAATATCTACGACTGCGCAACATTCTCCTTTCTGCCTGATACTGAAACAAATAAGAAATTGGGTGCAAAACGGCTACTTCATAGAATTCAGAGTGCTAAGGGTTAAAACATCGCTTCACGGTTGATCGTTACTATTGACTAATAACATCACACTCAGTTATGACATTTTGACTTGATCAGAGGTTAAATATGCGTGATTTTTTATGCCTAGGTATTAGAGTCGTTCTACCAGAGTGCTGGGGACGATGGGGTGATAGTTGTCAGCTTTGGAACAGTTGTGAAAGCAATGTCGTCGAAGAGGAGAGAAATCTTTACTGCAGCTTTCGCCCGACTCCGACAGAAGGTGGTGTGGCGGTACGTGGGAGAGAAGCCCAACGGTCTGAGCAATAACATCAAAATGCTGGCCTGGCTGCCGCAAAACGACTTGCTAGGTAGGTAAAAAAATTCTTTTGTTTATGCTTTGGATAGTTGCATTTTGCTTTGATATTTCTTTATGGCATTCTCTATGACATAGGACTCTCAAACACGTGACATACTTTTTTTAGGTAACCGAGAAAGAGAGGAATATCGATAGATATCAATTTTGCAAATGAACACCTAATTTGTATAATCAATGGCAAAATACTATAACTTCATTATGATTAATTATGGAGATTTCATTATTGCAGCATCAAGTAGATGTGGACATAATTACAAATAAATCATGCAAATGAGGGCCTTTGCTACTTTTATTGTCTAGTCCTTCAGAGAAGGTATGCAGAGAAAGGAAATAGATACTTAGTCAATTGGGCGTCAGAAGGATGACGACCACGGAGACGTTTCCATTGGTAGAATAATAGAACATTTCTCAAAAAAAAAGGTTCAAACGAACCGTTCATTTTGCATAAAGAGGGAGATGGATTGAAATATGGTATATATGCTCACAAGTGTGACCTTTCTATATTGAATATTACGATCATCTGATTACGAAGTTTGATTAATAATCTAAAAATGATACAGTAGGCATGGTTCACACAGAGGGGAAAATCATTATTGGTCTATCAGTAAGATGTCAACATGTAATTAAAAGAAAAGAAATATGAAATTGTACTATTTTAGTTTCAGTACGTAATATGTACGTAATTCCCCAAAGATGTCTAAGGAAATGACTGTATGTAAATTATTGCAATGCGAGTCGATGCAAATCAGGGTGAGGACAACAACAATGTTAAAAAGTATCGCTTACAGTGCAAATTGTGCTTTCTTTCTGTTGTTCGATTTGCTAGTTTCCTAAAGTATTCAAGTGATTCCAAAATGATGTCTACGTCTAACTAAATGACTGTATGTGGGTCATTTCTATGCGAGTCGATGAAATTTAGAGTTAGAACAACAACAATGTCACAAAGTATTACTTACTGTGCAAATTGCACTTTGTTTGCGTTGTTCGATTTGCTAAAGGTCATCCCAAAACCAGAGTCTTCATCACGCACGCTGGGTCCAGCGGTGTGTACGAGGCCTTGCATCACGGCGTGCCCATGGTTTGTCTGCCACTGACTGCGGATCAACCTGGGAACGCCGCTCGGGTCGTGGCCAGGGGACTGGGGGTGAAATTAGACTTGAGCACAGTCACGACGGACCAGTTGTACCAGGCCATTGTTCATATTCTCACCAACAACAGGTAACGCGTTACTGCTTATGCTACAGAAATGATGCACAGTACATCGAACAAATTTTGCTTCAGCTTCGAGGTGTTTATAAAGCAAAACTGATTACAGAGTGAGTAGAAATCCGTACAAAATTGTTTAGTGGACATTGATGATTTTTCCGTATTACGCCTAATGATGATGACGCCTGATATTTATCTTCGCCGAGTACTATAGTAATCGGGGTAGTTTATGTTTTCGGTTGAGCCAGCTGTTTGGTGGGTCTGTATGTATGTCAAGAGCATAACTCAAGAAACCTTTGATGAATCTTTTGATTTTTGGTAGGTGTGTAGTGGTTGTGCTAAGGAAGGTCAAGTTCAAAAATGGTTTACCTTGCGTTTTTCAACAGTACTGCAGCGGAATTTTATTTTTGTGCGTTTGTATGTAGGCAAAAAAAGTGACGGAAACGTTGATGGATCTTCATGATTATTTGCAGGTGTGTAGATGTTGTGAAAACTGAGGTCAAGTTTAAAAATGGTTCTCCTGGAATTTTCCGTCGGTACTACAGCGGGCTTTGTGTGGATGTGTATTTGTATGTGGAGTCTTGTGGACAACATAACTCAAGGAGCTGTTGATGGATCTGTATGATATTTAGTGAATGGGTAGGGTTTACGGAAAGGAAGGTCAAGTTCGATAATGGGCCTTCTAACGGGTACCTAAGGTACTGTAGCGGAGCTTCAAAATTTAGTGGCATATTTTCTGAAAGTGCTATGGTCATGATATTTGTGTGGTAAATAGTTCATGCCACAAGAAGTAAGTTCTGTAAGTTTGGACCCTTAGCGGCTTGTTTAGAACTGCAGTGGGTGTTTTTGTTTTGACATTCGGACACGTATTACCTGAGTAGGGGTGAAGAGATTGTCGTGAAGTTTTGTATGTAGAGAGCTCAGATGGTGCTTTACACAATCGATGTCTAATTATAGAAAACAGAAGCTAATCTGCATAATTAGTAAGGATAATTGTAAATCCATCACATTCCATAATGGGACATGTGACAGTGTTCCTGAAACAGGCCAGCAGAAGGCCCTGCCTAGAAGTATAAATAAACAGATGGGGTACATAAATAAACAAATGGGGCAGTCTCACTACAATTCAAGCAGATGTGTGGGTCCGGTTGGTTTTTAAAGTGTTCAGTTTCGGCATTTTTGTCCAACACACGGTTGGAGACATAACGGAAAGGGAACAAAATAGAAAGCCTAACAAAACACCTAAAAACATGTGAATAACCAGCCCGGACCCACTCCTCTGCTCAGAGAGTTCACTGCACCAAAACTGCACCACTTCTAGGTATTACCTAGCACCGTATGGAAAAGTGACATGTACTATGTCTTGCAAAATGTGTATGATATGGAATAAAGATTTATTCTAGTCATATATATTGACTGTACCATCTAATTATAACTTTCAATTTTTTTTGATGACCAGTTATAACATATATCAAACACACTATACACATATACTATTCCTGTACCACCAAATGATTTTTATCCCTATCTAGACTGGACTCACCCCCCCCCCCCTTAACTTTCAAACGGTATGGTGTATGATCAAGTTTGCAGGGGGTGATAAGGATGTAAATATTAATCACTCTCCACAATAAGTCTTGATTATTTGGCGAAGATAATGTGTTCGTGGAACTCTAGTTATAGTATAAGATCCAAACTTAAGCGTTGGTATTTATGACAACATGCCTTCCTGTATACGTATATATTTGTCGTGCTATTTTCGTTACTTCAACCAATGATCAAATGGTCGTCATTTTTCCCTTGAAGCTTATTATGGTATATCAATTTATATGTTTTTATTACTTTACACCTCTCTAAAGCTACCATGAGAACGCAGCTCGCCTGTCCCGTCTGTACCGTGACCAGCCCCAGTCGCCCATGGAGCGGGCCGTCTGGTGGATAGAACACGCCATCAAACATGGCCGACTAACCCATCTCCGCGCACGCGCCGTGGATCTGCCGTGGTACCAGTACTACCTGCTGGACGTGGCTGCGTTCCTGCTGGCCGTCTGCTCAGCTGCTATTGGAACCGTGTGGTGCAGCTGTTTTCTCGTCTGTAGGAAAATTTGCTACAAAAATGGCGGCAAGCTTAAGTCTCAGTAGACATATAGATTACTTCGCTTGCCTCGTTTTCAGTCTGGTATTTCTATATGCTACCTGCACCAAGGTTAGGAATTAAAGGCAGGCTATACTTTTAAAAAGTTTCGACCTACATTTTAGTAGTCCAGAGGTCAAGTTTGTGTCCTTTTGTTGACAGAATTATCTTTCTATGGATACGACGTTTACATATATATGCTCAATTCAGCAAACTACTGCCATCAATAGATTATAGCGCACTAAAGACACGCCGTGTACAACAACAGCTGATGCAGTTGTTTTTTCAATGTGTTTGATTCACATATGTTAATGAGTATCAGGCAAAAAGGACGATCCCACGTGTTAAGTGGATTAAGAAAATGAATGGGAACAATACTAGTTTGTGATCTATCAGTTACGAGAAACTGAAAATATGTGAATGAATGTGTGGACCACATCGAATATGCTTAAGTTGTTTTTTTAATGTGAAACTGACATAGACCTTTGTGGCAGCAAAGAACATAATGTACTGTCTTAAAGTTGGTATAGGTTTACACTATTTGAAAGGGATGATAATAGAGTACTCCTTTGAATAATATAAAGTTCACAGTGTAGAAGGTAGTGTTTAGTTGCTTCACTATGATAACCACATTTACATGTTGTATAAAAAATACAATGGTGTTGAAATAAATGGTGGTTTGACTCAAGTTTAGAAGAAGCCTTGTCAGATAAGTCTCAGATTGTGATAGCTATGAGAGAAATTGGAGTGTTTTCTAGGTCTGTTGAGTAGTGTATCTAACATAATTAAAAATGCTGATCGTGAGAGAAGATTGGACATTAGAGGGCAGTCCATTCCACAAGTATAGTTGAGTGTAAGAAGGATATTTCAAAATACTTTTCAGTTTCACAAATAATGGAGGTGAAACCTGACATTCCAAAGGGGCTTCATCTATGAAAATGGAAGGCTTTATTTCCTAATTTTTAAGTCGAAAAAGGGAATAAAATGTTTTTCCTTTATTGTTTTGGGACTTTTTAATTGCTCTTTAATTATACATTTCCCGTCATTTTTGTCCAATGGATTCAACCCTACCCCGACCCCATCTATACATATCATGTCTGTGTTCAGGTCATTATTCTCTGTGTACTGTACTAAAGATAATGGTAAGATATATTGTAACTAAGTTTCTCAAAGGTCACTATTCTTTCCACACAACAGCCAAGACCATACACAACATACTATTACAGTATATAGTATTCATACAATTATTGAAATAGAGTCGGACTTGCAGGTGACATGTTTAATATCATTCCACCCTACATGTACAAAGCAGAAATACCAGCCAAGTAGTGCCAGTCTTCCGAATAATGTTATAATAGTTTACAGTTTGCTAACAATACACAAATAACTTGATGTATTCTTGAATGATTTTAATCACCAAGGACCTAGCTACTACTGAAATGCAATATTCTTACATATAGAGTATCAATACTTTTCATTTATTACAAAGGTATTGATCTTGCGATGCACATAACATGATGATGTGAGAGTATTATTTCATTTTTGGTTAGTTAGAGCTAACATATTCTTACTCCCACAAATGTTTGATCACAACAATAAACAGGATAATATTATGGATTGAGTAACACCAGTACCATGATCTACACACGGATGTTTCACAACGTCCTGTTTGCTATAATTATCCTATAACATAAAATGATATCAATAGAGCTGTTAGAACCAGTGATGGATTGACTCAGTATCAGTACAAATCTGTTCAGCAAAAGTACAAAATAAAGTAATCTTTCCATGTATTGTTGCTAAATGATAACTTGCGGTTAATACATTTCTGATTACTCCTCACAACGTTTTCATCTATATTAATCGAATCAAAAAACGATTAGGAGTTTTCTTAGATACATGCGAATTAGTTAATGCTCTTAACATACGTGTTAGATATTGTTTAATGATTACTCATAGTTCAAACTCAATTAAGATTTGTGCTAGTTGCGATTTTTCTACCAATAAGCTATTGATTACGAAGGTCTGCCCGGCACATGTACCCGTTAATCAGAATGTACTTAAGAGGACCAAGTGTATTAGACGGAAGGATGCCTGTAGTCGTACTTAACTACTCCCGAATGATTGCGACGAGGTCGTACGGGCGGGGAGAAAGAAAGGCATTACAGATGCCGTGGAGATCAGGCACTGCGCCCACTGGCAACTTGAAAGTGAACTGTTGTAGCGTGCTGGCGAGGAAGAGGAATAACTCCATCTTGGCCATGTGCTCACCCAAACACCTGCGATGTCCTACAGCAGGGGGAATTAAAAAAATCGTTTTTCTTGTATTTGTTTGATCTGGTGTGGTTACCTATTTTTTTTCATTTCTATTCTAGCCCCGGTTCGATCCTCCTTTCATTTGATCGGGAAGCTACCATAGGAGCGAGCCGTAACTATTATAATAGAATGGTAACCACGCAATATATAATCCCTTTTTCTTTCAACGGGTGATTAAACAAAAAAATGGGTAGATGCATTTTCATATGTAAGATTTATAAGCCGTTTTCGATGATCCATGCTCAAGGTAATGCAATTGGATTCAATGTTACCTGCAGAAAACGGCATGAAGGCGTCATGTGCCAGTAGTTGTCCACTCTCGTCCAGGAACCTGGTCGGATCGAACTTGTCTGGATCAGGCCAGCGTGCCGGGTCCATGTGGAGGGCCCACAGGTTGAAGAACACGGTTGTGCCTGCAGGAATGTCGTATCCAAGCAGATTTGTGTCGTCGGAAGTGCAATGTGGAAGGATTGGCCCTATGTGGCGGATCCGCATGATCTCCATGATGGTGGCTGAAGTGTAAGGCATGTTGGTCTTGTCGTTGAAGGCCGGAGGACGATACCTCCCGACAACCTCGTCCAACTCGGCTTGTATCTTTTCCTGTACGTCAGGATATGCCATGAGGTACAAAAGGCCCCAGAGTAAGGTATTGGATGTTGTCTCTGTTCCCGCGGAAAACAAAGCAGAGGGTAAACTCAGAAGAGTCGCGTCAGACAGAAAGCCTGGATTCTCCTGTTTCGTCTTGTTGAAAGCGTCAATAATGTCTCGGACATCGCCTTGTGGTGTAATTCCGTGCTGATCAATGTACTCTCTGCTGTGGTTGAAGACCTCCTCTGATAGATTCATCCATTCTTGGTGCGCTTTTCTGAAGCCCGGAAAGAAGCGAAGCGCAGGGAAGAAGTTCAAGACGCTGAATTCATAGAATAACATATTGAGACGTTCAGAAATTTCTTGCAAACGAACAAACTTTGGGTCTCCATACTCATACCTCTTCCCCCACGTCATGGAACAGATGATGTTGGACACAGAATTTTCCAGAAGATTCTTGATGTCGACAGGGTTCCCCCCTAGAAGTCGCAGTGCGCTGCAGAAGTGACAAAACTCCTCCTGGATCTTCTCTTCTAAAATGACAGTCCCCATACCAAGGAACCGAAGTGTTGATATGGTGAAGCGATGAAGCGCCTTCCAATGGTCACCGTACGGAGACCACAATGGCCCTGAAATAGAATAGTACTTTGAGTACTTGTAAATGTATATCATTCACCAAGGTTATGGCATATAACCGTGGTCACTGCAAGAGCTAAAAGACATTTACAGTCTTCAAAACATGATATCGGGACCCTAGCACAGCAATTTGGGCCTCGGAACGTCTCAAAATGTCATTCGACACAGCGATGGTCTATTCATCATTAATATCTTTGCCAAGAACGTTATGTTTTTGGTAGCGTTTTAAGATTTAGTACTTCATGCAATGTGTGGCTTAACCCTATATAGACTGGACTTTTGGGGTTGCTTTGGGCCGCGAAGGGGACTCGCCCCCTTATCAGTAGGATGTATGATCACCAAATTTTGCAGTGGAGGATGTAAATGTGAATCTTAATCACTCCTGTAATTCTTTTATCGTTGCATTGCAATTTGACGTAATCATAATACATATATCTGATTTTATTGGCTAGAACCTTCTAAATAGGAAATTTTCCTTTACAACCTAAAGGCATTAAACTATGATTTAAGAAAAAGGTGTCTTGCTGATGTTTAAATGATGAACAGAAATTAGTAAATATTGTAACATGTACCCTTCAGAAACCCGTTGCCATGGACAAACAAACAAAACTTATACTATTATTATAAAATTGTAGTACCCCCTGCCCTTATCTGTTATTCCACACTGGTATGAAAAATGCATGCAAAGTGCGTACGAACTCATTCATTGAGGGTTTAGATTATCGAGAACTAATATATTCAGACTTATGTCTTAGGGATTTTTTTTGATACGGCGGTGATTTTGACTTATGGGTGTTTGAGTGTAAACAAATGTATTTTCCGACCTTTTTTCGGCCGTAGAAATAATCTGAATGAAAAAATCCCAAAGACAGAAGGTTTAATATTACTGTTATTGTTCAGAATATACAAGGTTGGGATTTTTAGTCACGTTTAGATCCAGCTTTTTAAAACCAATGTATTATTTTGTCCACCGAACTTCCTTTCCGAAAACAGCCAACTTAGCCTATTTAAGAAAATATTTAGACAAAATTATGCAACAGGCGCAAAACGGCAGGATTATATACATTGGCTAATTTCATTTACAATTGGCGAGACAGGTGTGAGAGATTGTTTTTCTTAGTATCATGATATTTTAGAAGATGTTACAGCTCCCCCGGGGAACGTGCTGGAGTCCCGGTAACCTGACACCCTCCCTTACAGTGGAACGTTTCCCTAGCAACAGACCGCAGTGATTCTAGATAACAAAATGTTTTTCCTCATTTTCTGCTTAAATCATTATCTATTGAAGTTAGAATTGATTGTTGACAATTTTAATAACATTATATTATTGAAAAATATTCCTCATACATTATTGAAACTGTACATGTTTACTATTTACAAAAATAACTACTAGAAATATATTCATGAGCAAAACAGAATTCTGTCCCAGCGATCAGATTCGTCGAAAATGTGTCGTTCGGATGGGGGTTAGATGTGTAACTGCGTTAAGAGGTTTGGTGGCATATGGTCTGCATACTCTTCATGATCAATCGAAAATTGTGTCATATCCTATTGATAGAACTTTTGTACTTGCGACTGATGCATATTGTAGGGAAAGGTTAGATTCCTTCCAGTAAAGGCAACCAAAACTTTAACATGTTGCATTTTGAAGGCGGCTGCGGTGATAAAAATATGAAGAAGAATATTAACAACCTAAGCAGCCCCTACACTACCCGACAAAGCCAAACGTAGCTGACTTATTCTAGTCTTTCTCCCAAGAATTAAGACTGGGCACCACCCTAGTTTATCGCGTGCAGTATAAAGGCCTCCGTAAACTAAATAGAACAAGAGTTCCACGACCTCATATCTCCATGAACAATTCTATTCATGCAAATAACTTACACATTTGCATAAGATATGCTTGGTCATAAACACCTTTATCTAACTTACATATGTTGCAATATTGACAGGTCTATAATTTTTTAATTAGATGAATTATGGTGTTTTGCATTAATTATGCAAATAAGGAATTTATTTGCATAATTGTTATCTGTTGATGCTCCACTTTCCATAAACTACATATGTTACATGTATTTGAGTCTGATAATGGAAAAAACTGCAAGTATAGATTTTCCTCATCAGCTATGCAAATTAAGTCACAATTAGCATAATTTGCACTTCATTGTGTATATCTCTGTCTAAGCTACCTGCATACTAAGTATCATATTGACAATCCTATAATTTTCCAATTAGATGAGATATGGTGTTTTGCATTAATTATGCAAATTAGGAATTTATTTGCATAATCGGTATCCGTTGATGCTCCACTTTCCATAAACTACATACGTTACATGTATTTGAGTCTGATAATGGAAAACACTGCAAATATAGGTTTTCCTCATTAGCTATGCAAATTAAGTCCCAATAAGCATAATTTGCACTTCATTGTGTATATCTCTATCTAAGCTACCTACATACTGAATATCATGGAAATCGGTTGTTCCTTTGTTCAGTTATTCTCCTTAGAAGATTTTCACAAAAACGCCCCTGCAGTTCCAGAGGAAGCTGCTAGGGGGCCCAAACCTACATCACTTCTTTGTTACATCACAAGCTATTTGCCACCCAAAAATCAAGACCACAGCACGTCCAGGTCAAAAGATACAAAAATTGAAGTTCCGCTGCAGTACCAAGGTCACATACCAGGGGGCCCAAAATCGACCTTGAACTTCGGCTTCACAACACCTGCCCACATACCAAATATCATCGTAATCCATCAAGAGGTTCCTGAGTTATGCTGACTACAGTAGTGCGGAAACACAAACAGACAAACAGACAAACACACACACAGACACACCCAAAACAATATCTCCATTTTTCATGGAGATAATAACATCAGAAATAGTGCCTCATCGCCATTGTCGCAAATTCCGGTAGAGCTATTCGAAAAAGAGAGATTTTTTTAGATACATACCCAACTGGTAGTTTGCACAGCGTATCAGGTAGAAGTCAGGTCGGCTTGAAAAATGCTTGGCCTTCTGCACCAAGGCCTCCTTCATAGCTTCACTCCCGGTAACAACAACAGCATCCTGTAGACCCAACCTGACGCTGAAGACATCCCCGTACTTGTAACGCCATGTTGTGAACTGTAGGTGGGCGTCTGTGGCCAGGCTGGGGAGGTTACCGAGGACTGGCCATCCCGGTGGGCCAGGCGGGAAATTTCTCCGTCTTCGTGCTGACCGTTTTGTGACCAAGACTAGAAACACAAGAAAGGCCACAAAACCAACCAGAACCACTTTGATGTTCTTTCCGGACAGAACTACCTGCACTAGGGACACGATTGGACCCATGGTGTTCACCATTGCCTGCTGTGCACGTAGCTGTCACCTGGGTTGGGACTTGCCTGTTAAGTGATTCTAAGACATTCCAGAACATTCCAAAACCGCACGTAGTGTAGGGGTGGAACAGCATTGAGCGGTTGTAGACAAAAGGCTCAATAAAATTAGATAAAAACTAAAATGAGACTAGCTATTATAGGATCCAAGTAATTTACATTATAGTGTTTTAGCAAATATATTTTGTTAATTCGATCAATCACTCCAAATCATTTCCTTGTGGTATTGTCGAAAATTCCTTACAAGCCTCAGACCGTTCATGATGAGAAAGCTACACACACAGGAGAGACAAAAAAAAGTACACAAAGAACTTGCCTCATAGAGGGTAGACTTTTTGAGTAATTGCTCTGAACTACGACATAACTTACGTGTTGTAAAAAGCATAGAATATGGTCATTTGAATATTTGTTTAAGGCACATCTAAACCAAATTTTAGGTCATTCGGTTGGAATACCCAGGCACAGGAGACATTTTGGAAACAAACTTTTTTTGATCATTTGAAAGCCATAGGAAAATGAATAAACAAAAGTTTAGGGTATTTGCCAACTCAAAACCTATGAAAATTTAAGGTCATTTGACCAAAAAATGAGATGAATCGACCTGGCAGAAGAAGAAGAAGGCAAGAAATAAAACATTTTCGAGTAAACTCAGCATATTTCACAAGTCTCCATACCCATTTAGAATTAGCCTGTTCCAATATTAAACCTTATAAGAAATTGAAATATTCTAAAAGAAACTTCTGTCTAAAATTTATCAATTCCAAAGTCATCCCAGTTCGAAATAGATTCTTTATCCATGCCTTTCGCCGATATATTAGAATGATTGTCAATTGATCACAGTGCTATAGTATAGGCTCTGCCTCTCTGGCGTTGCCAAAAATGCATTCCACCAGCTCGTTAGCTTGTGAAATTAACAAAGATACCTTCTCATACTGGTAGTAGTACAACGGCGTGCTCCTGAGCTTGTTACAACACACAGGAAAGACGCTTGAAAGACAAAATATTGGAGATTTCGGCATACATCAATCCATCATTGACTGAAGGTAAGAATGACTTTACGTTACGACGGTGTTACGACGAGGCTATTTTCAGTCTCATATAGGATCGTGGCCTTTTGAAGCGTTCGTGCCTTTTAACCTGCATTAGCACGTCATGTAATTTTAGTGTATTAGCACGCTCGGACAAACTGTGATGTTTCGTTGCTTATTATTAGAAGAATATCGATTAGCGTTTAGGTTTTTTTTTACTCTTCAAGCTAATAACTGCTGGAAAAAACGCAGATTCATGTATTATACTACCAAAAATGCCTTTTTTCTTCTTTTTTTCCTGTACAAAGAACATTTTCCTTCAGCAAGACTAACAGTCTGTTAACAAGAATCACTGTTTTGAGAATTTTATGTTTATATTTCCCTTATGCTCAGAATTCTATTCCTGCAGCTCAATACTTCTAGAATATTGTTCTTGCGGAGATAATTTATTTCTAACATTTGTATGCTCAAAACTCATCTCCTTTTACCTATACATTATACTAGATTGAGTTTCTTGTACCAGGAATATCTTTCTGTCTTCAAGACTGAATTTCTTGCACAAAGACTGAGTTTCTTGTACTAAGATGTAGGTTCTTGAAACAAGAGTACTGGGTCTAAAGATTGAATTTCTAACACCAAGAATTAGTTTCTTATACTAAGATGTACGTTCTGCAGACAAAAACACCTTTCTGTCCTCAAATTTGAATTTCTTACACCTGGAATTAGTTTCTTGTACTAAGATGGTGGTTCTTGAACTTGGAATATTTTCCAAACTGAATTCATTATTAAACCAAGAAAAAAGTCTGGTAAGAATTTTTTCTTGGTTTAAAACTAAGAATTAAAACTAAGATTGGGGTTCTTCTACCAATAATACCAATTATAAAAGGTACTGGAATGCAAAATGCTTCAATCATGTTTACTATCATCAATAAGATTAACACAAGTATTTCATTTCATCGTTTATCCACTCTCTACCAAGGATTGCATATATTATACAAATTGTATTTGTTTAAAGCTTTTCCGAAACTGGTCCATAGATGGGGGTATTCTCAAAGACGTATAGTATAAGGAATGATTGTCAATTCCCTACATCGACCCCCTGTGAAACATCTATCTGTATCAGCAACATCTCTGTAGTTTTACTCCTTGAAATTATTCTGCATTGCTTTTCTTAGTATTTGGCAAATATTCATACACTAAACTTACATGTTCTGTATTTACAGATTGGCCTTATCATACAAAATAGGATATTAAAAATAGTAATAATTTCCAAGATGGCTAACGTACCTGGAGCATACGCTGGTTTTATTTAGGCTTAGTAGCATATCAGAAGTTAAAAAAATGTATCCACGTTGTCTACAGTCTCCCGTATGGTTTAGAAAAAAGGCGTCCTCACGAAACCCGCCACATTTTTTCCCTGTTATTTCAAAATCTAAATCTAGCACATCAGGCAAATGTTGCTGGAGCCCAAACTCAATCGTCCAAATTCAAACTGTCAGTACATTTCATCTTGGTGTTTTCATCAGCTCAAAGACAGCAAAAAAATCCAAATTATGGGGCAAGTGTAAATAATGACCTCCTTTCTGAGGCATTCACACAGGAAGAAGCCTTTAGAACCATTCTATTGATAGACAATACTAAGGTCCACACCTGACAAAATGTTGAGTAAAAAAATAAATTCAGTGTTTTCATCAGCTCAAAGGCAGCCACAAATTCAAGTTTGGGGAAAATTGTAAAAAATTACCTAGTTTCAGGGACAAATACACGGCAAGGAAAACATCTAAACCTTTGACAGCATACGGGTTTAAATTCAATACAAAAAACATACAACCGTCTTAGTTTGTCAAAGATGAACAAACATCCCATTTTTTTTGAAATCACGAAAAGTTTCCTGCTTCTGGTAGCAGCCATACACTAACAAAATAAGACCCCAATTTTTCAAGAATTCATCTGATAGTAATTTCATGTATCTATACATTTCATAAATTATTTCAACCTTTGAGACTAAAAGCTCCTTAAAGTTAGGGAAAGAATACAAGATTTCTGTAGCTTTAAAGCATCGTAATATTTTAGGTTGTCCAAGAACTGAAGTCTATCTGTACATCAACTTCACACCTTTTTTTTTACAGTTTAAGGCATGGATCCAATAAGATCATTTGTGTTTTTCTATACCATAATTCATTTACCATTCCATTGCGTTCTAAACTCTGTAAATTTTGCTGCTGTTGACATACACAAATCTGTCAAAATGGCTCAAAAACTTGCTTGGGCTGTTGCCATGACAACAATGGGTTTGGGGTGAAAAGAAAGTTTTTTTGGGGTTTGTTGGCCAAGCACTATTACTGTGCAAAATATGAGCCCACTCGTTTTATTGACCGTGATCACTATTGTTGGATCCTTACAGACATTTGTTTCCTGCTATCGTGATTTGGATGGTCTCAAAAAAACAGCACATTTTATATAAAGAATTCCATTTACACTCCTTTTTTTAATGTAGCTCATCGATACCTTTGCTTTAATCATATTTTATTACCAGGATGTACACTACCGCACGTCTAAATCGCTAAAATCGTACATCTTAATCTATGATCTAGATACTTCTCTCCGATTGCATGGTGTGAAGCTCTTCCAACATTTATGCCCATTACATATAGAATTGATACATTAGATTATGGCATTTTCTATCTTCACCCTGCAGTAATGATTATGGACCTGGTCTCATCGTTCAACAATGAGGTCGTCCATATTCTCCTGACTTACGTACTTGTCGTGAGCGCCATCATCTGTAACATGTTCCAGGCGGTGGCGTACCTCTTCATACGACCATTCTCGCTGACGGCATACAGAAAAACGGTCTCGTTCTTCCATTACCTGATCTTCAGTCGTGAGTCGAGTTACCAAGATTTACCTCTTTGAAGCAATATTTTTTATCCGTAATTACCTTCGCCGAGAAGGTTATATTTTACCGAGCGTGTCTGTGTGTCTGTTAGTGAACACGATAAGTAAAGAATTCTTGGATGGATTGTCTTGGTAATTGGTATGTTTGTAGGTCTTGATCAAACCTGAAAATGATTAGATTTTGCTTCCCCTAGCGGCTTGTTACGGTACTGCAGTGGAACTTCCTGTTTTAATATCTCGTGTTCTGGACATGCTATGAAACTGACTTTTGAGTGCTAGATAGCTCTTTGGGCAGAGAGTAAGTGGTATAGGTTTGGGCCTCCTAGCAGTTTTGGAACTGCAGGAGCAGGTTTTGCTTCAGACTTTGAAAGGGAATAACTCAAGAAGGGCTTGATGGATGGTCATGATTTTTTTGTAAGTAGATAGCTTGTGTGATGATGAATAGGATTAGTGACTTATTATGCAAATCAGTATCTAATTTGCATAATTAATGAGGAAGTTTATACAGCCGCCAAATTCCATGATAGGATCAAACATGTTACATATTAAGTAACTGAGGAAGAGAGAAATATTGATAGATGTCGATTTTGCAAGTAAAGACCCTATTTGCATAATTAATGAGAAAATACTATAACTCAATATGGGCTGGATGGATAGTCATGATTTTTGGAATGTAAATAGGTTACGTGATGCTTTGTATGATTGAATGATAATTATGCAAATCAGATTCTAATTTGCATAATTAATGAGGCAATTTTAAAAACCCGCTGTGTTCCATGATATGACTTCAAATATGTGACATTTTTAATCGAGGAAGAGAGGAATGTTGATAGATATGCAAATGTGGGCCTAATTTGTATAATTAATGAGAAACTACCATAATTCCATACTAGTAAATGACGGCATTTTTTTACTTGTGGTATTTGTAAGTTTTGTGAATGTGAACACCATTGAATCAAATTATGCTAATAAGGA
Source organism: Branchiostoma lanceolatum (assembly GCF_035083965.1). Classification (NCBI taxonomy): domain Eukaryota; kingdom Metazoa; phylum Chordata; class Leptocardii; order Amphioxiformes; family Branchiostomatidae; genus Branchiostoma; species Branchiostoma lanceolatum. The sequence continues at coordinate 6,029,743 of NC_089724.1, read as the reverse complement.
CCTCATTTGCATAATATATGAAAATTGTTAGCAAATGTTAAGTTCATACTATTGACAACTTATGTTATTTGGGTGAAGACGATCAACTGTTATGATTTATAATTGATGAGAAACACTCCTAATACGTCAGGCATAAAGGTTAGAATCATTTGGCTAAGGTATGAGGCCGACGTCGTAGAACTCTTGTTGTTTATTAGATTGAACGTGCAAACTCAGATTTGTATTAGCAAGTTAAATAGTCAGGAAACGTAGGGCAACTTACGTTGCAATAGCGGGTTGCCTGGTATCATTGCCAGATTTGATAAAGCCAAGCTTGTATTCCATGAGGCGCCAAGGCATTTAGACCAGATGGCTGGACGCAACAACGCAACAAAGCAACAATGATCCATATTCGTTGCGTCCATGCTTGCATTGTTCAAGCTTGCATTGTCGGTGCTGGCATTGTGGTGTCGACCCTTCAGATCCAGATTCTTATATAATAAAGCTGTCCAAAAAGGAAACCTGATTTTTCTTAAGTAATGACTTTATTTCATTAATGATGTTATAAAACATGTTGATAATTGTCGTAATTCAATTGGAAGTGGATTATCCCGGTTGAATTTCCATGTGCCCTAGGATGATTGAACTCCCAATCTGTCCTAGGACAGTTCTAGATTCTCCTAGGACAGATAGGAATCCCAATATTCAGGTTCCAATTCAGGAGAATTACAGATTCACCTAAATTCCTATCTCCACTGTGACATACATTATATGGTGATAATTGCAAATAGCTTAATACTCATTACATCTGTAATTTTAATACTTCGAGACGAATACAAGAAGATACAATTAATGCATTTCAAGACCACCTGATGATAAGATTAATTCAAAACAGTATAATACAATATTCAAAACTGGTAGGCTCAACCGGCAACATTTTTCCTCTCCGACATAGTTCCTAGCTCTTGTAATACATACATGAAGAGATTCATCTGATATCATGTATTCTATAAATGTTTGAAAATAACTAGACACCCAGTCATAAGATTGCAACGTTCACGCCATTTGTTAAAATGAGACCATATTCATTATGTTGTTGTTTCTCATTTTATTCCTGTTCAACAGAATTAACTTTCAGGTACGACTGGTGGGGGGATTCAGAAATGACATTCTACATTAGTGACGCGGACCGGCCATTTTTGGGAAAGGAGACATCAGTGGTTGTGAAGAACCACCGAAGTTCAGCTGAGCATCTGCTTTCCTGTGCCGTCATTGAGCGAATAGGGCTTCTTTGGGTGAGCCATTTTAAACCGGACTAAATGCATATTCAACAAATTATTAGATATGCATATTTCTCGAATCATAAGATCGGCAAGGATATCATTTCACATACCTGAATGTACACAAGGAAGTGCATTCACACCAGTATTGTCTCAATGGTCTTTTACTAAGATCATATTGCCCGCTTGGCTTTATGGGGCATGATACAGCGAAATAACTGGAACTTTTCATGATATTTGTAAAGAAGCCTCCCAAGATGTAGCATTTTTTTTTTCATTGACAATACTCAAGCGTTGTGTCAGCTGTTTATCAAACTCATGAAGGGTCTTTGTTTGTTGGTTAGTGTACAGATACACCCTAAAGCCTTTAGTTTTATTTTTCATTTATTTTTGGATGTGCTCATCAGTTCAATAAGGATACTCCGAGTGCTGGTACTATTATGTCAACTGCATCTTATCAATTGTTTCATTCTTGTATGTGGATTAATTTTTTTTTTCATCTCGTGTTTTATGTTGTACATTCCACACAGAGGTACCGTTAATATGAGCGCGTCACTTGATTAAGGTGCCACCGTGCATATTCTAGTTTATGCCTGAATATAGCATGTTTTTAAGAAATTGTTAACTTACTTTTTCAGACATGCAAAGGTTTTTCAGCAGGCTACATAAAGTATTTACCCACAGTTGGCTGGAGCCTGTTCTTCACCGAGAGCATCTTCCTCCATCGGAGCTACGAAAAGGACAAGGGAATTATCGTTAAGCAGCTAAAGGAGCTCCAATCGTATCCTGATAACTTCTGGGTAAGCATGACCTACTTGTGCTATTATTTTGGATTTTACCATTTGTCTGTGAAATCGAATGTGCTTTCCACTGTCAACCTTAATTGAATTCTTAAATGATATCCTTTGCCACATCTTCAAAGGGGGATGTTCTGAGTTCTGAATCACAATTTTACATAAACTTTGTTATTTTCTCAGATCGAGCTGAACTGTGAGGGTACACGGTTTACCGCAGAGAGGCACCGGGCGTTCATGGAGGTGGCCAGAAGCAAGGGTCTGCCTGAACTGAAGCATCACGTTCTACCTCGTACCAAGGGCTTCGTGCTCTGTGCACGAGTTGCCAGGAAGTACAGTAAGCATTAATAATGTATCCATGTGCTCCAATCTAATCAGTTGCATCGACTGAGTGGAAAGTTCACCTTCTACCTATATGAGGGATAATGCTTAGCCTTGTTTGTCTAAATCCTCTGCGAGCCCCTCCATCAGTAGCTTTGTGAATTTGGTTATTGAGGGAAAATGTTAAACATCGGAAATGCAACTGGAATTGCAAGCTTGAGAGACTCAAGTGTTAAAAAAAGCCCAGACTTCAAACCCACAATCACCAGTCTGTGCCACTCAGTTCAAGCCTCAGCGGGAATTCATATTTACATCCATTTTCAGTTCAGGCCTTCTATGATGTGGTGTATCACTTCGACCAACGCAGTCCGGAACCGACATTGATGGAAATGCTGAAGGGAAAGAAACATCATGTGCATATCTACATTCGGTAAGTTTTCCATGGTCCACTGCACACATTTATATCTGTATGAAATTGTGTGAGCTGGTTGCATGATGATGTTGTACTGGTTACCTTCTGATTGACTTAAGCAGAAGTCATGACACTTTTACAAAATATCTATTTCCTGTAAAAGCATTTATTTAGAGCAACAAAGCAAAGGACATGCCAATTTTGGAGTCGGAATTTATATGGTAAATTATTCCGTTGTTTACTCTGTCGCATTGAATTTCTTAAATGATGTTCTGTTGTTTGTTGGGCAGGAGGATACCCATTGAAGAGATCCCAGAAGATGAAGAGGCTTGCGCCAAGTACTGCCATGAGTTGTATAGGATAAAGGTTGGTAGGTCCAGTATCTCAGCTTTCACAAGGTCTAAGGAAATGTTTAATCACCTTTATAAGAAATGTATGTATACTTTTGGTCCGTATGTCTGTGTGTGTTTGAGTGCTTGTTTGGGTTTCAGGATATTTGTGGTCAGCATTTGTTAAGAACCTCTGGATGTATTGTGATGACATGTGGTATGTGGGTACGTACAACAGCAGAACTTTTGTACTATTCGTCGATCAATAAAATATATCATGAAATGGCAGACATATGAACACGTCGACTACTCAACAATTTGACTTGGATCAAAAGACATGAAAGAAGGATAACAAACTTATAACAAACAAAACTCTAGTATTTATGATCGCGCCTCTATGTGGATAAAACATTATCATGAATCCATAGAAATTGGTTATAGAGTATAGTAGCTTTGAAAAAAAGGAGGCGATAGTTTTAGCTTCTCCTTCACATCGAATCGGTAACCAGTGTCTAGTCTTGGCCTTGAGGGAATATACCGTGCAAAAAGTTCTTCTGTTTTTATCTTCACAATGCTTTACAATGGCAAAAAGTTTAGCTGACACGTATATAACCTTGTATACCATAAAACACTACCATATCCGAGGGGCTGGGGTGCAGAAAAAAAATTCTATTTGTTGCAATTCCTGACTGTGCGCTTTGTCTGTGTCCTTTAGGATATAAACTATGAGTACTTTGAGAAACATGGACGGTTTCCAGAGAAAACGCAGGTGATTCCTCGCAGGAAACACTCAATCTTTATCTTTATCTTCTGGTCTGCCCTGCTTGTTGTGCCCCCAATGAAGTACTTGTTGGATGTGATCATGTACGGATCAATGTCCCTGATTGCTGGAGTCTTCCTGAGCACTACTCTTGGTAAGATTTTGCGGTATCATACGTGTGTTGTTTTTGTGACCACGACATTAATTTGGCATTGTGGCTAAACTTGCTTTCTTGCGGTCTAACTTTAAAGTCAGAGACAGGGTTTCATGGAGTGGTAACAGTTATTACATAAAGGCAGAAATGTGCATGCTCACTAAAGGACTTTCTCGGTTATAGGAATCGGGTGGAAGAGAGGACGGGATTCTCAACCTGGAAACTGTTTGACAAATAATCGAAAACGGGAAACACCCTACATAAAACAAGCTGGAACCAAGTAGTACCACGCAAACGTTTTCTCCAGGATCAATCCCATTGTTAGCCCCAGCAAGAAATTATGTCAACTTAACACCATCAGATTTTCGTTAACTCATGATTATTAATTGCCCAAGAGAAATTTGTGTTTCGATGTTATTAAGTGAAATGTGTTCTGTCCTTCTTACTGCCCTAGTGCTGCTGTGGACGTGGTGGTTTGTGGAGGTATTGCTACCAGGTGTCCTGCCATTCCAGGTACAGACTCATCATCAATAGTGATGAGAAAAAGCAGCTGGCAACAAAAAAAAGAAGAGCGCAGAGGAATGTTGACATGAGACATCAACTTTTGTCATCTTAAATGCTTGAAGTTGAAATATTACTTTTATGGCTTTGCAATCACGATGAAAGGCATGTGTAAAGGGTAAAAACTAAATCGTACCTTTTTAGAGCTAACGTTGAGCCAAATAATTCTAAATTCTGTTTTTGTAGATATTTGACTTAAAGAAATACTAGTACGTGGTATACGGTACAGAATTACATATGAATACCTTCTTCATGACGCTTCGAGATGTTAGAGCACACTAGTGATGTTTTCATAGATATCTATGAAATGTAATGGTATCAAATGTAATGGTATAGCTTTAATCACCGCAGTCAGAACCAATGTCTTGGTTTTGAAATGAAGAAAAAAAACTTGAAATGTTGACTTTTGCCTGTAAAAGAACCTACTTGACATAGGCATGGTGTTGTTTAAGAATAAAGTTTTGGTCTTATGGTCATGACTGCTGTTACAAAATGGACATCTATATAATATATAGTATTAATGTTTGCTTTTGTAAGTTAACATATCACTTAATCTGACATTAAATCATAACATTTGGAATGGGAGTACCTTGGACACATAAACGTACATCTCTGTTTTCAATTCTCCTCACGTTTGTTTAAGATGATTAACCCTACCTAGACTGGGCTTTTATGGATTCCTGGGACGGGGGATCATTCGCCTCCTCATAATTTCAAAACTTAAAAGAAAAGCTTTTAGCATGTCAAACCACTTGTTGCACATCAGCATTTCTTTTCTTTTATATTTGTCCACATCAACATTTCTTTTCTTTTATATTTGTATTGTAAGAACATGTACACACACTTCTCGGGCAGTTGATATTGAATTACTTAAGAACAGAACAAAAAGTGTGGTTTGCAAAGATATTCTAAAGGCTGCAAGGTTCGTCATATAATCGTCCTTATATCAATCTTCTGAAATACAACTGTCTTTGTTGCAACAGTCGTCTTTTACTCAATCTTTTCTCATTTGTCAATTTCTTCAATTTCAAGTCGAAGATGCCCTATCACCTATCTACCGACTCCGAGCTAATCTTCCAGTGCTTGCGAAAAAAATATGTTTTCTTTCGGCTACCTGACCCACGCAATATAATATGTTACAGTTAAAGAAAGGTAAAAATGGCAACAAGGTCATGACGGTTCATAAATAGTAACTCGAGGACACTCCGGCAAAATGACAGCAGGACAAAAATTTCCAACTAATCATTAGAAGTTATTCCGTTATTCAAATTTCACAGTTCAGCAATACTAATTAAAAACGAAAACCGAGAGGTTACAACATGGCACGAGCCAGTCTTCAGATACATTAGAAGTAAATAGATATATCAACAACTTTGCATTGCGCACACACCGGCAGACCATATTCTTCTTACAACACGAACGTTATGTGGTAGTTTATTGCAATCATTTTAAGACGTTTACTCCCTGAGCTAAATTCTTTGTGTACAGCTCGTTTTAGTGCCTCGTCCTTCACCACGGACATTCGGGTATGTGCCCTGTCCATCATCCCTAAGGACTGAGGAATAGCATGCTTATTGCCTCGTCCTTCACCACTGAAATTTAGGTCTATGTCCTGTCTATCACCACCGAAGACTGAGGAATCATTGCCTCGTCCTTCACCACGGACACTCGGGTATGTGCCCTGTCCATCTTCCCCACGGACTGAGGAATCATTGCCTAGTCCTTCACCACGGACATTCGGGTATGTGCCCTGTCCATCAACCCCACGGACTGAGGAATCATTGCTGCGTCCTTCACCACGGACATTCGGGTTTGTGCCCTGTCCATCACCACCACGGACTGAGGAATAGCGTGCTTAATTCCTCGTCCTTCACCACGGACATTCGGGTATGTGCCCTGTCCATCATCCCTAAGGACTGAGGAAAAGCATGCTTATTGCCTCGTCCTTCACCACTGAAATTTAGGTCTATGTCCTGTCTATCACCACCGAAGACTGAGGAATCATTGCCTCGTCCTTCACCACGGACACTCGGGTATGTGCCCTGTCCATCTTCCCCACGGACTGAGGAATCATTGCCTAGTCCTTCACCACGGACATTCGGGTATGTGCCCTGTCCATCACCCCCATGGACTAAGGAATAGCGTGCTTAATTCCTCGTCCTTCACCACGGACATTCGGGTATGTGCCCTGTCCATCACGACGAAAGACTGAGGAATCATTGCCTCGTCCTTCACCACGGACATTCGGGTATGTGCCCTGTCCATCACCCCCACGGACTGAGGAATTATTGCCTCGTCCTTCAACACGGACATTCGGGTCTGTGCCCTGTCCATCACCACCACGGACTGAGGAATTATCGCCTCGTCCTTCACCACGGACATTCGGGTCTGTACCCTGTCCATCACACCCACGGACTGAGGAATTATCGCCTCGTCCTTCACCACGGACATTCGGGTCTGTGCCCTGTCCATCACCACCACGGACTGAGGAATTATCGCCTCGTCCTTCACCACGGACATTCGGGTCTGTACTCTGTCCATCACCACCACGGACTGAGGAATTATCGCCTCGTCCTTCACCACGGACATTCGGGTCTGTGCCCTGTCTATCACCCCCACGGACTGAGGAAGTATCGCCTCGTCCTTCACCACGGACATTCGGGTCTGTGCCCTGTCCATCACCCCCACGGACTGAGGAATTATCGCCTCGTCCTTCACCACGGACATTCGGGTATGTGCCCTGTCCATCACCCCCACGGACTGAGGAATCATTGCCTCGTCCTTCAACACGGACATTCGGGTATGTGACCTGTCCATCACCCCCACGGACTGAGGAATTATCGCCTCGTCCTTCACCACGGACATTCGGGTCTGTGCCCTGTCCATCACCCCCACGGACTGAGGAATCATTGCCTCGTCCTTCACCACGGACATTCGGGTCTGTGCCCTGTCCATCACCCCAACGGACTGAGGAATCATTGCCTCGTCCTTCACCACGGACATGCGAGTATGTGCCCTGTCCATCACCCCCACGGACTGAGGAATTATCGCCTCGTCCTTCACCACGGACATTCGGGTCTGTGCCCTGTCCATCACCCCCACGGACTGAGAAATCATTGCCTCGTCCTTCACCACGGACATTCGGGTATGTGCCCTGTCCATCACCCCAACGGACTGAGGAATTATCGCCTCGTCCTTCACCACGGACATTCGGGTCTGTGCCCTGTCCATCACCCCCACGGACTGAGGAATTATCGCCTCGTCCTTCACCACGGACATTCGGGTCTGTGCCCTGTCCATCACCCCCACGGACTGAGGAATTATCGCCTCGTCCTTCACCACGGACATTCGGGTCTGTGCCCTGTCCATCACCCCCACGGACTGAGGAATTATCGCCTCGTCCTTCACCACGGACATTCGGGTCTGTGCCCTGTCCATCACCCCCACGGACTGAGGAATTATCGCCTCGTCCTTCACCACGGACATTCGGGTATGTGCCCTGTCCATCACCCCCACGGACTGAGGAATTATCGCCTCGTCCTTCACCACGGACATTCGGGTATGTGCCCTGTCCATCACCACCACGGACTGAGGAATTATCGCCTCGTCCTTCACCACGATCATTCGGGTCTGTACTCTGTCCATCACCACCACGGACTGAGGAATTATCGCCTCGTCCTTCACCACGGACATTCGGGTCTGTGCCCTGTCTATCACCCCCACGTACTGAGGAATTATCGCCTCGTCCTTCACCACGGACATTCGGGTATGTGCCCTGTCCATCACCACCACGGACTGAGAAATCATAGCCTCGTCCTTCACCACGGACATTCGGGTATGTGCCCTGTCCATCACCCCCACGGACTGAGGAATTATTGCCTCGTCCTTCACCACGGACATTCGGGTCTGTGCCTTGTCCATCACCACCACGGACTGAGGAATCATTGCCTCGTCCTTCACCACGGACATTCGGGTCTGTACTCTGTCCATCACCTCCAAAGACTGAGGAATCATTGCCTCGTCCTTCACCACGGACGTGCGAGTATGTGCCCTGTCCATCACCCCCACGGACTGAGGTATTATCGCCTCGTCCTTCACCACGGACATTCGGGTCTTTGCCCTGTCCATCACCCCCACGGACTGAGAAATCATTGCCTCGTCCTTCACCACGGACATTCGGGTATGTGCCCTGTCCATCACCCCCACGGACTGAGGAATTATCGCCTCGTCCTTCACCACGGACATTCGGGTCTGTGCCCTGTCCATCACCCCCACGGACTGAGGAATTATCGCCTCGTCCTTCACCACGGACATTCGGGTCTGTGCCCTGTCCATCACCCCCACGGACTGAGGAATTATCGCCTCGTCCTTCACCACGGACATTCGGGTCTGTGCCCTGTCCATCACCCCCACGGACTGAGGAATTATCGCCTCGTCCTTCACCACGGACATTCGGGTCTGTGCCCTGTCCATCACCCCCACGGACTGAGAAATCATTGCCTCGTCCTTCACCACGGACATTCGGGTCTGTGCCCTGTCCATCACCCCCACGGACTGAGGTATCATCGCCTCGTCCTTCACCACGGACATTCGGGTCTGTGCCCTGTCCATCACCACCATGGACTGAGAAATCATTGCCTCGTCCTTCACCACGGACATTCGGGTATGTGCCCTGTCCATCACCACCACGGACTGAGGAATTATCGCCTCGTCCTTCACCACGGACATTCGTGTTTTTGCCCTGTCCATCACCCCCACGGACTGAGGAATTATTGCCTCGTCCTTCACCACGGACATTCGGGTCTGTGCCCTGTCCATCACCCCCACGGACTGACTGAGGGATCATTGCCTCGTCCTTCACCACGGACATTCGGGTATGTGCCCTGTCCATCACCCCCACGGACTGAGGAATCATCGCCTCGTCCTTCACCACGGACATTCGGGTCTGTGCCCTGTCCATCACCACCATGGACTGAGAAATCATTGCCTCGTCCTTCACCACGGACATTCGGGTATGTGCCCTGTCCATCACCCCCACGGACTGAGGAATTATCGCCTCGTCCTTCACCACGGACATTCGTGTTTTTGCCCTGTCCATCACCCCCACGGACTGAGGAATTATTGCCTCGTCCTTCACCACGGACATTCGGGTATGTGCCCTGTCCATCACCCCCACGGACTGAGGAATAGCATGCTTATTGCCTCGTCCTTCACCACGGACATTCGGGTCTGTGCCCTGTCCATCACCCCCACGGACTGAGGAATTATCGCCTCGTCCTTCACCACGGACATTCGGGTCTGTGCCCTGTCCATCACCCCCACGGACTGAGAAATCATTGCCTCGTCCTTCACCACGGACATTCGGGTCTGTGCCCTGTCCATCACCCCCACGGACTGAGGAATTATCGCCTCGTCCTTCACCACGGACATTCGGGTATGTGCCCTGTCCATCACCCCCACGGACTGAGAAATCATTGCCTCGTCCTTCACCACGGACATTCGGGTCTGTGCCCTGTCCATCACCCCAACGGACTGAGGAATTATCGCCTCGTCCTTCACCACGGACATTCGGGTCTGTGCCCTGTCCATCACCCCCACGGACTGAGGAATTATCGCCTCGTCCTTCACCACGGACATTCGGGTCTGTGCCCTGTCCATCACCCCCACGGACTGAGGAATTATCGCCTCGTCCTTCACCACGGACATTCGGGTATGTGCCCTGTCCATCACCCCCACGGACTGAGGAATTATTGCCTCGTCCTTCACCACGGACATTCGGGTATGTGCCCTGTCCATCACCACCATCGACTAAGGGATCATTGCCTCGTCCTTCACCACGGACATTCGGGTATGTGCCCTGTCCATCACCCCCACGGACTGAGGAATCTTCGCCTCGTCCTTCACCACGGACATTCGGGTCTGTGCCCTGTCCATCACCACCACGGACTGAGAAATCATTGCCTCGTCCTTCACCACGGACATTCGGGTCTGTGCCCTGTCCATCACCCCCACGGACTGAGGAATTATCGCCTCGTCCTTCACCACGGACATTCGGGTATGTGCCCTGTCCATCACCCCCACGGACTGAGGAATTATTGCCTCGTCCTTCACCACGGACATTCGGGTATGTGCCCTGTCCATCACCCCCACGGACTGAGGAATAGCATGCTTATTGCCTCGTCCTTCACCACGGACATTCGGGTCTGTGCCCTGTCCATCACCCCCACGGACTGTGGAATCGTTGCCTCGGATATGTGCCCCACAGACTAAGGAATCACAATGATTGTCTTTCACCACGGGCATTTTGTACCTGCCCATCACCCCCGCATTGTACATGTTCATTAGAAAAAAATGCTGATGTTGTTCGGTGTAGCCTTCTCAGGATTTGTATTGGAGTCATGAGAGGCACTAAACACGAGGCTGTTAGCCGAGGTTGGATTGGATTTTCTTGCCGGCAGAATCCAAAATCATAAGTTGTTCCAATTTTGTAAAATAACTAATGGTATAATGAAACTGAAAGCTATTTTCAAATATCCTTGTTATTCTCAACTTTACTTGTGGAATCGATTTCCCTCTAATGTCCAATCTTCTCTCACGATCAGCATTTTTAATTGGGTTAGATACACTACTCAACAGACCGAGAAAACTCGATTTTCTCTCATAGCTATAAACAATCTGAGGTTTACATGACAAAGCTTCTTCTAAACTTTAGTCAAACCAACATCTATTTCAACACCATTGTATTTTTTATCCTACAAGTAAATGTGGTTACCATAGTGAAGCAACTAAACATTACCTTCTACACTGAGAACATTACCCTATCCAAAGGAGTACTCTGTTATCATCCCTTGCAAATTAAGTTGACCTACAGCAACTTTAAGACAGTACATTATGTTCTTTGCTGCCACAAAGGTCTATGTCAGTTTTACATGAAAAAAAACTTCAATATATTCGATATCGTCCACACATTCATTCACATATTTGCAGTCTCTCTTGACTGATAGATCACAAACTAGTATTGTTCCTATTCATTTTCTTTATCCACTCGACATAAGAGATCGTGTTTTTGCCTGATACTCATAAACATATGTGACTAAAATAGATAAAAAGAATTATTGAAAAAACAACTGCAGATGTTGTTGTGCCCGGCGTGTCTTTAGTGCGGTATAATTTATTGATGTCAGAGTGTGCTGACTTGAGCATATATATGTAAACGTCTATCGATGGAAAGATAATCCTGTTAGCAAAAGGACACAAAACAGACCTGTGGACTACTAAAATGTAGGTAAATACTTTTTTAAAATCATAGCGTGATTAGAATTCCTAATCTTAGTGCAGAAAGCATACCTATATTAGGAATATCAGACTAAAAACGAGGTAAGATTGGTAGTTTATATGTCTACTGAGACTTAAGCTTGCCACCATTTTTATAGCACATTTTTCTGCAGACGAGAAACCAGCTGCACCACACGGTTCCAATAGCAGCTGAGCAGACGGCCAGCAGGAACGCAGCCACGTCCAGCAGGTAGTACTGGTACCACGGCAGATCGACGGCGCGTGCGCGGAGATGGGACAGTCGGCCATGTTTGATGGCGTGTTCTATCCACCAGACGGCCCGCTTCATGGGCGACTGGGGCTGGTCACGGTACAGGCGGGACAGGCGGGCTGCGTTCTCACGGTAGCTTTAGAGATGTGTAAAATAATAGAAAACATATAAATTGATATACCATGATAAGCTTCAAGGGAAACAGTTATGACCATTTGATCATTGTCAGCCAAAATTGGATGAAGTAACGAAAAATAATACTACAAACGTATACGTATACAGGAAAGCATCTAAAGAATGTAGTCATCAATAACGACTCTGAAGTTTTGATCCTATACTAATAATTATCAGGCGTAATACTGAAAAAGCATCAATGTCCACCAAACAATTTTGTACGGATTTCTACTCATTCTGTAATTGGTTTTGCTTTCTCAATACCTCAAAGCTGCAACGAAGTTTGTCGGATGTATATGCCACGCCGTGTATTGTGCATTATTTGTCTAACATAAGCAATACCTGTTGTTGGTGAGAATATGAGCAATTGCCTGGTACAACTGGTCCGTCGTGACCGTGCTTAAGTCTAATTTCACCCCCAGTCCCCTGGCCACGACCCGAGCGGCGTTCCCGGGTTGATCCGCAGCCAGTGGCAGACAAACCATGGGCACGCCGTGATGCAAGGCCTCGTACACACCGCTGGACCCAGCGTGCGTGATGAAGACTCTGGTTTTGGGGTGACCTTTAGCAAATCGAACAACGCAAACAAAGTATAATTTGCACTGTAAGCAATACTTTATGACATTGTTGTTGTTCTAACCCTGATTTGCATCGACTCGCATTAAAATAATTTACATACAGTCATTTATTAAGACATCAGTTTGGAATCACTTACATATTTTAGAAAACTAAAATAGTCCAATTTTCTATTTCGTTTATGACATGATAATGGTGTTTGCTACATGTTGAAATCTTGCTGATAGACCAATACTGTTTAATTTTTTTAATATTACTTATCAAACTTCGTAATCAGATGATGGTAATATTCAAAATAGAAAGGCCGCCCTTGTAAGCATACATACCATATTTCAATCCATCTCCCTCTGTATGCAAAATGAACGGTTGGTATCAACCTTTTTTTAAGAACTGTTTTATTTTTCTACCAATAAACGGACTATGCTCGACGTCAAAATTAATTTTTCTGAATTTCTTTTCTATGCATACCTTTGAATGTAACGTCGAGCGATAGGCGGTCCTGGTTTACGAGGCCGAGGGTGCCTATAATCTACTTTGCAGTAATTTATAAGATTTATTAAGGTTCATGTTCACGATTCTGACAGGCATTTTTTTTACTAAATTCGCTAATTTTAGTATTAAAAGTGTAGTTTTTATGTGATTTTTTTTGCTGCACAACACCTATTTTCGTACATTAATTGCATCTTATGTAATGTAATTTAGCTCTTAGGATCTAATATCATACATGATGCTAACTGAATGACGCCATCGTTCTAAATAAAAAATGTCGGATGATACTATTAGCTTAGTCTATTTTCACTTTAAATCCGTCACTACCTGGTATTTTTTATTTAAAAAAACATTAACGTTTTCATTGTGTTTTGCTGAAAAAAAGGTATTTTAACACTTCGAGATGGCGGATCCAATATAGCCAATCTCTTCAAAAATATATGATGTCATTTCATGCTCTTGCTATTGACAATCAGAGTCTTGGCAGACTTGATATTTTATTTTTCACGCTTTTTGTAATTTTTTTGCATACCTTTAAGTTTTATGGGAATACAATATTTACAAGGTTGCAAACAATAAAATCGCGGAAATAACGTAATATCACCCCATATTACCTTATTTATAACACCAAAGTTTGCATATTAAATCTCTTTTACTTGTACATCATCCCTTAAAAATTTTATTGTCATACGATGAGTATATTAGGATTAAGGGGTCCTAGTATGACCGATAAAAGCCTGGTCTGAAAAGGGTTAAGAAAATATAACACTTGCGTAGATGAGAATATTCTTCATTCACCATAGTTTGGCAATTAGTCGGTTTATCAAGTCATTCAATGCAACGAACGTGATTTTAATGCAACGTTGATCAACAGTCCATAATTAGTTGCGTCAGTTTAATGTTTTTAACGTAATATCTTGGGCTAACGACACATACATGTACAAAATTCACTCATTCAAGTTACCCGGTCGCTCTCGTACAAAAAGCTACCGCTATGCCTATGTCCAGGTAATTTGGCTTTCATATGATGAGGCAGGATTACAAAATGTTAATTTTATTCTGAAAATAGACAAAAATCCTAAATTGAATTATATAAGGTGGTAAATTATGCAAAAAGTCTACGTGAAGTCGTGTGAGCATATTTTCTACCCCGCCCCCTGCCAAATTGCAAATCATGTCTTATTTATTACACAAGAGCCAAGGATATAGGATTTTTTTTGGAAGTAACAAATAATTCCAAACTAAATAATGTTAAGTTGTGTACGCAAAAATAATCGTAAAAGGCTAAGATGAATTCGTTTGAAGATTCGGTAAGAGAAGAAAAGGGGAAGAACAGGGGGGGGGGGATATTTCACTCCTACGTACACCTGTAGTATAAATATGCCTGTGGTACAGTGAATTCGAAATATCAAAGCAAAATGTAATCATCCAAAGTATCAACCAAAAGCTTTTTTTTACGTACCTAGCAGGTCGTTTTGCGGCAGCCAGTCCAGCAATTTGATGTTGTTGCTCAGACCGGTGGGCTTCTCTCCCGCGTACCGCCACACCACCTTCTGTCGGAGTCGGGCGAAAGCTGCAGTGAAGATTTCTCTCCTCTTCGGCGACATTGCTTTCACAACTGTTCCAAAGCTGACAACTATCACCCCATCGTCTCCAGCACTCTGGTAGAACGACTCTAATACCTAGGCATAAAACCACGCATATTTAACCCATGATCTAAAACAAGTCAAAATGTTCGTAACAGCCATTCTGAATGTGATATTGTAATTACGTATGTCAATAGTAACAATCTGTAAAGTGTCTTTTTAATCCTTAGCACTGTGAAGTAGCCGTTTGGCACCCAATTCCCTATTGGTTTCAGAATTAGGCAGAAGGGAGAAGGTTGCGTAGTTCTTGACATTTTTTATGAGAAAGCAATGCTCTAATTGAAATCTTCGATACGAAAATGACAAAAATTATAGCAAGGTCTCATATCTAAAAACTGCATTTTTAGCCCAGCCTAGAAAAAGACGTATTTACCTATCGCATGTTTTTCTTTGGCTTTGTATAGCTTTATGAGAAAAATAGAATACTAATACTTTTTAGACCTGAAATTTGGTAAATTGGAAATGGACATATTCCCTTACCGGGCACATCCCAGTTCTTCCGTAACCGGTGTAGTGCGCGACAAAAAAAAAGTGACGAAAGAGTTTTGAGGGTCTTGGTTTCAGTTCAGATTTCTCATAATGTGCTTCGAACTGACATTGAATGCTAACATGGCTGAAAAGCGTATGATTACAATGAGAATCAACAATGCAACTTAACTTACTTTAGGTAGAGGAGAGACTGCACCGATGTGTAATCCACCGATCTGAACCATGTTGGGCATGGAGGGACCTGGGAAGTCCAGAATGTGGTCAAATTGACGCAGCCACAAGTCCGTCTTGGATACGACGCTCTGGATGGTTTCTTTTTCATTTACATACTTGCGGACCAGTCCGTCATAAGTGTTACTCGCAACCCAATCCGCCATCATGGGAGCAAGAGTAAAGAAGACGACGTTCTGTACTCGCTGTACAAATGTCATGTGGTCGGTAAAATCAAACCCAATAAATGGCACATAAGACAAACCGAGCGGAACACCTGTAGACGTCATGTCGAAAAAATAATTATCACCACGGTTGATGGCGATATAAGGGGCGTCCAAATGTGCTGCAAGTATGGCGCCAATCGGAATGCAGGAGTCAAAAACAATAACACTGTATTGTACCGCTTTCAACCGACTCATCATGTCAATGTCCCCTAGTAGAAGGTCACAGTGTTTCGTTATCAAATTAGATATATTGATACCAGCTTTTATATATCCGTAGACCGACCTCTGCGTCATATTTGAATGGTTGTGGTCTACATATCTATTCCCTAATGCACTGGTTCCTTGGTCATTGAATGTTTCAAACTTGAAGTCGGGCCTCTCTGCCCGTCGTTTCTCCGCGATGTCTTCTGGTACAACGGCCGTGACGACATGACCCCTGCCGACTAAAGCTTGTCCGACCTTCGCTAACGTGAACCAGTGGCTCTCAGCCCATGGTGTGGGTACCAACAGAACGTTCTCTCCCCGGATTCTATGCCGAATCAGAAGACACAGAAGAAAGAACAGAAGATTGGAAGATTTGGATCCAACTCCCATGTTGTTAGGCCTAGTATTTCCAGATCTGGTACTCACACTTGCAACTGCAAAAATATGAACAGTGGATTATGATAATGATGATGTTCAGTTTTAATGCAATCTATGTTAAGGCATTTGAAGACGCCCCCCCCCCCGTTAAATGCCATGCTTGCGTATATTCATAATGTCGCCTACGATTAAGAATTGTGTTAGGTAAAGGTGACCCTTTACCGTTTATTTCAGTCTTTCTTCTTTAGTGGTCTACCAGAAAAACGTTGTTTTTGTTAAAGGACAGTCATGACTATGGACCATACTTATGTCGTGCTTCATAGCTCGAGCTCTCGCTTGAGAACTGGCTTTTTTCATAATACACCTCGGCATACGGACCTGACATGAAATGAACACTTATGGGTACCGCTCTGTTACCTAAGAGTGTTCTATTTCTTTACAGAGTGTCTACGTCATTCTATTGACATTACAACTTGAATAGACTTACCTCAAAAGATGGAAGGGCAAAGGTGGCAAGGACAGGTGACAACCTGCTACGGTGGGGGAAGACCAACTTTGCAGCCTGCAGCTGCGGTGAGGACCCCCAAAGCCTACAACATCTGGTGCACAACTGCAGACTTTCACCCACCTGCACAGACACAGACCTTCGAGAAGTCAACAAAACTGCACTGGACCGGGTGGAGAGAATGAGCGACAAGCTATGATGATGACCTCAAAGGGATGACAGTCAGCCGCAGATACAAGAATATCTGTGCACCCAGTCATTCTTCAAGTGACTCTCCTCGGCGCTAAAAAATCTGAACTGCCCTGGGTGGGGCTGACTGCGACGTGTGGCTGCTCAACCAGAGACGCGAAGACCAGTCCAACGGGTTTTGTGCCATCGCCTGAGGGGAGGGGAATTCTTGACTCTCGAGATCCAAATCTCTGCCCAAGGACGTCGGAACAACACTTACCGTGAATACAACAGATGTCTCAAATACGAGTGCTGGCAAGGTCATACGGTTCGTATTTTGAGAAATTTATCTTTAATTTTCTAACGTTACCCCTGAATATTCCCGTTAACGAAGAATGGAGGGGAAAATGTGATGCGTCTGCTTGGAAACTAAACAGATCTTATTTGGGGCTAGCTGCCGCACCCTGCCAACGGTTTTACACTGTGGTATCCCAGTAATTCACCTGGTGCCAAGTGGGTGCGCAGTTAAGCTAAAGGGACTTTTAATGCCGGAGCAGATCAGAACGCAGTGGGTTTTTTCAGACAGGTAAGCGAATTTCCATAGTACGGCTTCTAGTATCATTCCTAGCAAAACCATTCTAAGTGGGACAGGTAAAGTTCCCTATCAGCCTTCATAATCTCTACTTCTCCTGTCGGGGCAGTTAGTCCTCATAGTGATCAGAGCTTTTCTCCCTGTCCTGAATGTTGGGGGTGGGGAGGCGGGTTTTCTTGACCACCACCCTCATTACTTGATACCAATGTTACAACGAATTCACCAGTCATTGTGTTATGATTGGCATGTAACATGAGGTCATTGTGAAATCGTATTAGAATTCGTTTCCCAAAATTGTCATCAAACTGTAATTTCCCACAAATGTAGGCAATACATCCCACTTGTATTAGTTGCCTTAAAAGGCGAACTCTGCTGCAAATGGCAATACCTGATGAAATGTGTTCCACAGAGCTTGGCAACCAACCTTATTGTCTTAACGACATGATATGTGACCACCAAATTTGCAGAGCATTATTTAGTGGTTTGTTATATCGTTGTAAGATACAACATATTGCAACAGATTCCATTAAATACTGAATATCATCATTTATCATAATCCATTGCACATGTATTTTGCAGCTTCAAGGGAGAGGAACATCTTTGATTTCTATCTGCGTTCATCAAAAAGATTGGGAAGTATCAGGTCTAACAACATGGGAGTTGGATCCAAGTCTTCCGATTTCCTGCTCTTTTTTCTGTGTCTTCTGATTCGGCATAGAAGCCGGGGAGAGAACGTTCTGTTAGTACCTACATCATGTGCTGAGAGCCACTGGTTCATGTTAGCGAAGGTCGGACAAGCTTTAGTCGGCAGGGGTCATGACGTCACGGCCGTTGTACCAGAAGACATCGCGGAGAAACGACGTGCGGAGAGGCCCGACTTCAAGTTTGAAACATTCAATGACCAAGGAACCAGTGCATTGGGGAAGAAATTTGTAGACCATTACCATACACATATGACAGAGACGTCGTTCTACCAATATGCCAAAGGTGCTATCATTTTATCTGAGGTGGTAACGAAACACTGTGACCTTTTACTTAAGGACGTTGACATGATGAGTCGGCTGAAGGCAGCAAAACCCAGTGTAATAATCTATGACGCCTACAGTCCCATTGGCGCCATACTTGCAGCACACATGGACGTCCGGGTCCCTTTAATCGCCATCATGGTTGGGCGTGCTGATCACTATTTTCTCGATATTAAGGCTACCGGTATTCCACTCGCTTTGTCATATGTACCATTTGTGGGATTTAATTTTACCGACCACATGACATTTGTACAGCGAGTACAGAACGTCGTAGCCTTTACTCTTGCTCCCATGCTGGGGCGTTGGCTTGCGAGTAACACTTATGACGGACTGGTCCGTAAGTACGTAAGTGAAAAAGAAACCATCCAGAGCGTCGTGTCAAAGACGGACTTGTGGCTGCGTCAATTCGACCACATTCTGGACTTCCCAGGTCCCTCCATGCCCAACATGGTTCAGATCGGTGGATCACACATCGGTGCAGTCTCTCCTCTCCCTGAAGTAAGTTAAACTACTTAAAATACTTTGTTGTTTTTTTCCCTCCCACTACTGAGGCTGACATGTTCCGTTGCACCTGTTTGTGTTATCGTGTTATCATAGTAAATACACTATCAGTAAAGTGGTAGGGAATGAGAAAATGTGTTACCACAAAGGTAAGCCTTGTGGCAAGGAAAGGAATTAGAGTTCAGGGCAGTAGAAGTGGTATAATTGGTCGTTTTTTAGACATGGCAGACAAACCAGACCATAGGGTCAAAGGAAGCGGCTACTAATTTACGGGGATGTCTTGGTTTTTTTTGTCTTTTGTTTTCGTTTCAGTTAACGTTACATTCTTATATAAAATCTGAGTTGCATGATTGATGAACTAAAATTAAACAAGACATACTTTACAGAGGCGTTAGGTATTCAAACAATGATACTAATGCTTCACCAAAGCTTTATATAATTAGGGATAAAATTCATTCCGATGATAAAAATCTTGTGACTTTGTATATGGACAGTGTGGTGAAAACGCTTGCATCAAACAGGAGAATCGAATCGTGTAAGTTAAATGCGTTCTATTAGTACCTAAAATGATATACAGCGAAGACCGTTGATAAGCGGGAATGGGTTTCTCTATGGTGTGATATATTAGCTAGCGTCTGGATAGCAAGGCGTCTCGTCAGTTATCTTTAGACTACTAGTAATATATGTTTACTACAAACTAGGAAATACGCAAAAAAAATCATAAACCTCATTAACATACTTATTCAGAGTTTTGGTATAAAACCTGGTTTTCCAGTCCTATCCGTAGTCACTGACGAAAAACGGCGGATGCTGTCTGAAACGTCTGACTGTTTCAAATTTATCCAGTTGCTTGAGCAACTATTTTTGGCGTAACTTCATAGTCGTTGACTATGTTTACAAATTGATACTGTTGCCTTAAAGTGTAACACTCGGAATGGCTGATATGTAAATTTTCACTTTTAGATCAGTTTTAATACAAATGTGTGGTTTGTTCGGCTAGGTATTAGAAGCCTTCTTCCAGAGTGCTGGAGATGAAGGGGTGATTGTTGTCAGCTTTGGATCAGGTGCCAAGGCGATGTCGTTGGAGAGAAGGGAAATCTTCGCTGCAGCCTTCGCCCGACTCCGACAGAAGGTGGTGTGGCGGTACGTGGGAGAGAGGCCGACTGGTCTGGGCAACAACACCAAACTGCTGGATTGGCTGCCGCAAAACGACATGCTAGGTATGTTTTAAAAAAACCAAGTGTTTCAGGATTATGCTTTGGATAGTTGTATTTTTCTGTGATATTTCATTTATAGTTTTCCCCCGTGTCTTTCATATTTTTGTTCTACCAAATCTCCAAATGCATTCATCAAGTCATTCCTTGACCAAATGATCGATATATTGCGACATTGAGATAAGGTACGCAAATACCCCGGACTTGTTTCGTGAAGGCATTATTTTTTTTTGGGGGGGGGGGGGGTATTGAAGCTAAATGACAAGAATTTTGGTATGGGTGGTATGGAGCTCATTTACATTTTTGGCATAGCTAGCTTAGCAATATTCATTTTTATTTGTAGCTTGGTCATCAAGAAATGTACTATTTTCTGAATATGCAACTGATTCCCGAAATGATGTCTTAATAAATGCTTGTATGTAAATTACTTTAATGTAATTCGATGCAAATTGGGGTTAGAAGAACACCAATGATAAAAAAAAGTATTGTTTACTCTCTAAGTTGTACTTTATTTGTCTTGTTTGGTTTGCTTTGCTAAAGGCCACCCAGGAACCAGAGTCTTCATCACGCACGCTGGGTCCAGCGGTGTGTACGAGGCCTTGCATCACGGCGTGCCCATGGTTTGTCTGCCACTGACTGCGGATCAACCGGGGAACGCCGCTCGGGTCGTGGCCAGGGGACTGGGGGTGAAGTTAGACTTCAGCACGTTCACGACGGACCAGTTGTACCAGGCAATTGTTCATATTCTCACCAACAACAGGTATTAATGATCTTGCCCACCCAAATAACACAAGTCCAAAGTATAGGGTCCCAACTTCAGAGTCGTTATTAATGGCAACATTTTTTAGATGCTTTCCTGTATACGTATACGTTTGTAGTACTGTTTTTCGTTACTTCATCCAATTTTGGTTGACATTGATCAAATGGTTGTCATGGTCCCCCTTGAAGCTTATCATGGTATATCAATTTAGATGTTTTTCTACTATCGTACACCTCTCTAAAGCTACCGTGAGAACGCAGCCCGCCTGTCCCGCCTGTACCGTGACCAGCCCCAGCCACCCATGGAGCGGGCCGTCTGGTGGATAGAACACGCCATCAAACATTGCCGACTGTCCCATCTCCGCGCACGCGCCGTGGATCTGCCGTGGTACCAGTACTACCTGCTGGACGTGGCTGCGTTCCTGATGGCCGTCTGCTCAGCTGCTATTGGAACCGTGTGGTACAGCTGTTTTCTCGTCTGTAAGAAAAGTTGCTATGAAAATGGTGGCAAGCTTAAGTCTCAGTAGACATATAGGTTACCAATATTGCCTCGTTTTCGGTCTGGTATTCCTATGCTACCTACACCAATGTTAGGAATTCAAAGCAGGCTATATATTAGGGGTTCAGAGGTATATTTTGTGTCCTCTTGTAAACAGGATATCTTTCCATCGACATTTACATATATGTGCTCAATTCAGCACACTGCTGACATCAATAGATTATAGCGTACTAAAGACACGTCGTGTACAGTAACAACAGCTGATGCAGGTGGGGTTTTTTTTCATTCACATAGGTTTATGATTATCAGGCAAAAGCACGATTCCTTATGTAGAGCTATCTTATTAATAAAGGACATAGATATAAAACAGGAATATAGACACATTATCAACCTTATACATAAATACACAGTGGATAAAGCAAATGAATTGAAACAATTACGAGAAACTACAAGTATGTGAATGGATGTGTGGACGATATCGAATATGCTGAAGTTTTCTAAAATGCGAAAGTGACTAGACCTTTAAGCTTGAAGCAAATAACATTATGAGCTGTTGCTGTAGGTCTACACTATTTGAAAGGGATGATGATAGAGTACTTTTATATAAAGTTCACAGTGTAGAGGTAGTGTTTATATGTTTCACCACTAACCACATTTACATGTAGGATAATTAATACGATTGTGTTGAAATAAATGGCTAAAGTTAAGAATTAAGGAGCCTTGTGATATATACCACGTATTGGCTATAGCTAAATACTACAATAGCCCGGATTTTCTGATGCAACAAGATGTTTTAAGCGCCCCTGTGTAATTGTTTTTAAATTTTAGTCCCCCCCCCCCGCTACGCCAAAAATTATGAATATTGTAGGTCAAAAGTTATCAAAATGCCAATTACCTTTTTGTCAAAAATTCATACCATGCCCACATTTGGTAAAATCTGTCTAAGTGCTTTGCTATCTGGTTTCCTGGTGGGGTTCCCAGGGATCTTTGCAACTTTTAAATCCGCATCACATTAGAAGCAGAATATTGCAACACATGTGTCAGTGATTTTCGACAAAATGTGCCATTCTGATGAGGGAAAATTTAAATAACATCTACATATTGCAGCATTTTGTCTCTAATGTGATGTGGTTTTGACTCAATGACAAAACTTGCAATTGCATTCACCATAATTGAACTTTGGCAGGTCCAACACTAACAAGGTCAAAAGCCAAGAACGAAGATGAAGGGGTGGCCTAATGGTGTCTTGTCTTAACAGAATAATACGAATATTAATGCATGCTTTATCTCCTTAGCCTTGCACGGGCTGTTGAAGTCCAGCAAACCAGGTCTATTCCTGGAAAGATTCTTGCAACTTAAGTTTAAGAGACCACTGGCTGTTCTGCAACACATATACAATTTTGAAGCAAAACATTGGCTGCAGAAATTAGGCACTTCACAACTGCTTCCTCACCAATATGAATCGGCCACAGTCCAGACGAAGTGAGAACTTGTCATTAACGAAATCATAGCCACGGTGGGTTTCCCTCCCTCTTAAAAGTGGCTGTCGCTTCAGAAGACCGTTTAAGTGAGACACCCATGACATTTAAAATAGCCACATATAAGATATGACAATTTCGTTTTGATGATGCTTTACAATTCCTTGACTTTCTAAAGGGGTATTTGATGTCATTTGTGATCCATCTTGCTGAACAAAATGTTTTTAGCAACTAGAAAGGCCGTCATTTGCTTCTGAGCAAATACAGCATGTTTCGCCCAACCTCCAACCATGCAAAAAATGGACTGTCCCAAAATAACACTTGGGCAAATCGAAATTTTAAGAAAAAACTTCTGCCCAAAAGTGAACTATTGCAAATTCATCCCAGTAAGAAATTGAGATTTCTCAATTTGACCCCATATGCAAATAACAGACTCTTCCAAAGGCAACCTATACATAAGGCACCATTCTAAAATACTTCCACTCAAAAAATGGATCACCTCAGTCCAAAATTGAGTTTAAAAGCAATTAGTCCCTGTGTTAAAAAAAATCCCCACGGGCAAGAATGGTCTTCAACCATAATATGGGTGAGATACAAAACTATGACCCCCCCCTTTGTTCGAATGGATGCTTCAAGAGTAAACATTTTTGGTTGAGAATTTTTTTATTTCAAAAATCGTTTAGAAAGGCTGTATGCCAAACATATGTATGAGGGCCAGTGTACATTACTAAGGCAGACACATGACAAATTTCACATCATTTTGGTCTAATACATAGGAATTGGAGATGTGCGTCTTTGTTCTGAAAATAGCCAAAAAATTAGAAAAATAATTCTAGTAATATGCCAAAAGTGTTAACAAAGCCAATTATGTATCGATACACTTAAAAGTGGTTTGTTTCCAAATGAATATCACATAAAAGATAAAGTTCTGTGTGAGTTGTATGTCTTCCTCCTTGTATTACTTCTACCCACAACTGGACAATACAAACAACCCACTTTAAAATTGAATTTTAAAAATTTTGGTCCCCACGAGCAACAATGGACTCTTCCTAAAATACCCCCATATTACATGGACTCTTCCAACTTATCCTTTCCCATCCCCATTGTGAAACATACAACCGTATCAAATTCCAGGTCATTTGGTTTGAATACAAGGACACAGGAGCCAAAAATGTACTTTTTTGGTCTATAAATGGCAAAAAAATCGAAAAATTAACGCTTTTAAAGTGGTGTATGCAAAATATATTACAAAGGCCATGTGTAAATATATCATAGGCACCCTCACACCAAATTCCAGGTTATTTGCTTTAATTACCATGGCACAGGAGCCCAAAATGTACATATTTGGTCCGAAAATGGCAAAAAAACACATTTTAAGTAATGCATGCCAAAAATGTAAATAGAGTCCTGTCGACATAAATCATAAGCATCTCCATACCAAATTTCAGGTCATTTGGTTTAAATACCTGGACACAGGAGCCAAAATATACATTTTTGGTAGGAAAATAGCCAAAAAGGCCGTAAAATTATTTCTGGGCAAAAATTGAGATGCCACCATATCTATATTTTTTAAGAATACATTCAACTACATGTGTACCACATTTGGTGCTTTTAGACAAATTTGCACAATTTTTCAGCTATGCCGCTGGACTATGAGGGAAATTGAGTGTTTTGTCGGTCTTTTGAATAAAAAGATGTCATAGAATGACATATTTTGTATTCAGCTATCCCTTGGGATCCGCCATCTTTGATCGGCAATCTTGAACTTTGTGAAAATACATTTCAACTTATAACCCCAAAACTCAATGTTAATAGCCTAGAAAGCTAATCTGAATGTTTTTGGTTATCAATAAGAAAATGCTAGGTTGTAACGAATCTGAGGGGGGAAACGTCTGTTTCGAACTAATGATATGGTCTGCCATCTTGGATTTTGACCGATGACGTCATCATATAAGCATACTTTTTTAATGTTAAATCATGAAAATCACATTGAATTACATATTATGGTAATCATGTAGCAAAACTAGTGTGGTTGAGCAAGAAAACCTTAAAGCCGGTTAACCCGAAATCAGTGAATTCCGTAAAATAATCCGTTGCTATGGCAACACAAAAATCGGTAAGCCTATATTACTTTTGCCAAATAGATCTATAAAAACTCACTAAGTTTGGTGATCCTACCACACGTCTTTCGGCAGTTATATGGCGTCAAAGTTGGCGAGGGCACTTTTAGCACTCCTCCCAGTCTATATAGGGTTAAGTATATCTGTGACTTGTGAACTGTATTCAATAAGCCGTTGCCGGTTGCATGCTTTTCCGTGCCCGACCTCAGTTTCATCCTGACTGGCCATACAAATCAATTTCCTATAGAGTATAAAAGGACGAAAAAAAAACAAGCAGTGCGCCGGCATATGAATGACCTTTTTTTTATTTGCACGACAACTATATACGTTAAAATATATGGCAACAACTGTTTAACATATAATGCAGCGTATAGAATAAGACTTAACATCCTAACTAGGGGTGGGTACCGGTACAGAAATTCAGGTCCGGTCCAGGTCCAGGTCCAGAGGGTCAGGTCCAGGTCCGGACCTGTACCTGTACCTGATTATAGTAGTGTCGCAGTACATCATATTTTGGAGAGCGAGACACAAGTTAAGGTCTATGTGAGTCCTACAAATTATGTTCAAATTGTATATTAGAATAATGTGATAATTCTCGGTGCACACTAATGTGCACTCGCCGTCTGTTGACTCATCTACATATGATTAACAGCTAACGTCTTCGCAAAAGGAAACCACGACTCGTTAAATCTGCTTATTTTGTATTAGACCGGTTATGTGCGACCGCCTGCTGGTAGCCTGGTACTGTGAATTTTCTAATCGGTCCATAGGCCGGTCCACTGATTTTTTCTGGACCGGTTTTTTTGGACCGGTCCATAAGAAAATACCGGTTTTGTACCGGTACACAGTACCGGTACCCACCCCTAATCCTAACTATTGACACAATAAGGGCTAGCATGTGTCTTTGATATAGTGTTACAATCGAGCGGGGCTAGTCATTTCTTTGGGTATTTTTTAAATGACAAAGCAGTCTGTTATATATATATAAGTAATTCATGTAATAAAAATATTTCTCCTTGTTAAAAACAGTTTTCAATTTGTAAGTCATATGTTAGACTGTTTACTCATTCAACCATCATTGATTAAAAATTCCTTTCAGTAACTTCCGCAAAAACTTCCGCACCTCCGTGAGTAAACCAAATTGACTCTAAATAATGTAACATATCGTGATATACACGACAACCCTAGAAGACTGACTCTTAACGTAACAGAAATTACCACGAGCCATATACCAGATGTCACTTCATCATGTGTTTTGTACCATGTTTTTTTTAGAATTATTCTATTCAGGTAAGAATACACTGCAGAGGTAGTTGTTGTTAGGACTATTAGGGACCAAATGGTGAAAATACGTTGGAGCATATTGACGTCTTAATCGCGTGAAATTCGCACATATTCACGAAATTTGAATGAATTATGGGGGTACCATGTCACAAAGGTGTAGTTTTTGCTAAAATACGCACCTATAGAAATATGGAGGCGGTCTATCTGAATATGAAAATGTAACAATTTGGTAGTTTTTTTTTTATATTTACGCCCCTATGCCCTGTGGATACCCCCTGAAGTTTGTACCATAGCTATGTACTAAACCATTATAAGGGTATGCTAGCAAACAGACTTAATATACTTTGAGGTCAAAAGACATTACAGTGAATATCTGAACCCCAAATCTATTCTCCACACAGATATAGTCTATTCCCAAATCACCCCCATTGCAAGAATCGACTTTGGTGGACCATCTCCATATTTTTGAAATGCGTATTCTACAAAGTTGTTTTTTATACACCCCCCCCCCCAGGTCTCAGTAGACAATGTGGCGTCTATTAAGACGATTGGCTACAGGCCGATTCCAGTGAGATACCCGCTTTAGAGGGAGTACTTCAGCTGCATGCGGTCTCCCAACTCACTGATGGAGTCCAAAACCTTATTTCAGAGAACAGGCAGAGATAGGATACATGTTTGTACATGAAGTTAAAAACAGGCAAACGAATGCATACGTATGAGCAAATATATATTTCCTTTTCAGTCGATCCGTCGAAAATTTGGAAATGTTCTTTTCTTAATGTTTGAAATTCCGGTACCACTTTGATACAGACAAAGTAATAACCTGTAGTGATGTATGTTACTCGGATTATAACACAGGGAAGTGATGGTAATTTGTATGTACCTTGTCTAGCATTTGTCGCGTGTGGGAAGCAGAGATGCACATACGAATCCGGCCCTCGGTCATCGGTGTTGCCGGAAAGACCGCAGGCGCACAAGCAATATTTCTCTCGAAAAGGTCCTCCACGAGGGCTCTTGTACAAGAGAAATAATACGTCAGTCATTGATTCAGCTTACTTTACATCCAAACTGCGAAATGACGTTCGAGTCTCGCTATTTACATCCTTCGGTTTCCTGCCGATTACCTTAGTTGGTTTTGTTTGCGCTCTCCAAGCTTTATATAGAGGAGTTGAATTTTACTAGGGATTAGGGAAAACGTCCATCCCGGCCCGGGGTCTAGTAGGTACAAAACTGGTACTCATCAGCCCTTTTCGTCCAAAATCCCGTATGAAGAGCACCACCTATCAGTGTCCTATTGTGATGGGATCACTAGGATCGACTTGATTTGGCCCGCTGACCCCTAACATGTTTTTTTTATCGCCAATCGTGTTTTAAAAGCAATTGTACTAATGCTGGTATGTATTTTTCAACACGTTGAGTAACTTACAGGATTTTTGCAGGCACACAGACGAGTAAAGGTACAACAGGTGAATCCTCATCACCACAGACGATAAAGCCCATCTCCCGCAGACGCTGTCGGAAATACCTGGTGTTTGTTGCCAGTCGGGCAATCCTGAGTTTACCTGCTCAGTGATATGTGAAATTATACAAAGAAAGAATCTTTATGAACCGTGATGTAAAATCCCTCTCACAATTTGATTTCATTTATCCGATACTTACAAAAAGTTGAAACACCTCTCCCATACAGCTGGCAGAATTTTAATGTTGTATTTAGAGATCATGAAGATGTCATTTAGAGAGAAATCTAACACTTGATTTTTTTATCTTCAAGTTAACCATAACTGATGTTTGTATTAAGTTAGTTAACACCGAAAGTATAAAATCAGCACAGCCGGGTAGTCACGTCTTTATGGCCGTATTTCGTCTATTTTCCCAAGGCATTCAGCAAACCATACCTTTGTCTGTACCATCCTCACCCATAATTATCTTCATGGAGGATATGATTTGTTGTGCTACTGGAGCTGACATGGAGCACGCGTAAAGCGTGCTGTGGGAGTACGCTCGAAGGTGGTTGATCAATTCCTGAAAAAGAATATGATATAGTTTCTAACAAATTCTATATTTGACCATCTCCCTTTGACCAATGAATATTTGAATGTTTTTTTTGGCGCAAGGGGTAACAAAACCACGCTGCTTTGCCATATGGATCAAATTCCGTGGATCAGTGGGCTGGAGCTCAACTTTAGGGTTGGCCTCATATAGAACATGTTGTAAAAAATGTAAAGGATTGCATTCGTTTCTAAAGAGCTTCAAATGTAAACCGCAAGCGTCAATCCCCTGCCCTTGAAG
The DNA here is from genome assembly GCF_035083965.1 of Branchiostoma lanceolatum. Classification (NCBI taxonomy): domain Eukaryota; kingdom Metazoa; phylum Chordata; class Leptocardii; order Amphioxiformes; family Branchiostomatidae; genus Branchiostoma; species Branchiostoma lanceolatum. The sequence continues at coordinate 6,000,780 of NC_089724.1, read as the reverse complement.
AAACCGATCACATTTCGTGAAAAGAGTGGGAGGGTTGCAGTGTGCTGGGCTAATCACACATGCAGTAGCGAAGCCGCATTGCACTTCTAGACCAGATATTGTTATGCTTTCTCCAGAGTCTGAGGTTCGATCGCTTTGCCTTACGTACTAGGTAAAACTAACCTTTGATCCTGCAATATAGCCCCCTGCAGCCCCAAAGCTCTTGGTAAATGTGCCCATCATAATGTCCACGTCCCTGGGGTCCACCCCCCAGTGCTCAGTCACCCCCCTGCCCGTCTCCCCCAAGGCCCCGATGCTATGTGCTTCGTCCAGGTACAAGTAGGCCCCATATTTCTTTTTCAGACGGATGACCTCGAGCAGCTTGACGATGGAGCCCTCCATGCTGTAGATCCCCTCCACTATGATCAGGATCTTCCTCCATGCCCAGCGTGTCTTGGGTCGGCCGTTAATGATTGCTTCCCTCAGTTTCTCCTCCAAATCGTCTATATCTGGTAAAATAGTTGGGTTTCTTATGACGACAATTTCCGGATGATGTTTGCAAGAATTCATAACAAACGTCGAGGGCAGAAGACCATCTAGCAAATACACTCTGCTTACCGTTATGTTTGAAGACTTTGATGACAGATCCAGATAGCCGCGCACCCAACACGATCGAGGCATGATTCTTCTCGTCACTCAAGATCAAGCAGCCCTGAGAATACAGCATTTCTTTTCGTATGTTTCAGTTGAAAAGCCTGGTATCTGACATGAGACTAAAGATTACCCAGATGACCTGCCATACACAGATTTTGACAACCATAACTCATAGCCACGCACCTTTATGTTATCATGTTTATAAAATCTTACTTGCTTGTGTGTTTTCCCATTGCCACATATCCTTTGCGGCCGTGGTGCAAACATAACGTCACAGATACAGGTACGTCACAAAAATCTAAGACTCATGTCGGCCTTAAAATCCACCTAGGCTACCTATTCTGCTACATCTGAAAACAGATACCTACTTTACCATCCACGAGGACTGGGATGTTCATTGAATTGGTACAAAAATGTAAGACTCATGTCGGCCTTAAAATCCACCTAGGCTACCGATTCTACTACATCTGAAAACAGATACCTACTTTACCTCTCCACGAGGACTGGGATGTTCATTGAATTGGTACAAAAATGTAAGACTCATGTCGGCCTTAAAATCCACCTAGGCTACCTATTCTACTACATCTGAAAAGTTAACAGATACCTACTTTACCACCCACGAGGACTGGGATGTTCATAGAATTGGTACAGAAACCCATGCCGAAGGTGATGGCGTCGTCCACACCCAGGAATCTTGCTGTTGTCCTCTCCAGTTCTTCATGTATTCTGTAGTTACCTTTTGTTATAAAGAAATAGATATTTATCAATTAGAACCGCAACTGAGTAAGCCTGCATCTTTGGCCCCAAGACAGGCCTCAAAACATGGACCACGTCATCATCGATCAGTCTTGAATTGATGAGCAAGAAAGTGATACTTCAGTATGGGAAAGACTATCATTGTAGGCTAAAGTGCCTTGAAGAAACTTACCGAGCTCATGTCTGGTGCTGCAAACTCCTGCACCGTATAGCTGCAAGGCATGGGCAGTGGCATCTACACAAGGGCCCTCATTCTCCGCAAACCCAAGGTAGTTATAGGAGGCAAGATTGATACATCTCCTCTTCCTTCCTGTTAACCTAGAGAGAAATACGAGTCTCACGTTTGAATTATCCAAAAATGTAATGGGGAAACTTCAGCTGTTTCAATGGAATATAAACAAGAAATGTTCCAATTGTGTCAACTATAGATGTTTTGTCCGAAGCAAAACAATTCTTATATAGCTAACCTGAAGTGCCAATTCCCATCGTCACTGGTCCTTTCCAAAACGTCAACTTCTACCGTGGGAGGACTGCTGATCGGTCGGCTAACACAGTGATTCACGCGCTTGAGAATATTCCTGTCGACGAAACTCTCAAATGACACGGGAACAAACTCCTGCGAAAAGAGCAATACGAATCCTTAATGCTAAGGAAATATAACATTTTCTAACTAGCATTGTTCCAGGACTGTGGAAGAGTTGTACTCAGGTAAGAAGATGCGCGTGCCCTTGAAGGTGATTCGTTTTGCAGGTTTAACGATAAAAAATGTAGCGGGGGCCTTTTTTCGACCCTACTTCCAAAAGCCTCATGAGTGGTGGCCACGGAAAAAAGCCTTCTACATATTCTGGACACAGCAAAATGCAAATCTATCAACATAAGACCCAAGAATGTATGATATCTAAGAATTGGAAGGGGGGGTGACGTAAACACTAATCCCCTGACCATTGTCTTACAAATGTCAGTGTGCACACACATGAACACAAAGGTAGCCTGCTCAGGAGCACTCTCAGCTACAGCGAAAATTCACCTATACAAAAAATGACTAAGCAGACATAAACTTTTCCTACGCTATTGTTGCTCTCAACCATTGCAAGTATCTCAACGTTAGGTATTTTTGAATTCGTTATCATGTTGGGTTGCAGCCATAACTGCGTCTTTGTACCCGTCGCTCACAATCAGTTATGAAGCTCTGCTTTTATCGTCCGTTACCATAAAAATAATTGCCTTTCTGTCCGACTGAAATAGTCACCTTCGCCGAGAAGGTTATATTTTACCGAGCGTGTTTTTGTGTGTCTACTAGTGAACGCGATAAGTCAACAATGCCCGGATGGATTGTCTTCATATTTAGTCTGTCGGTAGGTATGTATAAAATCTCAAGATGATTAGGTTTTAAGTAAACTACTTTGCATAATTAAAAAGGAAAGTTTATTCAAAATCATTTACTCGGTGAGTCCTGAATTTATCGAATTATTTCCTGACCTTCATATTCTTTCTCCCATCGGCAGAGTGATTTTTGTCCAGCCCGATCCTCCTTAGAAAATCTCGCAGGTAGCCAAACGCAACGAGAATAGCAAGGCTGAGGTACGTCCACCATGCTGCCAGGAAAGGTGTTGATTCATAATCTTCCGAGGACTTGCGACCACCCTGGTAGAGGTACAATGAAAAATCAAGGTGCATGATAATGATATAATATCATAACGTTACGACAAGAATCTGGTTCTCGCTCTTAGGTCTGCTACTTGCAGGGTACAATATTTGCATATCAACATCATCATCATCATCATCATCATCATGCTCCATATTGAACGAATGTGTAGTGAGGATTTTTCTGGGTACCAGTATAGTATCTATGCCATTATTGACATAAAGGTTTTCTTAAGGCAATAAGTTTTTGGTGTAACACAAAGAACTTAGTAGTCTTTATCGTCACATTTATTATATAGCGGTATTAAATCATCTGACGTTTACATCTTTACATCAGCATTACGGTATTCTCTTATTCTCTTATAATACATATGCACATCAGCATTAAACATTTCAATCACGTAGGGAAGGGTTTTGCATACCTTGCGAATGCTAACCATGCTTTATTTTAGGCACAGCTAGATAGATCTGCCTCCTAGATCCTGGAATGCACGTCATATCATGAAACATATGACTGTTTGAGTCAATAAAATTAAATAGACGACAAGTTATTAATGAGTAAATGAAAGAAATGTCATAATTGTGTCAAGTGTAACTGAACGTTAGTTGTAAATGCTGCACTGGTGTTAGACAAAGCCATGATTGTTCTATGGTTGCATGTATACGTAGATAAAAGTGATGAAAAGTGGAATGATGCAGTTTCCAAATGTTTGTCTTTGTCCAAATATCTCATGTATGAGTAAATTCTTTTTCTGAAAATCCGTTGGTTTGTTAACAGTGCCGATGGGATGGATACGTATTAATACAAGACAATCAAATTTAGCAGTTTATCATATTTAACAACCGGATCAGCAGACTGCTCGATGAAAAAGACATAAAGGTTATAAGGATATTTACAGGTGAAACTTTGAAACAATATGAGGTAAGAAAACCCATCCTACAGCGGCGTCATCAAAAGTCTCCCGGAGATACCCGATGCATATGACGAAACAGTGACCATTAGGCCATGTTGTTTATTGGACGGATGGCATCCGCGCAAGCATCAATTTTCGTCCGTTTCCAAAAATAGAGTAAAAAGTTTTCAACCATACTGTAAATCGTACAAAGCAGCTGAAAAATGAGAAAATACATGCTCACAGATTGCAAAAGAAAATTTCGGAAAATGGATACTAATATTGTAGAAGGTCAATCCCACAGTCAAAGAAAAGATGTGAAAGAACAAAAAAGGAAGAATCTATTATTCGGTATACCATACTCTGCGTGTTTAGTTTTGTTCATCCTTCCTGACCAGGAAGATTTTTCCTCAAACATCTTTAAAATGTCCTTTGATACACTCTCATCCGACGGTATGGTGTGTATTATTAATGTGTGCCATATTTTTCGTCGGGAAAAAACTCTTCCCATGAGCTCGTTTGTGTATATGTCTTACAACGTCTGGAGTTTTTGTAAATGCTATAAACCCGGATTATTTTCACCGTTTATTACGTAAGAAATTTCTTTCCAATAACATGACTTTTTTAAATTTTTATTATAAGAATTGTTGCGTAGTAAAGTAAGATTTACAATTTTAAAAGATAAGTGTCTTAAAATGAGGGGAATATTCTTAAAGCATAAATTATAATAATGGCAGTTGGTTATTGACAACAGAACTTGTCAAAATATTCTCCATTAATTGTTGTAACAGATTTTAAAGAAGACAGGTCCTGTGCTGAGCATATTTTCAGTCTACGTTTGATCTGCGAGAAGAACATAAAAATCAGTGTATCAAACATTTGTGGACTACAAAAATGACTCAACAAAATATGGGAAAACGGACTCCGGCAGTGATGCGTCGCTTCAACATTAGTCGAGGATTATCAACTCGATTGTAGCACTATAGAGGGCTTCAAAAAGCACAGCCATGACAGGCGACGAGCTCGGTGAGTGTTCACTTACTTCAGTGGGATTCCGTCAGGGATGAGAGAAGCTCTGTTAACACTAAATTCAGCCACCTTCTATTTCCGGACGACGTGGACTTAATTGATGTCTCATAACAAGACCAACTTCCACGTTGGTAGGCTGGACTCAACTTGCAGGAGATATGGCTTTGAAGTCAGCAATGAGAAGACTAAATGCTTAGTGACTGGCCCTTCCGACAGAGAACAGTATACGAATTCACCTACCTTAGTCCTTTGAATCTGCAGACAGAAGACTGCAGTTCAATCAGGGAGATTAGGGACAGGGTCACAAAGTCCACTTATCAGCTTCCTGTCACTGGTGAAGAAGAGACAAAAATGCACATTGATTTGGACGCACATCCAAAGCGAAGGGCACCCTAACTCAAATGAATGGAAATGCGGAGGGTGAGGGACATAGGCGGCGTCCTCGTCAGACATGGACCACTGATCTGAAAGAATGGTCAGGACAGCCGGCATAAGATCCTTACTATTGGTTGGGTCACGTGACATGAGGGGAGACTAAACAGTTACAATAAATGCTAGTAATGCATGTAGCCCTATGGGGAAGTGAAGAAAAAGAAGGTGTCATTATCTCAGGAATCAAAACATCAGACTACAAAAACTTACCCTCAAATACTAACCAGTTGTGTCATAAGATGCATTCCTGACAAATTCTATACGGTTCCTCTCCAGATAACCGCCCCCTCCCTAATCAGAGCCCTTGGATAGGTCCTACAAGCTTCACACACCCAGTTGAAGACCATCCCACTATATCAGGGGCGTGCCAAAACCCACAATGTAGAGACAGGCCATCTATTTTAACTAATTCAGCAAATACAGAGTCTATCCCACCACAGCCACTCCTATACTGCTCAGATTTCACAAAACATCCCACCAAAATAGGATTTTAATGGTTTAAACCCTGCTCTTTACTTTTTACTAGGCGTAGGCGCTAACTGTTTAGTCTCCCGAAGAGGGCCAAATTCAAGATGACGGACTCGGGAGAAATATTACGCGCCGTACTCGTTTTACGTACTAAGACAAGGTGTCTAAACAACTCGTGCGAAACGAATTTTTTTCAGACAGAGTTGAGCTATTTTTCACCAGAATTTCCAAGGTTTTGCGATTGTTTTCAAGCCCAAATACGCACCGTATGGGGGTTTCGCGGCACCCTATTAGAGGTGCACGCGACCATTCCCGATAAATGCATATAAGACTAGGCCGATAAAACGAAGCAAATGTCATTACATATATTGAGCAAAATTCTCACTAGGGGAAAGCTGTAGATACATTGAGTGTTGCAGAATGAAGGAAAAGGCTTATAGGTTTTAACAAGGATATTTAGCTCTAGGTGTATGTACATGTAGCACAGTGCAGCACTGCCTCTTAGTGACAATTGTACGAACTGCAGCGGAGCAAACCTGCACATTGAACCTCCTCTAAATGTTATTCAGACACAAATACGTCTGAGAGTGACGTCTTTAGGGGAGACTGTGGTAAATGGTGGTTTGAAGGTTATACAAAGCTTCTGTATCGGGAGCTGTAACGTATCATTTTGGAATCCTGGGAATAGAGTTTGGGCACAGAATTTATTGTTATGTTGACTTTCCTTCAGAAATATTAAAACAGATGATGGTGTTTTTGTCTGAATAACATTTAGTGCATGTAGAATGTGCAGTGGTCTATTATTGTGAATCTTTAAGCCGGAATTGCTGGAGGAGACCTTTCGAGGCCACACTGTTTACAAGGTGTCAGTCTAGTATGACATGTTATAGATACATTCTGGTGCTAGGTATGCTGCAGTTGGCACGCTTGTCACTGGGAGGCAGTGCTACACTGGGCTACATGTGCATACACCTAACCTTGTTAAGACTTAGTCGATAAATAGGATAGACGGCTTTGTTATATAGCTCAGGTATCTTTTCAAACTAGACGAAGTACCTGCTACTTGACTTTGACATGGTATTGTTTAGCTAGGACAGTTATGGCTGACATGAGAAGCCTGTTACAAAATACACTTAAAAAGGCTTTCATAACAGTACTATTATGAATTCCAATTTATAAAAAAACATATTCTCCTACAAAAAGATAACAGGTGCCTTTTAGTTCATAATACGAGACAGAACAGCTGACATGTAAACAAACCTTTGACCCTAATTAGCCGTAGCCCAACCCTAACCACAACCCTAACCCTAGACCTAACCCTGAACCCTAACCCTAACTCGAACCCCAACCCCAATCCCAACCGATCCCAACCCAACCCCAACCCCAACCCTAACCCTAACCCTAACCCTAACCCTAGACCTTACCCCTAACCCTAACCTTACCCCTAACCCAAACCTCAACCGCAACCCCAATCCCCACTTAATTAAACACAGATGCAAGAATATTAATTTTGAGACAAAAAAAATGATTTAATTTTGATCTCTTCTTGGTCGTGCTGTTCAACAATCATCTTCCATTAGCTTTTTTATTTAATAACGTTAGCCTCGGGCCTGTCCGTGTTGTAGATTAACCAGAACCTTGTCCACTCCAGTGGCTGCACTATCCACACAATACCGACTATTAGGGGATAGTGCATTCATGATAGCAAACGAGGAGGATCGGGAATTCTTCATTTATCCGCCAGGTTACATACATTCGCCCAAAACAGTGGATTTCAGATATCTTTAGTGTTGCACCCCCAAGTAAATGCACAGTTAAGATGTACAAGAGTGTCTTAAACTGGGGGACGTTCCATTGGAGAGCTCTTTAGACACATTTGTCCGGGGTGGTGGATATATGTGATCTAATTGTGTTAGAGATGGATGATATTCAAAACATGACATCGACTCCACATATGAGAAGCAACAATGACTATATATCGCCATTCATGAAGTAGATCTTACAAATAGATAATTTCTGACTTCTTTGCTTTCCTGACGCGTCTCAGTCTAGCCCAAGGCTGTTTTGCGGTCTTCAGCGGCAATTTTCAGCTCGGTTGATTTTGTTTTTCTATCAGTAGTCGTTTCCTTGTGGTTTTAGTGGAACTAAGAATGCTCCTCTCTTCTGCGTTTGTCAGGTTTGTTTGCATAGTGTGACTAAGTGCCCAGTGAACTCTCGGACTGATCTGGTGACGAGAAGTGTAGTAGAAAGCAGCTAGGAAGGCCTGAGACAGCGAAACGAAATGTCAGCCATTATGTGTGCCATTGTGTTTATTCAAACGAGCAGGTAAGTCATATGTGATTGTTTGCCTCTGTAGTAATGCAGTCAGTTTTCAATTAGAGAAGATGTATTGTCGAGACACGAAGTGCCTCCTAATGGTGAATAAATAACATCGAGACTTTTAAAGACAGGAGGAATTGTGAGGAGTCGCCTGCGCCGTCATCAATTGACAAGACGCCTTTAAAAATAACGCGTGTAGTTTTCGTTAAATCCGCCAGGAGATGGGTGTAGTTTAAATCATTTGCTAAAGGATTTTACCTTACCCCTACCAATCATATTTCATGAATATGTGCATGTCATAGATCTTCTGACCAATGATTATCAACCACACTTCTAATCTAAGCTGCGCAATTCATTTAGACAGTGGACTGTGGACTATACTGACATATCGTCCACGGTCAGACAGAAGGTTGTCTACGGCGAGAAATCTTAAACTTCGGCGGTCAAGTCTCGTCATATTCTCGCAATGAGCTCGGAGAAGCTCCTTAACGTAAGCGAAGTTGTCGGCAGGGCCCGCCGAGACCGACCCGGCGCGGCCCGACCAGGCAGTGACTGTGGCGGTGGCGGTCGGGACGGGGGTGCTGGTCGTGGCGGCCCTCGTCTTCCTCGCTCACGAAGTTAAGAATGTCCGAGAGATGTCCACTCAAAAAGTGTCTCAACTGCGAGATCAACTAGCGAAGGCGAATGACCAGATCTTGACGCTGAAGGACCGCACCTTGGCCATGGAGATCAAGCAAGACGCCGCTGCTAGTTACAACGAGGAAGTGTCGTCTCACAAGGAGGAAATGACGGCCCTGAAAATACAACTGTCGTCCCTGCAGACGGAGTTACAGAAGGAGAAAGCTGACGGGGCGTCTTTGAGGGAGCGGCTGGCTGTGCTGGAAACCAAGATCCAACTCGGTGTCGGAAATGTACAAGAACCAACCTACGGAACCTCTCATGAGGTAAGGGGTGATACCGAAGTTCTTTTGCTTTGATTGCACGTCCAGCATTCCCTGTTCAGACAGAACATCATAGGAAGCTATAGTTTTAGAAAGGTTATTCACTCCTTTCATATTCTGTTCGTTTGTTTCTTATGACCAGGTAAGGGTGTTTAATACGGCAACTGTAAACTACAATGTTATAATCCCAAATCTTGGTTATGTCAGCTCGCATCAGCTCATAAAATGTTACATGACAACATGACCTCTTCCTCACTTTCTAAGAGTTTTACTTTAATTCACCATCGCCTTGAAGCAATGAAGATGTAGCGTTACATTAAGAACTGCGATTGTGTAAGGGTGGTGGTTATACCCTTGGTTCTTTAGAGATCCCGCATAGAGAGGGAAGGAATCACACAAGACACAGAATGTATTCCGCACACACAGGGCTCGTACTTAGGCGTCCGTCAGCTCTTGAGTCCAGAGACCGACTGCCTGGGAACTCCGCCACTGTCACTTTATTTCTTCTCTTATCTAAACCTTGTCGCGACGCCGGAATTAACCCCTAGTGGGAACATCATTAAAACGTCGTTACGGCCGTCACTTCTAAAGCCAAACTCCGTACGATTAATTACACTTAGCCTTCAGAAGATAGCGATAGTCCTGCTATTAATTAAAGACGGTTACACAACGAGAGAGTTCTGCACTTAATTAACTTAGTTTCGCCCCTCTCACACCCACCCACGAGTTTTTAATGAGCCGTCCTCGGCGAATGGTGTACGGAATTCTTTTCCTTTTCAAACGAACAGATAAAAAACATGTTAATTATAATACATAATGATTAGTGTTGCCTGTTGGAGATAACATGACGGTTCAACAACGTTTACACAGTTGGAACGTTCAAGCGAAGGACAGGAACAAAGTTCGTTCATTGTCCATCAGATTCAAACGGACATTTAAGAAAACACACTCGTATGTCAGTTCATATTCAAGTTCAACAAACGTTCTCCGCTCTTCACAGCTCCTCACATAGACTCGGCGCCTGTCACGACTCTTCTCGCTCGTCGGCGGTGTGGCGTGCCTCGCACCGATCCCGCCGTGGCACGGTGCACAAGGACGGCATTCCCCGACTCCTCCTGAATTGCAGCTGGGCCCACCGGCTTCCTTGAGAAGTTCCCCGGCGTCGCCTCCCGCTGCTGGTGGAGTCCCTGTGTAGGGTGGGCCGGCTCGTGTCGTCCTGGTAGGCCTGGATAACGAGTGCCAGATGGACACTTGATCGTCACTCCTCTGCCTGCTGTGGCCTGTGCTGGGAAAGGGAGAGAGAACACAACCACACACACGCCAAGCCTGACCGCCATAAACACCCGTGACCAACACCATAGAGAACCTTTTCTAACCTGACTTCAGCAAAACACCGATACTCACTACCTTAACCTACTCATAACCAGTCGAACACAACCCTAAACCTAACTAAGCGTCGTTACTCACGCCTGTAATAACAGTACTATAGATAGAAAACAAAGTAAAGATTATATACATAAGAGTTGGGAAGGCACAGCCATCTTATCTATCTGAAGCGGTGATGAGTCCCTGAAGGACCGAGGCCCAACGTCCGAAGTCTGACTTTCCCCAGAACCCACACCACTTAACCCCCCGGCTGTCTATCACCCCCTAAGATGGCTGCACACCTCAGTGTCCGAAACTTCACATCATGCTTTTACATGTCATTTTACACAGTCTCAGTTGCGTCACTCTGTCGCGGCGACGACTGTCGCATACACATCCGCAAAACGAATCGGGGGAACTCCTCTATTTTCCCTAACAGGATATCTTGGCTCGTCATTTACGTCATCGGGGAAATCCCTCTCTCCGGGAGGTGCCAAAGGGGCGGTTACTACGACCATCGGCGGGTCGTCTTCTTCATCACTCCCTTCCCCGTCGTGAATCGCGTCATTGTGGTCACGCCCACCACCTCGCTCGCCACGTGGGCGCCGGGCGTTACCCGGGCGAGGTGCAAACATGCACGGGACAAGCATATTGCGATGTAGGGTCCTACTTGCCCCCCCTCCCCTCTCAGGGACTACCACGTATACGGGCACGTCCACGTTTGGTTGCCTTTCTACGACATGTGGGATCGGTTCCCACTGATCTTTCAGTTTACTGGGGCCCCTGTACCTCTTGTTTCTAATTAATACCCGTTCCCCGGGCAACAGTGGCGCCGTGCGTGCGTTCCTGTCATACATTCTCTTCTGTCCCGCTTTGGCGGCTTCTGCATTTCTAGCGGCTAATTCGTAGACATATTTATACCGCTCGTGGTGTTGTTTCACCCATTCGTCCGCAGTGACCTCCTCGGTTTCGGTATCGTCTACCAAATCGATGCCTAAAGTGAGGTCTAATGGGAGGCGAGCCTGCCTTGCGAATAACATATAATACGGCGAGTACCCAGTGGTGGCGTGCTGAGTGTTGTTATAAGTGTAAACTAACTCTTGTAAGTACTCCGGCCACCTGCGCTTCTGGTCATTCGATAATGTCCCGAGCATATTCAACAATGTTCTATTGAAGCGTTCACATTGGCCATTACCGGATGGGTGGTAAGGCGTAGTGCGACTCTTCACGCCACCGTACAACCTACACAAGTCTTTGATAGTTGCGGACAAGAAATTAGCCCCCTGGTCGGAATGCAGTCTCCTGGGAAACCCATACACCAGGATGAACTTGGACCACAAGACCTTAGCTGTCGTTTCCGCAGTCTGGTCTCTAGTTGGTACCGCTACGGTAAACTTGGTGAAATGGTCCGTTATGACGAGCACGTACTGATGACCACTTGATGCCTTATCTACCTTCAAATAGTCCATGGCCACTAGCTCTAGAGGTGCCGTTGTGGATATACTAACTAGCGGACTCTTATTATTAGGCGGGCGTGTTTTACGCAAGCAACACCTCTCACACGACTGTATCCACATTGTAATGTCTGCCTCCATCCCTAGCCAATAAAACCTATGGCGGAGCAGATCTAGAATGCGCGGGACACCTAGGTGGCCAGCCCGACCGTGGACTTGAGAGAAAACGTCCTTTCTGAGAGCTGCCGGCAGAACTACTTGCTTAACGCCCTGGCCAGTTCTACTACTGGCCGAGACCCTGCACAGAATACCATCCTTTAGTTGCAGCCTGTCCCACTGCCCCAGGATTTTGTTAACGTCCCTACGCTCCCCTTCACGTTCCCTCTTATCTGGCTTCCTACCTCGGCTCACATAATGCATCACTCTCTCTATGACAGGGTCATCCCTCTGCTGCTGAGCCAAATCTGTCAGAGAATAGCCTGGGAGTGTCGGCATTGGCTCAAACGGACTAGCTCCTACTATCTGTGCTAGTGTCACAGCTAACGGTTCCGGTTTAGGCTCTACATAATATTGGCAGCATACCTTTGACACATGAGCCGATATAACTTCTACTTCCTCCGTCCTATCACTGGAATAAGCGGGCAGGCGGGACAGTACGTCCGCATTAACATTAGATTTACCCGGCCTATACTTGATGTCAAGATCAAAGTTGGCGAGGCTGGCCGCCCACCTCTGCTCTACCCCACCTAATTGGGCCGTACCCAGATGGGCAAGAGGATTGTTATCTGTATACACGATACACTTCGCACCATATAGGTAGTCTTTGAACTTGTCGGTCACGGCCCACTTGAGACCTAGCAGTTCGAGCTTAAAGGAACTGTAATTATCCATATTACGTTCTGTCGGCCTAAGCCCCCTGCTAGCGTATGCGATGACCCGTTCAAGCCCCTTCTGTTTTTGTGACAGAACAGCACCTAGCCCGTCGTGGCTCGCATCTATGTACAAAGTAAAAGGTATCTCAAAATCAGGGTACGCCAATATGTCGGCACTCGTCAACTGTTTGCGAAGGGTATCGAAAGCTTGCTGACACTCCGACGACCATTCGAACTTGGGCATTGACTGCTTACGACCTTTCCTCGACTGTCCTACCGTCAACTTATGCAGGGGTTTAGCGATCTTAGCGAAATTCTTGACAAACCTTCGATAATACGAACAGAAACCTAAGAAAGACTTGACCTGTTTCGCGGTCTTTGGCTCTGGCCAATCCCGCAGGGCTGCACATTTTTCGGGGTCTGTGGCTACCCCCTTCTGCGACACAATGTGGCCTAAGTACTTGACTCGCCGTTTGAACAAATGGCACTTATCCGGACGCAGCTTGAGGCCATGCGCTCGCAGCCTGGTGAACACGAGGTCCAAGCGTGCCAGATGGTCTTCAAAATCAGAGGAGAAGACAATGATGTCATCTAAGTATATTAACAAGGTTTCAAGGTTTTGATCTCCTAGACAGTGTTGCATTAACCTTTGAAATGAACTTGGGGCTCCTTTGAGGCCCATAGCCAGCCTGTTGAATTCGTACAATCCGAATTGAGTAGAAAACGCGGTTTTTTCTTTATCCGCTTCGTCTACAGCGACTTGAAAGTAACCGCTGGCCATGTCCAATGTTGAGAATATCGCCGCCCCCTGCAGAGCCGCTAGCGACTCCTCTATTCGGGGCAGGGGGAAGGCATCACCATGCGTCTTAGCGTTCAGCCGCCTATAGTCTACACAGAACCTCAGATCTCCGTCTTTCTTACGAACTAACACTACGGGAGCGGCCCAAGGGCTACAGCTTTCCCTTATGACCCCTTGATCAAGCATGTCTTGGACGTGTTGTTTGACCTCTTTAACCAGACATGGGGGAATACTACGGTAGGGCTGTCGTATAGGAGGTGTATCTCCCGTCGGAATTCTGTGTTTGATTGTTTCCGTGTAGCCAAAATCTTTCTTGTGACTAGAGAAAACGTCAGCGTGTTTCTGCAACAAGGCTTCAAGTTTCTCCTCCTGTTCTGGCGTGAGATCCGCCCCATCTAAATCTACCTTGTCATAGGCCATATTGTTACGATCAGGGTCCGACGCCTTAGCATGTCGGGGTGGGGAGGGCTGTGGGACGTCCTCAGAATCCACAGTAACCTGGCACTGGACAAAGTTAATTTGCACTTCCTGCTCCCCCACTGCTTCTAACTCCACCGACTCCGGTCTCTGCAATTCCGCTAAGAATAACACACCTAAACGAGCTTTCTGACTAATATGTACGTCCTGCTTGCCAACGTTAGCGACCCGGATCGGTACTCGCCCTCCCCGTACTTCCGCGTAACATCGAGCGACTAACACCGTCGCCGGCAGACAACCGGCGTCCGGCGGTTCCACGAGAACTTGGTAGGGCCGATTGTCCGGAGCTGGCCGGGCCCTACCGTAGATGATCATCTCGTGGCCCGCCGGAACAGTTATCAGCCGACGACCTGACGCTCTTGCATACCCTACCCTCCCGTCTGCTCGAGCGAAATTAGCCTGTCTGTGGGCGGATTTTACGGCCTTCTGCCAAACTTTGTTACTGTCACTGTGGTTAGAGTGGGTACTGGCTCTCTGTCCGACAGTATCCCCAAGTGTGTACTCCCCTATCACATTCATACCCAATATTCCCGGGGCAGACCCACGACACTCGTCTTCTACAATGATAACTCCCCGTTTAGGTAGCGTCTTACCCCGGAACACTACATCTAATTCGCAATACCCTACAAATTTAATTGGTAAGCCGTTAGCTCCGGTAAGTTTGAGCCAACTAGAGGCGTCCTTAAGCCGCTCACCCCCGCCTCCGAAGTGGGCTTCGAAAAATGCTCGTGTAAGTGTCGTGACTTTTGACCCCGTGTCTAATAGACAGGGCACAGGCACCCCCTCAAAGTCTACCTCGACTATGTTACACCTGCCAATTGTTCTAGCCAACACCGAATCTAACTCTACGCTACCACTCTGACTACTAGTACTACCTCTACTTGTTTCCTGGGACTCACACGATCCTTCCCGCCAGCCCGGTCCCACGGCTGCGGGCCTAACTAGTTTGGGGTCTGGGGGTTCTGTGTCTGGAAGTTAGGGTTAGGTGGAGGGGCGTTGGAGGGACAGTCCCTCTGAAAGTGACCGGGTTTCCTACATCCAAAGCATATTAGATTGGGGCACTCCCTCTGGATGTGTCCAGCCTCCTTACAGTAGTGGCAAATGGGACGGCCCTGATCGTCCCGCTGGTAACTGCCTGTCTGGGGTCGGCGGGGTGTTCGTCCGCGGTCACCACGAACATTACCGCCTGGGATTGACGCGTTATTCCCCCCTAACTGCATGCCTTGCAGCTCTCTGCGTAGGGCTTCGAACGTCCTACTAGTCTCGTCCCTCAACTTAGCGATTTCGGAGGCTATTACCGACTGCTCTTGGAGCACTAGATTCTGCCGTGCCCCCGCCCCCTGAGGGTTCCACTCCCCGCTCAAGTGGAGGGCCTCTTCCCTTATGTCCTGGAACGTGCGGGAATCGGCCGGGACGGCGGCCCTCAGATACTGGCGGAGCTGCCGCTCCAGGTCCCTGTCCCGCAGTCCATCTAAGAACCTATCCCTCAGCAGGGCGTCTCCCCCTTCTAGCACTGAGCCCCTTCTTCTCTCCGCCCGTTTCATAATCTCCTGCAGGCTCAGGGCGTACATGCTGATGGATTCATCCCTGCCCTGGCCTCTAGCGTAAAATTTGGACATTATGACGGAAACGGGCGCCGTGTCCCCAAACGCTGACTGCAGAGCTGCTTTGACTTTAGCTACATTTTTTCTATCATCTCCCGTCATCACGGCAACTACACGCTTCGCCTGGCCCTCCAAGTTTCTGTAAAACATCCCGGCCTTCTGGGTGTCGGGCGTGCTGTAGAGGGTGAAGGCGCTCTCCATCTCTTCCACCCACTCCTCCACAGCCTGCCCGGACGACACCCCCGAAAACTTGGGCCATTTTCGTTCGAACGGAACATAAACTACGCTAGCCTGAGCGGCCTGTGCGCCCTCTTCTTCTGAGTCTGACATTCTTCTTCACCTAACCTTCAGTCGATCACTCTGACCTTCCTAACCGCACCCAACTTTCCGCGTTACTTGCAATACAACAACCCCGGCTCAACTAACAACAACTTCACATCAACACAGTAACGGGCATCTAACTTGTCTAACGGCGGTCAAGCTAACGGCGGCATATGCAAGTGTCTCTACTCCCTCTTCACCCACAACGGGTCCACATACCTTTGCTGTCGGGCGCTCGTCGTCGGGCTGGTACCAGTCCTCGTCCCTCCGCCTAGCTCCTCGTGATGATCCCCTCCGTGTTTCTCTCCAGATGGTAGCAGCGGAATCCCATCCTCGTCGCCAAAATGTGAGGGTGGTGGTAATACCCTTGGTTCTTTAGAGATCCCGCATAGAGAGGGAAGGAATCACACAAGACACAGAATGTATTCCGCACACACAGGGCTCGTACTTAGGCGTCCGTCAGCTCTTGAGTCCAGAGACCGACTGCCTGGGAACTCCGCCACTGTCACTTTATTTCTTCTCTTATCTAAACCTTGTCGCGACGCCGGAATTAACCCCTAGTGGGAACATCATTAAAACGTCGTTACGGCCGTCACTTCTAAAGCCAAACTCCGTACGATTAATTACACTTAGCCTTCAGAAGATAGCGATAGTCCTGCTATTAATTAAAGACGGTTACACAACGAGAGAGTTCTGCACTTAATTAACTTAGTTTCGCCCCTCTCACAATTGTCTTAAAAGTTATATTCTCAAAAACAACAACAAGGTTTGCACATATATCATGCGCATGAACACCACGGATAATTAGACACTTTAGGTCACTGGCGACACCTCACAGTTAACCTGCCTCGGGCAAAAACTCGATATATCTGGTTTTTCAACTTTAGATAGCTGGAAGCAGTAAACAGTGGATCGGTGTTGATACGTGTGGTGATGATGATCTATAGGAGAGTTCATGTGCTTAAAATGTCTTAAAGTAGCACCATGATAATACGCGTACGTTTCAACAACGTTACTATCATTACCATGAGGCCAACAGAGTCATCCATGTCGAGGTAGGGAGGAAGGAAGAGGCAAAAGTTGATTCCAGAAATGTTACAAAGTAACACTCTGACATATATGCAGAAAGACGAGCAAATGAAAGCCAGAATTCAGGACTAATACTTTTCATTGGCTGCTAATAAGGGGAATTGACTCTCGATCCGAGAAGACAAGAATTCAAATTCGAAACAGTTATGGTGACAGGGTGGTGAGTTGGGTTGTGATTTTGTGCTTTATGGAACAGAGAAGTTCGGATGATGAGTAAGAACTTGTACATTCTACAACAGCGCGCTGGCCCCGATGTGAAACCACCTGAAGTTGGTGATGACGTCAGGCTTGGAGGTCACAACGCCCCCTTGCGGCGGTCCAAGAGATCGGCCAACTCCGTCACAACACCTTACGGCATAGGTTGGCAGACATGCATTAGTCTAATCTTTAAATGCCCCTGGAATAACGAATCATCTATAAAAAAATTATGATCACTGATTTGGGGAGGCTTGAAATTATGATCACTGTGTTTTGGGGAGGCTTGAAATTTGAATAAAGAACTCAAATTCTTAGTCATTCATACATATAGCAAGTTTCAACAACACTGCATGTCCGTCAAATATTTGCATTTTTATATTTTAATTTTGCATTTCTACGTTTTGACGGAGGCAGGCGGGCTATGGTATCGGTCTATTTACACTAGGTGCGTGAAACTAAAAGATAACCATGTAGCTTTTTTGTGCCGCTTTTGTGCACTTTTGATAAGAAATCCGCACGCAAATGTGGTAAACAGTGGCATTGAATGCCAATTTCATAAAGATTACAGCAACTAGAATATTTCCAGTTTTCAAGCCTCATAAAATGCTCTGGGTGCCTTTAACAAGCTAGCAATGACATAAAGATAAATCTCACTGCAACTGTCACAGGTCCATTTCGGGGTCCTGAAGGACCGGCCGGACGAGATGGGCGGGACGGCCGTGATGGTGTTCCCGGGCCCCCCGGGGCTCCTGGCGGATGTGGATGTGGAGGGGGTGGGGAATCATTCTGCCCACAGGTAGGGCATTCTTGTGCTGACAGATGCATTTTCTGTAGATCGATATTGTTATTTGATAACATGATCTGTTCTTGTGCTAACTTCGAACTGGACCTCGAGCCGAACTTTTCTGAGGCTATTGCCAATAAGTGACGTCTGCGTGGCGTAACGGTTAGAGCGTTGAACTCGGAACCAATAGGTCCCGAGTTCGATACTCGCCTTGCCCGGACGTTAAGCCCTTGGGAAAGGCACTTTACACGGCTTTCTCTGGCTGTGGAGTGACGCCCACCGGGCCACCTAGACTAATATATTAAAATGTGTGCCAAAAAAACACACTGCGGATTTGCTGCGTCAATGTGCCAACATCTGCACATTGACATCCACCAAGAACCGTTAAATTTTCATTTAATTTTTTTTTATTGCCGATGAGTTACATCAAGCTACACGTAACTTTGAACAACTTCATATTGTACCGTTGACAATGGGTGAAAACGACGTTTACCATCAATAATTATGTTACATCGTATAGTGGCCGTGCACTGCAGTACCGCTAGGCATGGAGAGCGGCGCTGTTCCAGATAGCCACATCACTGCATCCAGTACACACCCGCATTGTGCCACCAACAAAGCTCGCCTTCATGCGGCCGGAGCCTGGTGTGCCAACAGCCCACTGAACACCAACCAGTGGCTACAGGTGAGGGGACACTGCAGGTTGGAGCTTGCTTTATTGCCAATCGTATGTAATTGTGCTCTGTGTAGTATAACTCAAATGCCGCGTCTGTTGTTGAAAAGTTAGATCGCGTGTTTTTTTTTTATTGATATGAAATCGTTGTTCTTCCTCTGACATTCATATTTTCATCAAGCCGCCATTGATTCTGTGTGGTTATGGACTTTCGCTGACTACGTTTGTTATCTTTGTTTTTGAAAGTAGAATATAATAAATCATGAACTTTAAGACAAATGTCATCAACATGTCTACACGTAGTGACTCCCATTAACATTAATCCGCCACTTTGAAAAGCAGTGGGTTTGAGAGATCTCTGCAGCACACACCACACCCCCAAACCCCCCTACACCAACCCACGTATACACAGTTTAGAGACACAGGAGTGCATTATATTGGGGGTCGACCTTGGGTTGAAGGTTGGAGATCTGTTTGGACGTATCTTTTCATGGTGGTGGTATTATATAACCTAGCGGAATTATGTTAGTAACCATTTACAATTATTACATGAAACCCGGTAACATATTGGGTGAGAAACTTGACGCCAGATAGAACAGGTACCTTGACGAGCGTACCAAGATGTCGTTTTCCCCCTGTTCAGGTTGACGTGGGGGCAGAGACCACTGTAACTGGAGTTATCACCCAGGGCAGGCCAGTAGGAAATCAGTGGGTGAAATCCTACAAACTACGCTTCAGCAGAGACGGGACCACGTGGTCCACATACCTGGACAAACTGGGACGGGAGAAGGTTGGTAGTCCACAATTTTTCTCTAAACTTGCATGTATGAATTATGTACCTGTTCTACTTCAGCTAGAGAAACTATGTGCATAACATTATATGTTCCAACAAAGTTGATCTCAGTTTGTCATCCTTTTTATCTCCATGAAAAATGGAGGTATAGTGCCTGTGTGTGTGTGTGTGTGTGTGTGTTCGTGTGTGCCTAAGGTCGATTTTGGGCCCCCTCGTATATGGCCTTGGTACAGCAGCAGAACTTCCATTTTCTGTATCTTTTGACCTGAACATGCTATGGTCTATTTTAGCTTGTGATGTAAGGAAGAAGTGCTGTAGGTTTTGGCCACCTGGCAGCTTGCTCTGGAACTGCAGGGGCGTTTTTGTCAAAATCTTCCAAGGAGAATAACTGAACAAAGGAACGACGGATTTCCATGATATTTTATATGCAGACAGAGATGTACATAATGAAGAGCAAATTATGCAAACTAAGTTATGTGAAGATGGTTCAATGTGAATTATCCAAATGAGGGTCTAATTTGCATTATATATATTTCATGGAGATATGAGATCTCCAAACTCTTGTTTTGTGTGGTGTTGCTGGTAGCCTGTTCTTTGACTTTCTTTACAATACCCTCCTAGGTCTTCTCTGGCAACTCTGATCAGGACACTGAAGTGCGCCACCTGTTGGACCCGCCGGTAACTGCACGTTATGTCCGGTTCTGGCCGCAGACATGGAATAGTTACCTCAGCATGCGTGTGGAGGTCTTGGGCCAGTAAGTACACAGCTGAAGTCTTCTGTATTTTCTGTGTGAGCTTACATACTAGGTGATTTTCAAATAAGCAATGTGATGTTCCAGTAAAGGCATTTGCAAGATTTTTCTGCTGACATTGTACAACAAAGTATTTTTTTCTTCTTCCTCCCTTTGTAGGGACTGCACCAGTGCCTAGACTCAACACGAAGAATTGGAGCTTTCCAAAGCTCCGATTTGCACATTACAGGATATCTGCTATACAGTTTTAAGTCAAACATCAGTTTTCATATTTCACTTATGATAGTTTGCAGTATCAACACCAAATAGACATATTTCCTTCAGTTTTTTTTGTCCTCAACTTTGATACTTTATTCATATGTCCAGTCAGTATCCTCTCATTTAGTCTTTATCCATCAAATCCTAAGCTTGCTAAGTATTATCATGCACTGAAATACTAAGATTCTTATACATGTATTATTAATCAGAAGGGTTTTTTTTGTCACAAAATGTTGAGTAATTAATGTACACAAAATGATACAATAGCAGCTTCATTTGAGCAGAACTTAGAAGGAATTTATGGTCAAAAATAAGGCAGAATTTTCCACATAATTATATAGACTCTTTTATTGCAACATTTTCTGTACAGCTGTAGCTTTATAAAGCTTTACATAAAGTCATTGTCTATTTACATAACATCATACAGAATAAAGGAAACAATATAATCCACCTGGACCGAACCTTACGCCTCACATTTTGCTCTCATGTAGCATGTACAAGCACGTATAACTGTAATACTGTCTACTTCATAGACATGTCAGTAATAGACATGACATTCAACAAATGATATTGTGGTTCACACTAGGAAATGATATAAAATGTTAAATATGCCTGATAGTTTTCAAGGAAAATGTTACATCATCAAATTCAAAGCACACTATTGAAAATGTTCACTGACGCCTTGGAATAAATGGCAATTTTACATGGCTATCAATAAACTGTCAAAATGTATACTCAGTAAAAAAGAAAATTATACATATCATATGCAGTTTCATATTCTTTTTGAATGAACAGTCTAGCTGTTCATTGCACATAAAGCGGTGTTTTTTAATAATCGAAGTGTCATCAACTTGGGAGGAATACAACAGTTTCTGAAGACATAGAATGAAATAAAGGCATGACAAGATAGTTAGAAAGAAGAGATGCAAACCCAGAGAGCCAAAAATACAACCACCCCCTCCACCATACCCAACTCCATATATGAACATCGCAAATTTTAAGACACCAGACCAAACCTCAATACATGAACTTCATGAAGGCATGATGACATCTGGAACTTTTAAAAGTTCTAGTTTAACAGGTTTTCAAATAAACTTTACTACGAAAATGGCTCCACAAATGTTTCAGCTGGTACTAAATTAAACTACTATTTCCTCATGGGAAGGAAGTGTCCGTCTCAGAACACTTCATCATGTTGACGTTTTGGTCTGTCTTTTTTCGTTGTTGAAGCATTCATACCCCATGTGATATGTACTAGCCTCGGACCCGTGTGTGTTGTAGATTCACCAGAGCCATGTCCACTCCGGTGGCTTCATTATCCACACAACACTGATAACTGATAGGGGACAGAACATTCATGATTAGATGAGGAGGATCCTGAATTCTTCATTTATTCAAAGGGATAGCATGCTAGCAACAAAGCTTTTCACGAATGAGGAATTAGTCGCCTACATGTCTCTACGATAGATTGTCTCAGAGAAAAAACATGCAGTTTTCTGTAAAATCGCCAGGAAATAGGTGTAGTTTAAATCGTTGACGTAGAGGTTTTACTTTGTACGAACCAATCTGATTTCATACATATGTGAATGTCATAGATCCTTTGACCAACGACCTTCAACCACTGGAAATTTTCTATTCTAAGCTGTGCATTTCTTTTTGTCAGTGGAGTGGGAAAATTGTGGACTACACTGTCATATCTTTCTCGGTTTGACAGAAAGTTGTCTACGGCGAGAAATTACAAACTTTGGCGGTCAAGTCTCGTCATATTCTCGCAATGAGCTCGGAGAAGGTTGCGTACAGAGGCGAAGTTGTCGGCAGGGCCCGCCGAGACCGACCCGGCGCGGTCCGACCAGTGACGGTGGCGGTGACGATGGCGATCGGGGCGGGGGTGCTGGTCGTGGCGGCCCTCGTCTTCCTCGCTCACGAGGTTAAGCATGTCCGAGAGAACTCAACTCAACTGAAGGACCAGCTGATGACGCTGAAGGATCGTACCTTGGTCGTGGAGATCAAGCAAGACGCCGCTGCTAGAGACAAGGAAGAAGCGTTGTCTCACAAGGAGGAAATGACGGCCCTGAAAATCCAACTGTCGTCCCTGCAGACCCAACTAGACAGCGAACGTGCGGAGTTACAGAGGGAGAAAGCTGACGGGGCGTCTTTGAGGGAGCGGCTGGCTGTGCTGGAAACCAAGTTCCAACTCGGTGTCGGAAATGTACAAGAACCAACCTACGGAACCTCTCATGAGGTAAGGGGCGATACAAGTTCTTTTGCTTTGATTGCACGTCCAGCATTCCCTGTTCAGACAGGACACCATAGGAAGCTATAGTTTTAGAAAGGTTATTCACTCCTTTTATATTCTGTTCGTTTGTTTCTTATGACCAGGTAAGGGTTTTTAATACAGCAGCTGTAAGCTACAATGTCATAATCCCAACTCTTGGTTATGTCAGCTCGCATCAGCTCATAAAACGTTACATGACCTCTTCCTCACTTTTCTAAGACCTCTTCCTCACTTTGATTCACCATCGCTTTGAAGCAATGAACATGTGGCGTTACATTAAGAACTGCGATTGTCTTAAAAGTTATATTCTAAAAAACAACAACAAGGTTTGCACATATATCATGCGCATGAACACCACTGATAATTAGACACTTTAGGTCACTGGCGACACCTCACAGTTAACCTGCCTCGGGCAAAAACTCGACACATCTGAGTTTTTCAACTTTAGCTGGAAGCAGTAAACAGTGGATCGGTGTTGATACGTGTGGTGATGATGATCTATAGGAGAGTTTATGCGCTTAAAATGTCTTAAATTAGCACCGTGATAATAATAATGATTTTATTGCAAATTCATGCCCGAAGGCTAAATGCAAATAATATACATAAAAGAACAGTGTACAAAATAGGTATAAAAGCTGCTTATCTAAATTATACAAATGTAATTGTCTATAACTAGTGAAGGGCTTGACTTCTCTTTTGTAAGCAATGGAAGACGTAATGTCCCACCTTTTCTATAATTTGTGGGTTTTTGGTAGTTAAAAGAAGAATAGTCTTTTCTTTGTCTGTAAGCTTAGGGAAATTCGGATAGATTTTAGTGGTCTGAGTAGACAACTCATTTATAATAATAATACGCGTACGTTTCAACAATGTTACTATCGTTACCACGAGGCCAACAGAGTCATCCATGTCGAGTTAGGGAGGGATGAAGAGGCAAAAGTTGATTCCAGAAATGTTACCAAATAACACTCTGACATATATGCAGAAAGACGAGCAATAGAAAAACAGCATTCAGGACTAATACTTTTCATTGGCTGCTAATAAGGGAATTGACTCTTGATCCGAGACTGTTCAGAAGACAAGAATTCAGATTCGAAACAGTTATGGTCACAGAGTGGTGAGTTGGGTTGTGATTTTGTGCTTTATGGAGCAGAGAAGTTTGGATGATGAGTAATAATTTGTACATTCTACAACAGCGCGCTGGCCCGGGTGTGAAACCACCTGAAGTTGGTGATGACGTCAAGCTTGGAGATCACAACGCCCCCTTGCGGCGGTCCAAGAGATCGGCCAACTCTGTCACAACACCCTACGGCATAGGTTGGCAAACATGCATTACTCTAATCTTTAAATGCCCCTGGAATAACGAATTATCTATAAACAATTATGATCACTGTACTTGATCATTGACTGCATTTCTCACAACGGAGTTGACGTTTTAAGACTGCAATACTCTTGATGAGTTTTTTATTGTTACTCGTCTGACATTAACTGCAATCATCTAGAGTAATGTGTATGTGATGTTTATGTATTTTTTACAACGCTCTCGACACGCATGTAACGTAAAGGGTGCTACTGCCACACCATCATGTATCTTTTAAATGTATCCATAAACCTCACTGCAACTTGTCGCAGGTCCCTTTCGAGGTCCTGAAGGACCGGCCGGACGAGACGGTCGGGACGGCCGTGATGGTGTTCCCGGTCCCCCCGGGCCTTCTTGTTGCGGATGTGGAGGGTTTGGAGGGTGTTGGAACAGGTCTTGTGAACAGGTAGGACATGTCTGTGATTTTGTGTACTGTACTTACAAGTTCGCGTTGTATACTTGAAAATTTGGTAGAACCATTTTATGATAATTAATTATTACATGTTGTCTCTGTAGTTCCCAATCCAACAAGCCCATATATATTCTGTTGAAAAGAATACAGCATTCCTCTTATAAAAGGGACTCAAATTCTGTACTTTGTTTTGGCGTGACAATTTTTGCAAAGCAATACATATATTACCATCATCTGGGACAAAAAAAACATAGTACTCCCAGTCTTATAAATGCATGTAGAATTGCTGAAGAAAGAAAGATTACAGCTAATCACGAATGTTTCTAGGGTCCTCCTGGACCAGAGGGCCCCCGTGGACCGGAAGGTCCTCCTGGACAACCTGGAGCAGGGGATGGATCAAGTTCCACGTGTCGCTGGCCATGTATATGTCTTGTTCTATCACATAGCATCATGATCTTTACCAACTTTACCTACTTTTTAAAGATATTACCTCGGTCACAGGGTACCGTGACATGTTGCAAACAGGAATAGGTTGTCCTCTTAGTAATCAACATCATTTCTGGTACATGTTCTGTGACTTTGGAACAGAGTGCACTGTTTAGAACTATGTAGTATTGTTATTGATTGTCTTTGAACAAGGTATAAGATAGCGACAAAAGGTACAAATGACCAATGACTTTAAACGTCTATATATGCAGTGATAAATGGAACCGAGTGCACTGTTTTGATCTGTGTTCCATTGTTTGTCTTTGAACAAGGTAATAAAAGGTAACAAAAGGTACCACACTTAGCTATGCATATAGAACATATTGTCAATTCCATATTTCTCTTTATCAATGAATGATATGCTGTCTAATTTTGGTACCTTCAATGTTTTCTCTACGTTTCCTTAATCAGGCACAGACTACTACAACTACCGTGATGAGCTGGCGCAGAGCATCTGTACAGCGGCCACCGACCGACCATCTTTCATCTTCGCCATCCGTCGGGACTGCTCCGGACCTAGCGGGGACGGTCTGACGTGCAACGACATGTGCACGTCCCGCAGAGCGGCCATGAGAGCAGCTGTTGGCAACCAGGGAAGGTTTGTGCTACAATACTGTCATGGAAAGTCGTTTTTATTTTTCTAGTTACAATACATTTGAACTGCAAAGCTATAAAAAAGGACCAGGTTAAGTCTTTTTTTTTGCATAAAAAAAAGAGGTTTCAATCAAACGTCTTCGATATATTGAAAGACGTCCTTGATATATGGTACACATTTTTGTTAAAGTTGTGGTTCTCATTGCTGTTCGATGAAAAGTCTAAGGGGCGGCTTTGTGCGGAAAGTAATTTCAGTCTGACATATATTGCATCTATGTGCACTATATGATGAATGTATGTACATGTACCATATCCTATATAGTATCATGTTTTGATGATGATGATTTATTTTCTCCAGCACATCAGAGTGCATTGATGGTGTGCATGTGTACGTGAATCGCCCAGTCCTTTCACCCGACCACAAGACTGGCGCTGGACAAGTTGGCCTTGCAGCATTTCGCTATTTCAGTGGTGGCTGTACCTGGAGGGCTAACCACTGCGGACCCAACTACTGTTGCTGCCGTGTTCGCCCATAGTGAAATAGCGTATCGCTACATGAAGTAGATCAATATCGAACAGCACACATAAACATTGTCTTTTAAATCTCTTTTGATATTATGTTCTTTTGTATCCGAAACTTGATATTACTACTTCATTACTCTCAGACAAGTATCACGATACACAGAATCAGCAAGCTTTATATCACTTCAGCCAAGACGATTTGGAAAGGAAGTCATGTTTTCCCTAGAGAACTTGAGTCTATAACTCTACTACACAATTCACAAGTGGTGGCAGAAGCAGGGTGTAGTGATATTTTCCATCGAATAGAAAATAGAATATGACTGATAGCGCTGCGCAGGATAAAATATCTATGAATATTTCCCAACTATTGTAATATGTGCTGCAGCTGTGATTGTACGTTAATACTTCCTGTTCGAGAGGCTGCTGTGTTCCATAGACTGTACCCCATATTTGATATGATAAAGGATTCTTTGCTGTTGACGGGGTCTGATGTAAGAATATATTTCTATACGTTAGAATAAATTTGATTCAGTACAATTCAGTGTGTTAAGATTCATTGTCATAGCCAATATAGTACTGCCAAGACGGCCTGCGTAATAGAGTGCGCCATATAACGTTATACACTTCCTAGTGAATAACATCCACAAGCAAGAAAAACAAAGTCCTCGCAGAAATATCAAACACAACATAGTAGCATATTGCCAAATTGCAAGATAATGATATTTCGAAGATATACAGAAACAAAACTGCAAGATCCCAGATTTCTGACTTGGTGATGAGTTTTTTTAGTGTTTGCTTTTTATGCCTTTATTGCTTCACATTTCTACAGTAATACTAGGAACTGTGTCTTTGGGGTCAATACCTTGGCCAGCCATAAAAGGTTAACAAATTAAAGCAGTTGACAATGGAAAATACAAAATCTTTCAAGTTATAAATAAGCGCGAAGTTCACCCTGAATAGTCGTCCTATGATTCGGTGTGTCAGTGACCATGTCTCACTTTGTTAACTGGAAAAGGAAAAACGACACCAAATTTCCTCGTTCTTTCCTTTCAAACTATTGGCCAGGAGCACTCGTCCGAACAAAGACACCGGTGTTTACCAGTTGCTGCCATGTTGACGTAGTGATGTGAGGTGCGCAGTGGCATTGTTGGGAATTGACACCTAATACCTGCCCAAACCCCCAACCAGTCAATGATACTGTGCTTTGTTATTTGCACAGTGACGCTGATAATGTTACATCTCCAACCAATGAAGTTCGTCAGATTAGTAACCTTACTACTATGAACTGTGCATTTTTACTTACTAGGAAACATTGCTATTGCGACTGTTGCAACCGGTAATACTTTTGGGTAACAGAAATTCATTTCTTTAGTAGCTTATTCTCGCTGCAAGCCGGCAATGAGCGCGGAGAAGGTTGCGTACGGAGGCGAGGTTCCCGGCCGGGCCCGCCGAGACCGACCCGGCTCTGCCCGACCAGTGGCGGTGGCGGTGGCAGGGGTGCTGGTCGTGGCGGCCCTCGTCTTCCTCGCTCACGAAGTTAAGCATGTCCGAGAGAAGTCTGCTCAAGAAGTGTATCAATTGAAAGACCAGCTTATGACGCTGAAGGATCGCACCTTGGCCATGGAGATCAAGCAAGACGTCGCTGCTAGAGACAAGGAAGAAGCGTCATCACACAAGAAGGAAATGACGGCCCTGAAAATCCAACTGTCGTCCCTGCAGACCCAACTAGACAGCGAACGTGCGGCGTTACAGAAGGAGAAAGCTGACGGGGCGTCTTTGAGGGAGCGACTGGCTGTGCTGGAAACCAAGTTCCAACTCGGGCATGCTGAGGAACAACAGTTTCCAATCTTTAAGGTAATTTTTTGCCAGTAGCTTGCTGCAACACGGAAATAAAATCTCATCGTGCATGGCTCCAAGTTCAATGAGGCGTAAATAGGCTCCTCTTTTTAAGTGAACAATGGCTTCTAAGCCTCAAAATCTTGGCACTGGGTTAGTTAGAAGGAAGTAGAATTTGACATTTTGTTCCATTCTTGTGTAAAATACTATCAACATACAGTAATGTACATAACCGAGCTTTAAGCAAAATATCTAGGCCAATGGTTTCTTGTTTTATTGCTTTGTTGAGGTATTACGGCAATTAAGAATTCTCCCAGGTATTTACAAGAGCCAAGATGGGCAGCAATTTAAGAAGTCTAAACCAACTTTACCCTATTTCTGAAGGACGGGAAGCCGAACCAAGCTGACAGTGTCCCTGAACACAACGCCACCTTGCGGAGGTACCGGAGATCGCCTAACTCCGTCACGTCACTTTACGGTATGTAGGTTAGGGCACACCATCTTAATTTTAAACGGATGACATCCTCTTGAGACCCCAAAACTAATGCGCGCGGTCGAAAAAAAAGAAGAAAATCTAGCAAAAAAAAGGCTGCTAAATCACAGGACTACAAAGCTGGTATTGCCAATTGAACCACAGAACACAGTGTATCAAACACGCAACAAGTCTTTATTTGTAGGAGGTACATGTTGACTGTCTTGTTCATCTTAGCAGACTCAGCTCAAATGATCAATTCAATTCAATTAACCGCAGGCATCAGGGGAGATGCATGGCGGCTGCAGACATCTCCCTCCAGGATGTTTTGTTTTCGGCCAGAGTCCTCCAGTCGGCTCTGCTGACTCCCAGAGTGTCCAGTACATTGAACACTTGGTCCTACCATCTGCTCCTGGGACGGCCTCTAGGGCGCCTCCAAGTTGGGTCTGGAGCTGCGGAGACCAGTTTGACCACTTCCTGGGTGGGTGTAGCTCTAGAGGTGTGACCCAGGAAGGTTAGCTGGTGCTTGATGATCTTCTGGCTAACCGGGACCTGGTTAGTTGTGCGGCGCACTGCTTCGTTCGTGACATGGTCCTGCCAGCGAATGCCTTCGATCTTCCTCAGGCACCGGGTGTCGAAAGAGTTCAGTTTCTGTCTAAGAGCCTTGGTGAGAGTCCAGGACTCAGCTCCGTAGAGGAGCACAGAAAGAACAAGGGTGTAGTAAATCTTCAGCTTGACCGTTCTGGAGAGATGTTTGGAACGCCAGACACGGTCAAGACTGGAAAAGGCTGCAGAGGCGATTCCAAGTCTGCGCTTGACATCTTGGTCAGACTTACAGTCCAGGATGTTGACGCTTCCAAGGTAGTTAAAGTGTTGGACTACCTCGACTGACTCTCCGTTGATCGGTGGGCAAGTTGGCGGGTCGAGGAAGTCACTGAGAGACTGCAACTTAGTCTTCAGCCAGCTGACTTCTAGACCCAGGGTTTGGCTCTCGGCTGAAAAGACCTCGAGCGTGCTGACAAGTGCTTCGAGTAGTTCTGCGAGTAGCGCCACGTCGTCAGCATAATCCATGTCAGTGAAGGTGTGTTCACCGTAGGTGGTTCCGCACATGCCTCGGCCAACAGTCCTGGACATCACATGGTCGATGGCGATGTTGAACAGCGTTGTGGCCAGGACACAGCCTTGGCGAACGCCGCTGAGGAGTTTAAACCAGTCTGAGAGGTTTGTTCCTACTCGGACGCAGCTTGTGGTATCTGTGTAAAGTTCCTGGATGAGACTTATGATCTTAACTGGAATGCCCCTGGCGCGCAACAGCTTCCACAAAGATGGTCTGTGGACTGAATCGAAGGCGGCTTTGAGGTCTACGTACGCGACAAACAGGGCCTTCCTGTATTCCCTCCTCTTCTCCGCAAGCAGTCTGAGGGCAAGGATCCTATCTACGGTAGATCTACCCGGAGTGAAGCCGCTTTGTTCAGGGCGCTGTGAGTTCACCAGAGGTTGCTTAATGCGGTTGAGTATCACCATACTGAATACCTTGGCTGGGACAGAGAGGAGAGTTATGCCACGGTGGTTCTTGCATTCACGTCTACAGCCTTTGTTTTTGTAGAAGGGCAGGATAATTCCTCTCTTCCAGTCTTCTGGGATGTTTCCGGCTTCCCAGATGGCAGAGAACAAGCACTGCAACCAGCGGATGATGCACTCACCCCCTTTCTTCAGGAGCTCAGGGGGGATGCCGTCGTATCCCGCAGCTTTGCCGGTCTTCAGCTGACGGACGGCCCTACTGATCTCGTCGTCAGTAGGAGGGTCAGTGCTGATGTTGCTGTCCGGTGTTGCAGCGTCCGCCAGTTCGTCGAGTAGGTCAGAGGTGGGAGATGGTGCAGGTCTGTTAAGAAGGCTGGAGTAGTACTCCTTCCACCTGTCCATCTGCTGTTGTGTAGTTGGAAGGGCGCTGCCATCTTCAGCCACCACAGGGCCGACTGCTGGTGGAGGGGTTTTGCCTGCCAGTTTGCGAACTGCTTCGTACACGGCTTTAGACCTTCCAGCGGCGCTGGCTGCTTCCACTTCCTCTGCAGTCTGCAACAGCGACAATTGCTTGTCTCGCCTGAGCAGTGCCTGTCGTCTGGAGTTTAGGGCTCTGTAGGTTGTTTTGTCTCCAATAAGGCGGGCTTGTCTGCGGGCTTCAACTATCCTCAGAGTGTCTTCACTGATCCAGGGTTTGTGGTTCCTGGTTTTCTTCCCAAGGACTGATCTGGTGGTGTCCGAGATGTTGTCCTTAAACTGAGACCACACTGACTCTACATCAGGGGGGGTGGACTGATTGTTGGCGAATCTCCTGTTGATTTCTTCGCGAAATTTCTGCAAGTAGGCAGGGTTTCGGAGTTTTGTGACGTCTGTTCTGAAAGATTGTTGCCCCGACGGCCTATTATTTTTCAAGGAGACTTTACAAGAAGCTACGACTAGGCGATGATCTGTGTTACCAAACTCCGCGCTGCGGTACACTCTGCAGTTGTGGACACAGTTCCATCTGTGGTTGGTTAGGATGTGGTCGATCTCTTTTTTTGGTGCGGCCGTCATTGCTGTACCAAGAGAGTCTGTGAATCGTTTTCCGCTTGAAGTAGGTGCCACAAACTTTCAGGTGATGGAGCTGACAGAGCTGAAGCATGCGCTCCCCATTGTCGTTTCTAGTGCCATGCCCGTGTGGTCCTAAGCACTGCTCGTATCCGGATCTATCTGTCCCAGTTGTGGCATTGAAGTCACCCATGACAACAGTTAGATCACGGCGATCAACTCCAGCTAAGACGTCAGAAAACAGGTTGTAGAAAGCATCTTTGTCGGCATCGCTGTGGGCATTTGTTGGTGCCGATGATCGATGTTTGATATATTGACAAGAACGATCAAAGAAGTACACTATTAGCCGTATTTGGCTCCAAAGAGCGTGGATGATATATGACTGATGAGAATGCTCATAAGGGCAGTTTCAACAAACATGGCATTGAGCTCCATATCAATTAATATGGAGTTCAATGCCATGTATGTTGAAACTGCAACATTCGCAGGTCCCTCTCGGGGTCCTGAAGGACCGGCCGGACGAGACGGGCGGGACGGCCGTGATGGTGTTCCCGGACCCCCCGGGCCTCCCAGTGGATGTGGAGGGTGTGGGGGGTGTTGGAACAGGTCTTGTGAACAGGTAGGACATTTCTGCGCTTTTGTGTACTGTACTTAAGTTCGCGTATTCTTCAACATTTGACAGAATTAAAAACCATCTGCAGCAATCCATAGTGCTCCGTCATACCTAGAATGCATTTTTGAAGAAAAAAAGAGTATAGCTAACCATAAATGTTTTAGGGTCCTCCTGGACCAGAAGGCTCCCGTGGACCAGAAGGTCCCCCTGGACCAGAAGGCTCCCGTGGACCAGAAGGTCCCCCTGGACAACCTGAAGCAGTGAATGGATCAAGTAAGTTCCACGTATGTGGCCACGTTTACATACGTATTGTTCTAGTACATTGCCTCATGATCTCTATCAATTGCCGCACTCGTACTTTTTCTTATATCACTTCAGTCATTGTTGTACACATGTAGCAAACAGGAGTCCTCTTAGTAGTCAACATCATTTCCAATACATTTTCTGTGACTTTGAACGTCTATGCAATGCATCATGAGTTAGAACAGAGTTCACTCTTTTGATCTATATGACATGTTTTGTCTTTGAACAAGGTAAAAAAACGATAACTACAAAAGGTACCACACAAGTTGCTATGCTTATAGAATATATTTCAAATCAATTCATACTTCTCTATATCAATGAATGATATGCTGTCTAATGTTTGTACGTTCAATATTTTCTCTACGTTTCCTCAATCAGGCACAGACTACTACAACTACCGTGATGAGCTGGCACAGAGCATCTGTACAGCGGCCACCGACCAACGATCTTTCATCTTCGCCATCCGTCGGGACTGCTCCCGTAGCGGGGACGGTCTGACGTGCAACGACATGTGCACGTCCCGCAGAGCGGCCATGAGAGCAGCTGTTGGCAACCAGGGAAGGTTTGTGCTACAATATTGTCATGGAAAGTCGTTTTTCTAATTACAATACATTTGTACTGCAAAGCTATAACAGAGGACCAGGTTAAGTCTTCTTTCGAATAAAAAAGGAGGTTTCTATCAAATATATGGAAAGAGGTCCTTGATATATAGTAGACATTTTTGTTAAAAGTTGTGGTTCTCTGTGACCAAAATCATTTTTTCCACATTTTCATTCAAATATACATAAGTACATAACATAACAGCACATTTACACAACACATTAAAATTCTACAAATATACACAGTTACATATTGTTACAGGGGTCATTCCCACTGACTTTTTTTGGATAAGGTGTGCTCCCTAGTTACATATATCTACATGGCTCCTAGGATGAGACCAACATCATTGCTTTTCGGTTAAAAGTATAGGTGCGGCTTTGTTTGGAAATTTTAGTCTTTGACAAATATTGCATATATCTGCACTACATGATGCATGTATGTATATTTACCATATCCTATATAGTATCATGTTTTGATGATGATGATTTCTTTTCTCCAGCACATCAGAGTGCATTGATGGTGTGCATGTGTACAACCGCCCAGTCCTTTCACCCGACCACAAGACTGGCGCTGGACAAGTTGGCCTTGCAGCATTTCGCTATTTCAGTGGTGGCTGTACCTGGACTGCTAACCACTGCGGACCCAACTACTGTTGCTGCCGTGTTCTGCCATGAAATAGCATATCACTATATCAAGTAAATCAATATCAAACAACACGCCTAAACATTATATTTTGAATCTCTTTTGATATTATGTTCTTTTGTATCCGAAACTTGATATTACTACTTCATTACTCTCAGACAAGTATGACGATACACAGAATCAGCAAGCTTTATATCACTTCAGCCAAGACGATTTGGAAAGGAAGTCATGTTTTGCCTAGAGTACTTGAATGACTTGTCTATTTGTGAACAGGATAACTCTACTGCACAATTCACAAGTGGTGGTAGAAGCAGGATGTAGTGATATTTTCCATCGAATAGAAAATAGAATATGACTGATAGCGCTGCGCAGGATGAAAAACCTATGGATATTTCCCAGCTATGGTAACATGTGCTGTGATTGTACGTTAATACTTCCTGTTCGAGAGGTTGCTGTGTTCCATAGACTGTACCCCATATTTGATATGATAAAGGATTCTTTGCTGTTGACGGGGTCTGATGTAAGAATATATTTCTATGCGTTAGAATAAATTTGATTCAGTACAATTCAGTGTGTTAAGATTCATTGTCATAGCCAATATAGTACTGCCAAGACGGCCTGCGTAATAGAGTGCGCCATATAACGTTATACACTTCCAGGTGAATAACATCCACAAGCAAGAAAAACAAAGTCCTCGCAGAAATATCAAACACAACATAGTAGCATATTGCCAAATTGCAAGATAATGATATTTGGAAGATATACAGAAACAAAATTGCAAGATCCCAGATTTCTGACTTGGTGATGAGTTTTTTTAGTGTTTGCTTTTTATGCCTTTATTGCCTCACATTTCTACAGTAATAGGAATTGTGTCTTTGGGGTCAATACCTTGGCCAGCGTTCATAAAAGGTTAACAAATTAAAGCAGTTGACAATGGAAAATACAAAACCTTTCAAGTTATAAACAAGCCGAAGTTTACTCTGAATAGTCGTCCTACGAGTCGGTGTGTCAGTGACCATGACCGTCACCGCGTCTCACTTTGTTTAGTGAAAAAGGAAAAACGACACCAAATTTCCTCGTTCTTCCCTTTCAATCTATTAGCCAGGAGCACTCGTCTGAACAAAGACACCGGTGTTTACCAGTTGCTGCCATGTTGACGTAGTGATGTAAGGTGCGCAGTGGCATTGTTGGGAATTGACACCTTATACCTGTACCATTCAACCAGTCAATGTTACTGTGCTTTGCGACGGCAGCGACCTTGATAATGTTACATCTCCAACCAATGAAGTGCGCCAGATTAAGTAACCTTACTATGAACTGTGCATTTTTACTTACTAGGAAACATTGCAATTGCGACTGTTGCAGACGGTGATGCTTTTGGGTAACAGAAAGTGACGTTATCTATCTGCCATACCTTTAGTCATAGACTATAAACTGGCAATGAGCTCTGAGAAGGTTGCGTACGGAGGCGAGGTTCCCGGCCGGGCCCGCCGAGACCGACCCGGCGGAGTCCGACCAGTGGCGGTGGCGGTGGCGGCCGGGGCGGGGGTGCTGGTCGTGGCGGCCCTCGTCTTCCTCGCTTACGGGGTCAAGAATGTCCGAGAGGAGTCTACTCAAGAAATGTCTCAACTGCGAGATCAACTAGCGAAGGCGAATAACCAGCTCTCGACGCTGAAGGATCGTACCTTGGCCATGGAGATCAAGCAAGACGCCGCTGCTAGTTACAATGAGGAAGTGTACTCTCACAAGGAGGAAATGACGGCCCTGAAAATCCAACTGTCGTCCCTGCAGACCCAACTAGACAGCGAACGTGCGGAGTTACAGAAGGAGAAAGCTGACGGGGCGTCTTTGAGGGAGCGACTGGTTGTGTTGGAAACCAAGTTCCAAATCGGGCATGCTGAGGAACCAAATTTGGGGAACTTTGGAGAGGTAGGTTTTTCCCAGTAGCTTGCCGCAACGACAAGAAAATTTCACCGTGAGGCGTGAATAGGCTCATATTTCAAATTCAAGTGTACAGCAATGGCTTCTTTAAAATCTGGGAATGGGTCTTTAGTCAGAAGGAAATAAAATTTCATTTTATGTTCCAGTATTCATTTGCCAATGATTTCTTGTTTTATTGGTTTGTTCCCACTTTGGGTATACAGCAATCAACAATTCTCCAGGGTATTTACAAGAGACAAGCAAGAGGAGCAGCTACCAGTAGTAAAAACGTTTAAACCAACTTTACCCTATTTTCAAAGGAAGTGAAGCCGAACCAAGCTGTCAGTGTCCCTGGACACAACGCCACCTTGCGGAGGTACAGACGATCGCCCACTGACTCCGTCACGTCACCTGGCGGTTTGTTTGTTTGTTTATTGAGATCTCCATTAGATTGTAGGATATCAGACTTTTGTTTGGACCTGATTTGAATACGCGTAAGATGTATCGAGAATTATGCCAGTTGATTTAATTACCTTCGCCAAGAAAGTTGTGTTTTGCCCAGCGTGCGTTTGTCTGTGTATGAACACGATAACTTGAGAATGCCTCTGTGGATCATCTTGATATTTGGTAGCTCGGTAGGTCTTTATCAAACCTTGGAATGATCAAATTTGGGGCCCCCTAATTTGCATAATTAATAAGGGAAGTTTATAGATCCGCTTTATTGCATGATAAGACTCTTTTACATGTGACACCTAACACATTTTCGTTGCACGCTGGGACAAATATTCCCCTGCCGGCAGGGCCTGTCCCCAGGGGCCCTACAGCTAGTGGTCAAAACACAAAGGGATAGCTAGATCCTGTGTACATGTACAACTTGTATTTGATATGTGAATAGCTTAAGTGATGCTTGATATAATGAAATAGTAATTATGCAAATCAGAATCTAATTTGCATAATTAATACGAAAAAGAAGACCTGATAAAGCCACCGCATTCCATGACAGGACTATTAAAGAATGTAACATATGTAACTGAGAAATAGAGAGACATTGATTGATAAAATTGTTCAAATAAAGACCAAATTTGCATGATTAATGGGAAAATACTGTAATTCCGTATTGGTAAGTAACTGGAAGTTCATACTTCTGGCAGGTTATGTGAAGGTGAACATGGTTGAATATAGATTAAGCAAATGAGGGCATAATCTGCATAATTGATCAGAAAATGCTAGAATGGCCTTCTTCGTTAAGATAACACTGTCATAACTTTTCGGTTATTTCGGTGGAAAGATGATCAACTGATGTCTTTACGTAAATTATGACCTTATTTGCATAATTTACGAGAAACATAATAGAATAGAATTCTGACCGATATTTCTTCTTATGTTACGCTTTATATCGGCGTGTTTGCCGTTTGAGTCTTTGATTTGTGCCTTTTTCATGAAACGGTTGGATTGGAATAACAGCATCACCATAATTCTGTCTGAGCTAGCAATGATATAAAATCTCACTGCAAATGTCACAGGTCCCTTTCGAGGTCCTGAAGGGCCGGCCGGACGAGACGGGCGGGACGGCCGTGATGGTGTTCCCGGGCCCCCCGGACCTCCCGGCGGATGTGGATGTGGAGGTTGTGGGGAGCCATCCTGCCCACAGGTATCCTTGTACTTACAGATGCGCGTTCTGTAGTTATCATTATATGATAACGTGATCTGTTCTTGTGCTAACAAACGAACTTGAGCTTGAGGCGAACTTTTTTGAGACTAAGCCGATAACTTACATCGAGTTACAAGGAACTTTAAACGACTTCATATTGTGCTGTTGACAATGGGTGAATACGACGACGTTTACCATCCTGTAGCGGCCGTGTACTGCAGTACCACTAGGTATGGAGAGCGGCGCTATTCCTGATAGCCACATCACTGCATCCACAACACATCCGGATTGTGCCACAAGCAAAGCTCGTCTTCATTCCCCGGAGGAGGGTCGCACAAGCCAGGGCGGATGGGCCGGAGCCTGGTGCGCCAACTACCCTCTGAACACCAACGAGTGGCTACAGGTGAGGGGACGCTGCACGGTGTAACTTGCTCTATTGCCAATCGTATTGAGCCCTGTCATATAACTCATGTGCCGCATCTGTTGTTAGATTGCGTGTTTCTTTTTATTGATATGAAATCGTTTTTCTTCCTCTGACAGTCATATTTTCATCAAGCCTCCGTTGGTTGTATGTGGTTATTTACTTTCGCATTTTACCTTCGCCGAGAAGGTTATGTTTTGGGTAGCGTTTGTATGTGTGTGCGTATGTGTGTATGTAAATGACCAACATAACTCAAGAAGACTTGGATGGATTGTCGTGATTTCGTATGTGGGTAGGTCTTGAGAAGGCTTGGATGGACTGTGTTGATATTTGGTAGGTAGGTAGGTCTTGATGAGACCTGAAAATGATTTGCATAATTAATGAGAAAAGTTTATATATCCGCCGTATTTCATGATAGGACTCTCAGACATGTGACATATGTAACTGAGGAAGACAGAAATATTCATAGCTATCAACTATGCAAATGAAGACCTCATTGGCATGATTAATGCGAAAATACTATCTCAAGATGGGGTTGACGAATCATTGAGTTTTGGTTTGTAGATAGCTTAAGTGATGCTTTGCATGATAAGACGATAATTATGCAAATCATATTTCTAATTTCAAAAACCCGCTGTGTTCCATGATATGACTATTCAAATATGTGCGAAGTGACATTTGTAACTGAAGAAGAGAGGAATGTTTATAGATAGAAAGTATGCAAATGAAGACCTGATTTGCATAGTTAATGAGAAAATGACAGCAATTTCATACTTATGGCATTTGGAAGTTATGTGAACATCGTTGAATTAAAATATGCTAGTAAGGACCTCATTTGCATAATTGATTATAAATGTTAGCATAACCTTCTTTGTTAAGCTCATACTTTGGACAACTTCTGTTATTTGGGTGGACAAGATGATAAACAGGTATGATTTGTAATCATTGAGAAACACTCATGATACACAGTTATTACATGAAACCTGGTAACATGTTGGTTGAGAAACTTGACGCCAGATAGAACAGGTACCCTGACGAGCGTACCAAGATGCCGTTTTCCCCCTGCTCAGGTTGACATGGGAGCAGAGACGACTGTAGCTGGAGTCATCACCCAGGGCAGGCCAGCAGGAAATCAGTGGGTGAAATCCTACAAACTACGCTTCAGCAGAGACGGGACCACGTGGTCCACATACCTGGACAAACTGGGACGGGAGAAGGTTGGTAGTCCACAATTTTTCTCTAAACTTGCATGTATGAATTATGTACCTGTTCTACTTCAGCTAGAGAAACTATGTGCATAACATTATTATGTTCCAACAAAGTTGATCTCAGTTTGTGATCCTTTTTATCTCCATGAAAAATGGAGGTATAGTTTTGTGCCTGTGTGTGTGTGTGTGTGTGTGTGTGTGTGTGTGTGTGTGTGTGTGTGTGTGTGTGTGTGTGTTCATGTGTGTGTTCGTGTGTGCCTAAGGTCGATTTTGGGCCCCCTGGTATGTGGCCTTGGTACAGCAGCAGAACTTCCATTTTCTGTATCTTTTGACCTGAACATGCTATGGTCTATTTTAGCTTGTGATGTAAGGAAGAAGTGCTGTAGGTTTTGGCCACCTGGCAGCTTGCTCTGGAACTGCAGGGGCGTTTTTGTCAAAATCTTCCAAGGGGAATAACTGAACAAAGGAACGACGGATTTCCATGATATTTTATATGCAGACAGAGATGTACATAATGAAGAGCAAATTATGCAAACTAAGTTATGTGAAGGTGAAGATGGTTCAATGTGAATTATCCAAATGAGGGTCTAATTTGCATTATATATATTTCATGGAGATATGAGATCTCCAAACTCTTGTTTTGTGTGGGGTTGCTGGTAGCCTGTTCTTTGACTTTCTTTACAATACCCTCCTAGGTCTTCTCTGGCAACTCTGATCAGGACACTGAAGTGCGCCACCTGTTGGACCCGTCGGTAACTGCACGTTATGTCCGGTTCTGGCCGCAGACATGGAATAGTTACCTCAGCATGCGTGTGGAAGTCTTGGGACAGTAAGTACACAGCTGAAGTCTTCTGTCCTTTCTGTGTGAGCTTACACCAGGTGATTTTCAAATAAGTAATGTGATGTTCCAGTCAAGGTATTTGCAAGATTTTTCTGCTGACATTGTACAACAAAGTATTTTTTCTTCTTGCTCCTTTTGTAGGGACTGCACCAGTGGCTAGACTCAACATGAAGAGGTGGAGCTTTCCAAAGCTCCGATTTGCACATTACAGGATATCTGCTATATCAATTTTCTTATTTCACTTATGATAGTTTGCAGTATCAACAGTAAGTATACAGTAAGTATACAGAATATTCTTGAGTTATGTATCAGAAAAAAATAATAAAACCTTTTGTTGTACTTGATGTATCACTTGTTTGAAATCTTAAGCTTTATAGCTATAGAATTACAGATTGAAGTTCTTAAGAGCGTTAAACTTTGTAATTATGTTTTGCTGACATACAACTTTATTCTATGTTGTGCACCCAAAATTCTTTCTGTGCACCTATTTTTTTTGGTTGGGTGCACCATCATCATCATCATATCGGGCAGCTTGCCCGGACTAGGGTTGCACCAGTGCACCTATTTCCAAAACTGAATTTCGAGCCGAGCTAATTAATGTACACAAAATGATACCATAGCAACTTCATTTGAGCAGAACTTTGAAGGAATTTATGGTCAAAAATAAGGCAGAATTTTCCACATAATTATATAGACTCTTTTATTG
This sequence comes from Branchiostoma lanceolatum, assembly GCF_035083965.1. Taxonomy (NCBI): domain Eukaryota; kingdom Metazoa; phylum Chordata; class Leptocardii; order Amphioxiformes; family Branchiostomatidae; genus Branchiostoma; species Branchiostoma lanceolatum. Next base: position 5,960,799 of record NC_089724.1, on the reverse strand, counting down.
CAACATTTTCTGTACAGCTGTAGCTTTAAATAGCTTTACATAATGTCATTGTCTAGTTACATCATATCATACACAATAAAGAAAACGATATAATCCACCTGGACCAAACCTTACGCCTCACATTTTGCTCTCATGTAGCATGTACAAGCATGTATTACTGTAATAATGTCTTCTTCATAGACATGTCAGTAATAGGGATGAAATTCAACAAATAATATTGTTTTCTCACTAGGAAATGATATCATATGTTAAACATGCCTGATAGTTTTCAAGGAAAATTTAACACCATCAAATTCAAAGAACACTATTGAAAAGGTTCACTGAGGCCATGGATAAATGGCAATTTTACATGGCTATTAACAACAAAATGTCAAAATTTATACTCAGTATAAATAAATATACATATCATATGCAGTATAGCATACATTTTTAATTAACAGTCTAACTGTCCATTGCACATAAAACAATGCTATTTATAAGTCGCAACAACTTCGGTGGAATACAGCAGTCTCTGTAAGATAATGGGCAAGAAGATATACAAAACACAGATAGAGTTGCCAAAAATACAACTCTCCTCCACCATACCCAACTCCATCACAATTTTAAAACACCATAATGACCAAACTGTAATACATGTAGGTATGATGACAGCATCCAGAACTTGAACAATCGCTCTGGTTTTCAGACAAACACATGTACTTACTATATGTTACAAATTTTTGGCATATTCAAGTATTTTAAGTGGTACAAAATTCAAAGTCATTTCCTCAAGGGAAGGAAGAGTCGTGTGAAAGATATGTCCATCAAGGTACCTCACAGTGAGGATAAGTCTTTGACTCGTCCATGCTCCTCAAGTTCATAAAGGTTAAGTTTCTCTTAGACGTTTTTGTGAGAGAGTGCTAGCCAGGTATCAATCCTATTCAAGCTCCTCCCATAGCTTTTTCACAGAATAATCTGGCCCTCGTCCCCATTTAAACATTTGGTCCTTACGTCCTGCATCATTTCCGAATCAAATATTTCTCGGAAGCGGTGTAACAGGGACCAAACTTCCGAATGCCTGTTTTGAATCCTGTTACCATGTGATTGCAAGGACTGTCACAATAAGGCAAGGCAATTGGAGCTCTCATATATATTTTTTACTTAAATATTCAAATGTCAATCATTCTTCTTCATGCTATGGTCCCATTTCCAAAGTGGGGCACGGTCAAGCTGTTTGCGAAAAGGAAAAATAAAATTGCATTTCAAGAAAATACACAATATATGGTTAGGAGTAATTTTTTTAACGCTTTGTGTCTTTTGTTGTCTTTTATATCACATTTTTCGTTCCCACAAGCTGCCCGGCCGGGCCTCGCTTTGAAAATGGGACCATAGCATTAACGGGTGCCAGACTATTTGGCAAGGGAAGCGATCAAAGAAACGCTCTGGATCTAGAATAGGGTGGAAACCAGGCTAGGGGTGTGCATCTCTCACACAGGTATTGTGCTCTTCACTGCCTTGGATGCTGCTGAGGAAAAGAGCCTGGTGAAAAACTTCAGTCCCGTCTGTCCCCCTGGGATGTAGCTGGCCACATACCTGTGCACACAGGAAAAAAAGATACAGGAACAATATGAATTGTGGTATTCAAATACCACACTTAACACGACTTTACTCACTCCACCCAGGTGTGAATGGGTACCTGACTTCGGTTGGGGAAGGTCGTATTGAGGTCACCTGCTGGTGCCAAATGGCAGTCGCCCAGACCCTTGCGACAGTTCCACAAAGTGCAAGTGTGGAGCAAATATGTATCTGACAAGTATTATGTGATTGTAAACCCTGCAGCAATTCAGCACTGGCTGCCATTGTACGGGTAATTTCTGACCAATAAACAGACCAACACAACGTCTGACGCACGCAGTTATAGTTTCCCAGATTTGATTCGGAACCTACACAGACCACGGGAAAGGTGACAAGTTGTTCTATCAAAGCTGTCCTGCTGGTGGAATGAAATAAAATGATATTGAAAGATTCTTGATACTGTAGCGGATTAACTTAAAAAATGGTTTTACTGTATGTGCAGGGCTATTGCAAATACAGAAATGTTCGCGGTGGTTATATGCTCCCAGTTTTCGCGGTGAACTCTTTACCGCAAACTTAAAACCACCGTGAAAAGTGTTTCCATTATGTGACTGTAGCACTACTATTGTTTCAAATGCGAGCTTAAAACCACCGGGAACACCCAATTTCTTCTCTACCGTGAAATCAAATCCCTGTGAATATTTCTGCATTTACAGTATATTGGGGAAAACATAACTTCTCAGTCAGTCTTGATTGTCTAAATGTCGCTTATCGCCTTGTTTTTAACTCATACACACAATGAATCTCTTACATGCACCACTAACTGTAATCCTGATGGAAAAGGGTAAAGACGAACACTCACCACAGAAGCGCGATGATTTGTATGATGGCAAAGACGGTTGTGAGGATTGTGCTCTGTTCCTGTAGATAGGTTAGAAAATAATTGTTGTAAGATCATTCCTTTGTGTGTCCGCCAACAATAGGCCTCAAATCTTGCCATACATGCACTTATTGAGCTGTAAGCTACACACTATCATTCACAAGAACATTTCCCCCATGTTGGTGACCAGCAAACCCTAGCTAAATCACAATTCTACTTCTCTCTAAAGCCCGTCACACAGCTCATGACTTCAGCCATATTAGTTGATCGACAGAGGGTCACGCATATTTTCCCCCTGAAAATCCATCCTATCATTTTTAACAGGGCTCGGTGACCTGAAAATATCGGCCGATCCCTCAAAACCATGCGATGATCAAGAGAACATCAAGCGTGTTACTGCCAAAAATAACATTCAGAGCTTGCAGACTCAATTATCATGCTGTATGACAGGGTTAACGGACATACTTACCACCATAGCGAAGTATAATGTGGCAAACATGGACCCGAAGTACGCGGTGGTGAACGGTAACCTCTCGGAGGACAGGAGGTGCTTCATGTGGTTGTACGGACCCCACAACAGGGAGAAACTGGAGACACAGACGGGAAGAAAAATATGGTAAACAACAACTAGTGGAGCACAGCCTGACACTGACAGCAGCCAACTTTGGGGACACTTTCTGGCTAACAGTAGACGGGATAAGCTCAACAAAAGCAGTCAAGTGACTATCACACATCTAGGAAGGTACACAAAAATTTTTGAAGACTATCCCCTATTGGTATACAGAGATTTTGGTACTTTTGTAAGAAACACTTAGCTGTCATTGTTGGAAGGGTCCTTTGGGGACTTCAATATCTTGACGGCTGTACTGTTCACTAAATGCATTCAGGCCTCAAGGCTCAACTTAAATCTGACAAAACAAACTAGATTCAAACTAGATAGAAATTTAGTGTCTGATAATGCCTGCTTCTGGAGTAGAATGTTCCTTTAAATGACACTGCTCAACGTGTTCTATCTGGATAACGTGACACCACAGATTGAAATAGTGGATTGCTCATTCTTGACAAAGACGGGTTGGTCAGTAAAAAATGCGAGTAAGTCCTTTTTTTTGTGTTGGCAATTACAGTTGAACTTTGATTCAGAACTAGCGGATATGTTGACACCTGTGTAAAGGATAACTTGTCTACGTGGTCAGTCTGACTGCAACCTTACAGATTTATAGAAATATGCTACCCACAACATGTGAGCACTGTAGACAGAATCAGGTCGAGTCAGGCCATTACCAACTCGTACCAACAACATTGACAATAGTTTTCTTTGTTAGAGTTAGGGCTTTACCTACGTAGGTGTCGAGTTGGGACTCAACCTAGGTGTTGGGTTAGGACTCAAGTCAGTCAACCCCAGTGTTGGTCCAACTTGACCAGATAAGCCATGGTCCAAGTTGGTAATGTGTCCACTGTAGACACTCTAACTGTTGATGGCTTACCTGCCTATGAAGAAAAGGCTGCCCATTGTGTAGAGGAGGGAAAACTTCCTGGCCTTCAGGATCATGACTGGAGCGTACATGGCAGCCTGGAGGTTATCAACATATAAAAAAAACATGACTCCTTTTTTTCCTTAAAATTAATGTTGTTCTGAAGTGTATAAACTCTCTGTTCATTGGGTACTAAAATTTCTGAATGTCAACTGGTATAATTATAAGTGTAGCCTGGGTGCCATCCAATTTCTACTGGCGGGGGCTCCTATACTCACTTCCCCGAAAACAGGTAAGCAAACACAGGAGCCCTGGTAGTAATTGGATGGCACCCAGGATAGAATAAATGTAAAGTGTAGCCAGGCTAGCAGTCAGGCTTGGTAGTAAGTGAAGTGAAGAAGGTACAACTACAAACAAACAAATAAGACATGGTAAATATACAAAAAAAAAGGTATTGCACCAGCTAATGATTCAAGCAAAGGAACAACAACTTCAGAAGAAGATCTCAAATTCAGCCATCGTTATCTACTCACCAGTGAGAAACAGAAGAGACCTGCACAGAGGCACAGCATGAATCCCATGATCCTTTGTGTTCTCGTCTGTGGAGAGGCCAAGACACAAAATAATCGACTACATTTTATTTGGTTATTTGACACTTTTGCGTAAAAACTTGTCTAGGGTCAAAAATTATAAGGGAAATACTGATATATCGTTGCCATCTGGCTCATGCCTAATCTCCAACTTCTTAGTAGATCTATAATTTGGTGGCAAAGACGAGTGGCCAATAAAACTGCTTTTGCCCTTTGGATACTGTCTTAATTGCCACCGATTGATCTGCTTGAAGATAAGTAACTTGTAGAGTACCGGATTGTACCCTATTTCAAATCCATTTCCACTCAAAATTTACAGTTCTGTCTTTACAAAAAGAAGCAAAAACGATAAAAATGATACTTCTGTATTTCCCTTATTTAAAGGCCAGGTAAAGGTCATGTACATTTGACAAAAATTTTGTCATGTATAATTTACAGCTCAAATCGCAGTGAATCACTGCTATCTGATAACAGTCACGTCAATACTCATATTTCCAAAGTACTTAGGGTACCGCAAAATTAGCCGATGAGAAATAATGTGTATTTTTTAATCATGACTGTGAGAAGATAAACTGTTGCCAACTCACCAAACTGGGACAACATGGGTCCTTCTGTGCCTGGCCAAACCACCCGTTACTACCGTTCTCTGCTTGGGCCTCCTCGTCTTTCTGTCCGCCGAGAAACGACGGTAACTTGGGCGCCCATGTCCCCAGCCCGTTGGACAGGCTTCCGTTTGTAGTGGAGTCTGTTGGAGATTTGTTTTTGGACCCGTTTTTGTTTCGACTCTCTGCCAAGTAGGCTTTCAGCGACGCATTCAGCTCCGCCATTTTGTTTTAGGTGTTCGAAATATAGGTGCCTTTTTAATCCGACCTTTTTCTCACCAATTACCTCTAAATGATCTTATTTGATAAAATAATAAACCCATAACCTTAATTTATCATAATTCTAGCTCGTAGGTCCTCTAAACTGCTACAGAATCTGGAAATAAGTAAATTCTATCTGATTCTATTGATAGGCAGTAAAAACTTAGCAACGAACAGCTCCAAATTAGATCATCTATGGACCAATCACAGCGCGAGATTTTGCGCCCATGGAAACTGACAAGCCACTACAGATGAGCCACTACTTGTGACAGATCGCGACTTGTTGCAGATTTCACGTTGTGATTCCTGATCTTTGCCGGAGATTATGCGATTTTCTAGGCATTTAGAGTGATGTAGAAGGATATCAGTCGATAAACACAGTGCAGTATAGGTTGGAGATGCTTGTCGTTATGACTGAAAGGTGGTGAGAGGGCAAACGAGGCTATCAGAGCGAAGGAAGGAAGTTGCAGAAGTGGGAAGGTAAACACAGATCAAAGATGGAAGCAAAGACGGAACTGAGCACGGTTTTACCGAATGGAACGAACGGAGAGGGAGAAAAAGAGGAAGGAGGGACGGAAAGAGAAGCGGTGACGAGTACGGTAGAGTTGCCGGGACCACGGAAAGCAGGCCGCGGGAAGGATACGGCCCAACCCCCGCCTTCCAGTGCAGCAAGTACCGGGACTGACAGGCACGTAACATTACAGTATCATGTTTCAAAAATAACCTCAAATTTTACAAGATTATATTGAGTCACTGTCATCTGTATCTTGAAACTTATTAAGCTAAGATTATCGCACGTTCCTGCATGATTTTACACCTTTTGCATAATTTTTGTAGTCTTTTAGATTTGCTACATAATTGGCCTCTGGGGAATACCATCAATCATATTGATCTAATTATCTCTGACATGAGATGATTGGTTGATACACAAGAATTTTTGTTGATCGACTTACCGACCCTTACGTCACCGGAGCTCCAGGGATTGTTAGATGAAATGATGGGATTGGTCACCATAGGGAAGATCTTAATAATGTATGAAACAAAATCTCAAACAATTCCCAGGTCTTTTGTGCATGTGTTCAACTTGGTAACCGCGTTTAATTCATCATGTGCATTTGTTTAGAGAATTTAGAATTTCTTTGTGATTTCTAAAATATCCAAATGCGTTTTGACTGAGTATATTTAATAGGCAAGGAGGTTTGGATTACTAGTAGGTTGGGCACATGCTGTTATATTATTGACATTATTGAGTGAGACAACAACAACAACAACAATAAATCTTTGCACTGTGGGAAAACTTTTACAGGCATACCCCTTCATTTAAAACCACTTCTCCCAAAGTTGCCCAAGAAGATTTACAAAAATAGTGTTTTTCCAAGGCAGTAGAAAATCTGTATCTTCCCAACAAGGCTTAAGTGTGATGTAGAAAAAGGTGTATAACGATGAAGAAAACTTTAATCAATTTCACAAATGGTGCCAACAAGCCATTGATATTGATTTCTAACATTGATGTGATGCTGTTATTATTTTAGGGAGACAAAGATCATGCCATTTGGTGGAGAGAAGATTGAGAGTAGACTGAATGTGCTGGAGCTCCAGGCAATGCAGGAAGCATTCATGGTGAGTGTCTGTATATTAACCCTTGTGAGCCATTTACCCCATAATGTAGCGTCTCCTTCAAGAAATCATAATGACAATTTTCCTATAGTGTAGTTCTTAAGTGATTTGTGAACATTATAAGGCATATCAGGGCAGAAATATAAATAATGTTCTATAGTTTCATTATGCCTTTAAGTTAACTGATGAATGACAGTGAGACACCCTTTGAATACACGAGTTGAAAGTTGACCAAAGCTACTTCAGAAAAGAAGCAACAAAATTCATTTGTTTTGCTACTTATCAAGAAGTAGAATGAAGTGTGCAAAAACACAAATCTAATTAATGTTAAGTGTAATCTTATTTTCCCCCTTGAAATCCCCTGCCCTTAGATGTACACCCTTTGACAATGAAATTTAATTGTTTTTCCAGATTGAGGGGACTGGCTACGACAACAAGCTGAGTTTGGACAAGGAGGAGTTTATACAGAAAATGACTGACATTCTGAAGAGACAGAGTAACGAGGAGGTTGGTTACCTTTACTTTGCTTTCATTTGTTTTCAATGAGATTAAAAGGAGAAAGTAATGCACTATATTATTAAGATTTAAAAGGAGAAAATATTGCTCTCAAATTTAAACTAAAGACATACACTGTGTTCATTCATGTGATATGAAATCATTCACAAACTAGCAATTATATACTCGGTATAGGCTTAGGCCACTTCAATCAAAATTGATGGTTGCTGGATTTAAAAAGAAGGATGCTGAAATGGAAAGTAAACATGAAAGAAGAATCGGACAGAGGGGATAGTCTGTACTTTGGTACACACAGTTTCAGTGGACTACAAGCTTAAGCTTACCTTCCACTAGTTCCAGCCCCCTGTTTTCAAATTGACTTTCCGCTGAATTTTCGCTAAAAATGTCTGAGACCCCCTCCCCCCATACATACAAATATGTAGGTTGAACATATCTATTGTGCATCTGTCAACGTAATAACCTGGCACTAAGCATATTTCTATGTTCTGTAGTATTCTGAGCTGTTTGACAAGATTGATGTGACCAAGGATGGATATGTCGACTGGGTGAGTACATACAGATGTCTCGGTGTCTTGTATGCATTATCTATGGTCAACTATGCTTATGTGAACCTGTAGGAAGTGTCTTGCAAAGTACTGTCTTCAGGGTAGCAAAATTTAACGGTGTAAGGAAAATGGACATTTTCACTGAACTTTAACTTCACGGTGGCGGCAAGTGATTTACAGAACGGATGTGTGAAGGAATCTTAAATGATAACAGTTTTTTTCATGGTGATGATAAGTTCACAGTACAGAGGTGACCATGAAAACAGTGAACATAAAGTTACAGTGAAAGAGACTTGAAGAATAACAGTATGTGTACTAAAAGCCATGCAGTATACTAGTACTACTGTATAGTTATGTGTATTCGTGGGGCCAATCTAATTTGGGCCATTATGATACTTTCCAGGACAAGATAGCGTCCCACATGCTGTTGGAGTATTACGAGAAGGATGACAGGGTCAAGGCTACACAGGTGCCGCAGTGGAAGGACCTGAAAGTGCTACAGAGGTACATTGTTGCCGTTAGTATAGTACTGTTATTGATGTCGCAAATATTCTAGGAATGCCATGAATGCTTTCCCTTGGGGATACGTTTTTGGCAATACTGTACCTTGCTTATTCCTTTTCAACTAAATAGATACATGCAGTCAAAACTGCCAAAGATTAGGGTTGGGGACCGATAAAATCTGGTCTATGTGGACAGGTGATCAATATAGACAGGATTCTTATTACTTGTGTGGATTGGAAGAATTATCTATTAAAGGGACCAACATTGGCCAGGTGGTCCTTTGACTGTATAAGCATTGATTTCATGGGGGTGCTACTCTCCTAATTTGGTCACTTCTAGTTCAATGGCATTATTCCCCTTTAAGTAATTGTGTACATTGAGTATTCCAGTCAAACTACGTACTTATTAAAAAAAGACTGGATACTTGATTGCTTGATTGATTTATGTTTGAAGGTTTGTCAACAAGGTCGTTGTCATGGTTATTCTTTTGACGTAGTATTATGACCTAATTATTTCCAGCCCACATAAAGAAACGATACAGAAGATCAAGTACCACAAGGCCACACAGAGATACATCTCCATCAGTAAGGAAGGTTGCGTCGCCCTCTGGAGCCCACAGTGCAAACTGCAGAAATCTGTCACGGTTAGTTCTGGTCACCTTCGCCAAGAAGGTTACTGTAAATGCAGACATGTTCGCGGGGATTTGATTTTGTGGTAGAGAGAAAATGGAGTGTTCGTGGAGGTTTTAACGTCGTGTTTGAAAAACAGTTTTTGCGGTGGTTTTGAGTTCGCAGTTAATGGTCACCGCAAAAACCACCGTGAACATGTCTGCATTTTCAGTTTTGTTCTGCCGAGTATATGTGTGTGTGTGTGTGTGTGTGTGTGTGTGTGTGTGTGTGTGTGTGTGTGTGTGTGTGTGTGTGTGTGACACTGTGTGTGTGTGTATCTCACTTGTGTATGAACATGACAAGTTGAGAATGCCTGGATGGAATATTGTCTTGATATTTGGTATGTGGGTAGGTCTTTATAAAATCTCAAAATACCCCTAATTTGCATAATTAATGAGAAAAGTTTTAAAATCCACTATATTGCATGATAAAACTCTCATGTGGCTGCCTAACACCTGACATACTGGGGCAAATATTCCCCTGCTGGCAGGGCCTGTCTCCAGGGGCCCAGGAATAACTGGAATTTCATTTAAATATTCATTCATCTATTCATTCATCAATTCATTCATTCATCAATTCCTTCATTCATATGATAGGGAACCTGACTTTACATAAGCATCAAAAGCCTCAAATTGAGGTCTACAGCATTTTGTCCATTTTGATTTTTTTAATCGTGAAACTCATCAATTCAATGTCCCAAATACATAGTAGAGGCTTACAGTTAACGCCACGGTTATAATGACTTTAATCTTAAATTTGCTGTATTTTTCTTTTGAGTCGGTTGGATTGGTGTTGGCCATATACAAAGTACATAGTATTACATACATTAGGGATATATACAGTCCGTGGTGTAGTCTTCAAGTGGTAGGCTTATAAACTACGCACAAAAAGTTCGGAAACTTAACTTTGGTCGATCATATTTCCGTTATTTTTTTACCGATTTCAATATATTACATATCATTTAAAAGCCTATTTGATTTCCTTTCCCATGATACCAAACTTATTGTGATTGCGAGTTCATGAAACGAGCATCAGGCCTGCTAAAGTGAGTGGGTCGAAGAGATAAAGTGCCCAGATTACCTTACTATAGTCAAACATGCTATTCCGTACATATTCTTCTGTTGATATTGACTTCTGTACGAGAGTATTGTGAAAAATCAACAAGAATAAACAAGACATATTCATGAAAGCTAAGTTTATTCTTTATCAAAACCAACAATCTGTGTCTTAGTAACGGGTTAGCAAGGAGTCTTAGTAACGGGTGATCCAGCCACGCGCTGTCACTACAGCACGGCACCTACTCCTCATACTCGTCACCAGTCGCGCAATGCGATGCTGTGGGATAGCGTCCCATTCCTCCACCAGCAGTCGTCCTAGGTCAGCCACCGTGTCTTGCACGGACAGCTCGCCCAAGCTGCTCCCATAGATGTTCGATGGGGTTCAGGTCCGGGCTCTTAGAGGGCCACTCCATCCTCTCTACACCTGCATGCTGGAGATGGTCGGCGATGATCCTGCCCGGTGTGGGCGGGCGTTATCATCTTGCAGCAAGGCATTCGGCCCCATGTTATGGAGGAAAGGGATGGCCACCGGATCAAGTATTGTGTCACGATATCTTTCTGCATTGAGGGTTCCTGGTACAAGTCTTGTCTTTCCCCTGGAGTTTATGCCTCCCCATACCCCAACGTTTGTTGTGAAACAATAACAAAAAATAACACCTGTGGATGACGATACCGTTGCAAGACGCAGGTGTTTATGTGGTGTAAACAATTGGTTCTTCGATGTGCTAAAAATAACCTTGGATGTTCTGTGTGCTAGAAATAACCTTGGATGGTCTGTGTTCTAAAAATAACCTTAGAACCTGAGGAAACAATATATTGAATCATCATCCGCGCCCAAACCGATAGGATGTCACAGCGCGCGTATGACACCAACAGGGAATTTTGGGCACTTTTTCTCCGTGACCCACTCACGTTATTAGTCCTGGTACTTGTTCCGTGGGTTTTCAATCACGATAAGTTTGGCATCATAGAACAGGGAATCACAAAAGCTTTATAATGATATAAAATGCATCAAAATCGGTAAAAAAAACAACGGAGATATGATCAACCAAAGTTAAGTTTCCGAACTTTTTGTGCGTAGTTTATTAGTGGTGCCGCTGGACAACACAAGACAAAATATGCTAAAACTTAGTAAAAGTGACCTTGAAGGATTGGAATGTCTGATGTAGAAAATAAAGAGATAATACCATTAATATGGTGGTAAAGATATCAAATTATGATAAATATCATATGTTACAAACAATAAATCGTACAAGTGGATTAAGGTCTCCAGTTGGTAAACAAATTTTTGAATAATCATACAACACAACAGAATTATACAATCGTCATGTACTCACTGACTTTCATTAGAGACATGACATTTTTGTTTGGCATATACTGCATTACAAATAAACGAGGATTGGCTTTGTACATACATTATTTATGACAAATACTTGTATATGACATAAAAAACAGCATGACAGCGATACGGACAGCTGGATATGATTCAAATCACCAGCTAAGTTAAAGCAAATATCAAACATTTTAATCATATGCAAAAAGCGAGAGCCATTCTTGACTACCAAGTTAAAAACTGTTACAGTATCAGTTTTTAACTTCATGGTCAAGAATGCCTCTCGCTATTTTTTTTTTTTTTCACGAGAAGGAATTCAAAGTGAACTTAATTGTAAGGGTCTAAATTAAAATACAACATGCCCTGCAGGCAATTCATTTTTTAATCCTACATGCTGGAGGCGCTAGTCCAATGGAGGTTTGTGATAAGAAGGGTTATTTTTTTATGTCAATCGAAAGGAGAATCGCTGGATAAGATTGGCGAAAAAAGACCATGAACTGTGACATGTCAGAGCCTCTGTATAACAAGTATTATATGTCCTTTGACAAAATGTGACCTAAAGTACAATGTACATAGCTGGCCCTGGCCTGACGGCGAAGTCAGTAGATAGACAAAAACGATCCCAAGTTCAAGGAAGCACCAATGAGATAAGCCTAGCGGATGTCGTGCCATCATGTCTTTCCCTAAATGATGAAGACGTTTCAACAGTTTCTTTGCAGGTGGCGTTACGAAACATCGTGCGGGCCGGTCGATCAGTCACAAAACAGGTTGACTTTGAAGATAGGTTCCTCAGCTCAGATACAGCGGAATCGGTTGCATTAGATAAGATTGTTAATTGACGGAAGCATTTTTTGGTTGTATCTTTGGATATGTTGAAAATGTGACAGAACGCCACACGGGTCAGCCAGGCAGTCGAGGTCAAGATGCAGACATCTGTTCTTCCGTGGTGAGCTGTAGCATTGCCCGACTTGAAATGAAAAACTTCCCCAGGCTCACCTGTGATTCAACAGCGTGACTCGTACAAATTGTTGCACCTACAGTTGCAGGGACGTACACGCTTACAACGTAGTAGGAATATACATCGCTTACAACCAACTATGAATATGCAGTACACACACGTCAACCATTACATCAGTTCTGTACAAAGGGAATGGCAATGCAAAGTTAAAGCTGCTTGCGTTGTGAGTTTGGAACTCGTAAGTTTACACAGTCACAGACCAAGGCGTGTGCTCACAGACCAAGGCGTGTGCTCACAGCACCGTCTTCCAAAAGTGTGGTTGTGTCTTTGAGTTGTGACTGTTCTCCAACCTGGGTTTGACAGGTAGGCCTAGATGTGACTTTCCCATTGGATTTCCCCGGGCGAGTTTGTCATTTAGATCACAGCATCTATCCTTATTAGTTTCAATCCATGATGATTGTAAGTTCTGGGCTTGACGAAAGTTGAGTTGCAGATGTCATATCAATACATTCGGGTTTCTGTTTTTCGTGTTCAACAGTCAACATGGCGACGTCGACATACTATCTTTTGCTCTTTTATAATAACTTGGGTCCTGACAGTCACAGCTCAGTGGTTCATTGTTTTTTTGTTTTTTTGTTTCATCATCAGCATCGGATTTTTATTTTAATGTTTATTTTTTATTCAGGTTACAAAGACCATGGAACCATCAATTTCAACAAAAAAGAGAACCACAATGCAAGTTATATATAACCATGATAAATATCAACCGTAAACAATGGACAGGTTCATTGTTACAAATTTTAGATTTGGAGATCTTTCTGTAAAATAACTGAATGGACACAAGGTCCCCTAATTACATTTTTTGTATATTAAGCTTATCCCTGTAGCTTAAGCCCATTAGACTGGCGACTGCTGTCACATGTCACTCTACATAATTATATTCTGTTTGCTGCAGGCAGGGGAATTTAATCAGGCTGCGGGCGTGAGTAATGTTTTACCACCAAACATCTGACGCAACCTGGGAAAATAAAACCTAATATTCATATCCAACTAACAGCTTTTTTGGCAGATTTCGTTCACATTGGTGTAGTTCAGATAAAAACTACTGGCTCAGCTCCTGATCTCGTCATTAGTATATCCAATATTGATTAACATATTAATTTAAAGTTTATGCATGCTGGTTCCATATATGCCATGCACTAAATGTTCATGAATATGATTAACAAAGATGAGTTAGATTAGTTGCGACAGAACACAATCGTGCCCGGAAGCTTTTTCTTCTTCAGATTGCGTACTTTCTTTCTTTTTTTTTAGAAATTTCAGTAGTACCCTAAATAAGCTAATTACTTAATATTTCTACCATTTCTTCCTTCAGACGCTCAATCCTTTCATGTTAACTTCTCCCCCTCCTAAAAAGATGCCAGCAACCCATGAGCAAAAAAAAAACAGTTTTGATCGCAAAGTATGATTTTTTGTGATTCTAAAAAATTGTCAAAATATGTACATCAATGACATATTTGTTTGCCACTCTTCCTTAATGCGATAAAAATAATGAGGTATAAGGTATGCTAAGGTTTGAGTGAGTAACTGACTTAATGCGGTTCATCTGTCGTAGGCCATCGTACGATTTTCAAGCAGGCTGACAGAACCAACTGATAAAAAGATTGAAGACGGCCTTTTTTGGTAACAAGACTGGATTTTGCATGGCACTATCCCGAGAAAACCCTCTGTTTCCGATCGTACGACGATCGTATAATGAATGTGACCGGGCCAATAATGCCATCTTGGTAAATGATAGTAATTCGGAATCCATTCTTTTGGCATGTGGAAGTTTGGTAAATTGTTTGACATAAATCATGCAATTTAGGGCCCCCTTTGGTACATGATACATGAGTAAATGCTACAATAGCCTTTTTTGGTAAGATAAGACTTGTGTTACTTGGGTAGAGAAGATGGTAGTTTATGCATATGAGGACCCTATTTGGATAATCAATGAGAAAAATGTATCAAGCTTCAAACAAAAAGGTTAAAGGTATTTTGAGAATGTATGAGTTTGTAACACATAACAGTTAAAGATCAAAATATAGGAAAAGCACCACAGACTTTCAGTGATGATTCAATGTGCTTTTAAAGTAAAGGACATGTTTGCAAGTGGTACAGAACAGATGGCTTGAAAGGCATTTGCGACGGTGCCACTCATTTACACTATGTCTTCCAATATCTTGAATTTAGAGTCAAAAGAAATTTTCTTTGATAGTGGTAAAGGTTTGACAAGGTGCTATCCGCTCGTTCTCATTTAAATGTACACATTTTGTAATTTCCGTTACCGTTAGAAGTAAGACGTTCCTGACATTAGGATATGCCACATATAAGGTGCCAAACTGTCGTTTTTTTAACGACTTAAAACTTTTCTAGCTTTTAAAAACGGCAGTTTGACACCCTATATGTGGCATATCCTAATGTCAGGAACGTCTTACTTCTAACGGTAACAGAAATTACAAAATGTGTACATTTAAATATCTAAATGAGAACGAGCGTATCATGTCTTCTGTCAGTAAAACAGTTTCTAACCCTTGAAATGGTAAGATATATGGTTAGAGGTTTTTGGTGATACTACGGATTTCCAATGCCTGGTATCTCCCATGGCCAGTAGATGTTAAGTGGTGTGACAAGGGGAAGAGACGCACGCCGTGCTGTGTTATGGGATCCCTCCCCTGGCATCTCCCATGGCCAGTAGGTGTTAGGTAGTTGGGAGAGGGGCGCACGACTTGGTGTGTTAGGACTTCTATCCCCTCGAATCTCCCATGGCCAGTAGGTGTTAGGTAATGTGACGAGGGGAATGGACACACGTTGTGATGTCTTACGAGTTTCCTCCCCTGGTATCTCCCATGGCCAGTAGGTGTTAGGTAGTGTGGAGAGGGGAAGAGACGCACGCCGTGCTGTATTGCGGGATCCCTCCCCAGGCATTTCCCATGGCCAGTAGGTGTTGGGTAGTTGGGAGAGGGGCGCACAACTTGGTGTGTTACGATTTCTTTCCCCTCGTATCTCCCATGGCCAGTAGGTGCTAGGTGGTGTGACAAGGGGAAGAGACATACGCCGTGCTGTATTACGGGATCCCTCCCCTGGTATCTCCCATGGCCAGTAGGTGTTAGGTGGTTTGGAGAGGGGCGCACGACTTGTTGTGTTATGACTTCTATCCCCTGGCATCTCCCATGGCCAGTAGGTGTTAGGTAGTGTGGAGAGGGGTGCACAACTTGGTGTGTTAGGACTTCTTTCCCCTGGTATCTCCCATGGCCAGTAAGTATTAGGCAGTGTGACAAGGGGGAGGGATGCACGCCGTGGCGTGATACGGGTTCTCTCCCCTGGTAACTCCCATGGCCAGTAAGTATTAGGCAGTGTGACAAGGGGGAGGGACGCACGCCGTGGTCTGATACGGGTTCCCTCTCCTGCGATCTCCCAAGGCCAGTAGGTGTTAGGCAGTGTGAGGAAGGCAATATGAGCTTCCGTGACACTTTGACCTCGGGACAGAATTGCATCTGTGACATTGACGTACCTCCTGAAACCCTCGTCAGTAGCCTGGGAAACCAAACCTGTCCTCAGATTTCTACGGGCTCTTATACCTTGGACTTCGGGAGCCTTTCTATAGAAATTGTTACGCTCGGCTTTGGTCTGTTCAGCCGACCCATATGTGGCAAAGGATCTTACAGGCCTGCTAGAAGCAGTAGTGTTATCCCGGAAGGCCGATCGTTTCTGTCGCCTGGTTGTCACGACATGAAGCGAAACCTCTGCAGCACCGGCATAGAAAGGCATGGGTCCGCTATCCTCATCTGGTATCTCACTGTAGGTATGTCGTGGGGCATGCAGAGGGCGCTGTGAAGCGGCTTCGTGATCTGGGACCTCCCAATCAGTGCGTGGGAGAGCAGGCAGGGGGCGCTGAGCAATGGCGATGTGATCTGGGATCTCGCTATAGGTGGGCTCAATGGATAGGAGAACAGCCGGCAATGACCTACAGGATGCCGCATCGTCTACAGCGCCCCCGCGTGTGCACGTTACTGCTGGGAGAGAAGCTGACCGCACCACGCCTGAAATGGCGTCATCCGGAATCTCACTGTATTCGTGTGGGGGACCAGGCAGAGGTCTGTGAGCAGCGGCTACGTCATCAGGAATCTCGCAGTAAGTCGGTTCGATGGAATGCAGGACAGCTGGCAATGACCTACAGCAGGCTACAGTAGGCTTCCTTGAGCATGCAGGGAGGGAAGCTGACCTGAGTAGGCCAGGAAAGGCAACCCCAAGTGGGATTGTCCAAATGTGCGCATCGTCGCTGGCCCTACTGTGCTCAGCGTTTGACCTTGATGCGCACACCTTCCAGGCAAGCACAACAAGGGACGACACTACCAGACTGACCACTGCCGAGACAACAACTGAGATGAGAACAACATCTTCCGTTGCTGGAGGCACCTCTTGTCCAGGTGTGGTACTGAACTGCAGGTTGGTGGAGTGGTCAGTGTCTGTTCTGAAAGTGGTTACTGTTGTGTGTGCCTGCTGTTTTGCCTGAGGAACGGTGAAGAACAACCTCATGTGTGCATCTTTGGTGAGCAGAATGCAGGTGATGTTCTTTGTATTGTCATGGATGACGTTTGTGCGGGTGGTGATGTTCTGGTCGTATTGAGACTCGGTGCTCGTGCCTGTGTGTGTCGGGACAAATGACATGGCGACACCTTCAAAGGTGGCATTCCCTGTCGCCATGGACACCAGTTGGAAGGTTGCATTTTCCGTCAGGCCCACTACAATGCCCCCATCGTATTCCCAAACCTGCCTGCACTGCTCAAGCGTGTTGGGGACCGGTTTGTTTGCCAGAGAGCCTTCAGTAACCAGGACAACCACAGGGGCCTGGATGAAGATCGTGCTCAGAGAACGTTTGAAATTACCACACGATTTGCCAGGGACAAAACCTCTCATCTCGATGTTTCGGGGCACACTGTTCAATGCATCAAACATCCATCCAAACAAGATTTCATAACCATTGTTGTGCCTGGTGCAGAAGAGGAACTTGGGCACCTCAACAACCAATGTTGCTGACTTTCTCATCTGACCAACAAACCGATGTAGGCCCCACGTCATTCCATGTGACTTTGCATCATGGACAGACGACAACTTGCCACTGCTGATGTGAAGCCTAAACAGCAAAGACTGTCCCTGAAACACAGCCCCATCCAAACATGACAGATCATTACCGCTCAGGTCTAACCAGGTCAGCTGTAGGTGTCGGAATGACCCTGGGGAAATGCTGTCTATTGCACTCGAACCCAGGATCATGATCTTGACACGTGTTAGTCCAAAGAGCCAGGCGGGGTCTACAACCTGTAACAGGTTGTTCTCTAGATTCAAGAGATGCAGGCGAGTCAGGTGCATGAGGCTCCCTGGATCTATCTGCTTGATGTGGTTGTTGGACAGAATCAAGGTCAAGAGCTTCCCCAAGCCAGCGAACCAGGTCTGTTCGACATTTGTCAACCTGTTAGAATCTAGTGACATTCTCCTGAGACGGGAAAACCCATCGAAGGTGTTGTTCTCCACATCAGTGATATCTGCATCTATCAAAGCCAAAGTGTGGACCATAGAATGGTCAAGCGATGTCAGGCTCTTTGCTGACAGGACATGGAATGGATATCCTCTTATGACAACGTTGTCTGCAGTTGCAAGACAAGAAAACGGACTTCTGGGGGCCACACCCTTGTCGCGGTCTTCACACATGACACATGCATTTGTGACACGCAGTGGTTTGGGGAGTATTCCAGGCCTGTATGTGGCAGGCACACACTCTTCCCATTCAGTAGTTTTACACTGAGGAAAACGCCGGCCATTTGAAGCTGCACAGGCAGCTGGCACAAGAAGTAAGAACAACATGGCTGCGGTCCCCTTCGCACCGCCTCTCACATACATTCTGCTTAATATGTGAATCTTAACCTTTCAGCCAAGAAACTATTTGTCACTTACCAGCAGTTTTGCAGATTTGTATATGCATCAGTGATATGTTGTCAGTCAGCTGAGCCCTTCCTTCCTCCGTTTTAACGATGATTCTCGGTATCTAACACGCTTCGCACCGCCGGCCGCGGCAGCAACTGTACGAACACTGCATTCATTTACCAGACTAATAACTCCTTTGTGTTATTTTTGGTCCCTAAGAAGGCATGCGATTGACGTATTACGTATTGTTGTTGTCCAAGAACTGGGCAGAATCATAATTCCTGATAATATGTAGACTAATCTTATGAAGTATCTGATGACTAGTCAAGTAGTAAAGGACTGTGTGCTTTACGAAAACAAAACGATTATCACAAACAATGCTTTTGTATCTGTTTTAGACTTAGATTTTTTAGATTTTTTTTGGAAGACGAGGGGTTCATTTTTCTGAAATTGTGTGGCAATCTTGGGCATGTGATTTAAGTAATTTTTAATCCGATTCTATAAGTTGATAAGAAGAAGAACTTTATTCAGTTGGTATGATGTATGGCAACTTACGTACATGAGAATTGAGCTATTGCTAACTGTTGACAAATATAGAGAACTAATCTAATATATTCCTATTTATCAATTTATCAATGGTAAACATGTACACGTTGAAAAGGAAGTGAGAAGATGATCAACCAATATAATTTATGCAAATGATGACTTTATTTGCATCAAAAACTTAGAAGCATTTGGCGAAAGTATGAGGATGTGGAACTAGACTAGTAACTGTTTTTAATTTGTACTCAATATTTCTGTTTTTTTTCCTTTTAACTTGTTGGTTTGTTGGTTGGTTGGTTTGTTGGTTGGTTGGTTGGTTGGTTGGTTGGTTGGTTGGTTGGTTGGTTGGTTGGTTGGTTGGTTGGCTGGCTGGCTGGTTGATTTTGCGTAGATACTTGCAACTTGCATGAACAACTGGAAAATATTCTACTTGATCTGGAAGGCATTCTTGATCTGGAAGATATTCTTGATCATTTTCCACACTCAGCTAACTGTTAACAAGACTTTTGTTGTAATGGTCCCTTCAAATTTTCCTCAAGTTGGTAGAATTATATAGTCACTTGAAATTAACAAATATTTGTTGTTCATTTCTCTTCAGATCTCCGTGGACTCGGTGAAAGACAAAGACCTGTGGGTCAGCGACTATGTTCTCCTGCCCAACGTCAACAAGATAGCCCTGTCCTTAACCAGCAAGGAGATACGTAAGCAAAAATAGTCACCTTTCTTACAAAATCCAGCCACCACCAAGTCCTGTACAATGTGTTGTTGAAATTTGAAATACAGTATGTTGTTACAAGCAGTACATTACATGTACATGTACAGGTCAGTTGAAAGGTCATGCATCTGTTTTGGTAGAAGTCCTGATTATGTATCAAGACTTACCCATGGATATTTTCGACTGATGAACTCCAGTCTTTATCATTCCACTGCCCTTGTGACATTACGTTATGCAGATAGGACACGCGACTCAGTGAACAGTGAGCCGCCATAGACTTTTTGCAATTTATAATCCACTGCTCACCGATGTGAATTTGCATTATAAAAATTTCACGCATTATCATAAAAATAATGGTGAATACTGACTTAAACATTTGGTTATTTCTCACCTGTTTTACATGAAGCAGAACATCATTTTATGTTAAACTTTGTTTTCCAGTTTTCTATGACCTGAGCACCAAGTTGGACTTCAGCTGCCAGTACAAAGTGGAAGGGCTGGAGTACACGCCTCTCTCTCTGGACTACTGGTATGTCCCAGGTCTTTATGTCATGCCTGGGCCTGATACGGGTGTTCCGGACCTTGTGATAACTATCCGTATCACATATATGGTTCGGGGATTGTATCACACAGGCTTCCATAGAACATTTCAATTGCATTTTTCGGCGGTTGTGCCGCCGCCGAAAATTTGAATACTGGATTCGGAGGTTGGAATCAATGTTGTTTCAGTTTTGTGTTCGAGGACACAAAACTCCTTCAACTTTTGTCGCATTCCACATTGAAATGTGTGTTTTCTCCGCTGGTATGACATAGATAAAATACAACATGGTGTATTCCGCATCACCCTCGGTCCCAGCCCTCTCGCGGGTCGGATCGCTGTCCGGCCTCCCTCTGCAACATAAAACATATACATGCAGCATTATGACATTGCAGCTGGAATGTTTAAAATTACTGAGTATGTTGCAAAATAGAATTTTAGATGTCCACGTAATATGATGTCTAAGTGATTACACGGGGGTACTTAATTCTGCCACCCTGAAAAGATATGTTCAAACTTTGACAGATCTCCAACCCACGTCGCCCAGTATAATGCACCTCTGTATGTCTAAACTGTGCATACCTGGGGGGTGCTGCACCAGAGATTTCTCAAACACAGTGTTTTTCAATGTGGCGGATCTATGTAAACCAGTGGATTAATGTTAACAGAGGTTACATGACACAGTTGGAATTATATTTTAGTAACACTGAGAGGTCATGGTCTGTGTACACTGAGATTTGGTCTCTCAAAGATGTCCAGAAGTTAGAGAACTGTGATAAATTTTTATGAAACTTCACTTCCCAGGAGTAACCCAGACAACCCCAGCGAGGCCTTCCTGGTGTTCGGGGATGTCGGAGGTCAGGTCACAGCCTTGAACTTCACCTCCACACATATAGCCCTGTTTGAGAGGCCCACCCCTCCTGTCGGGGAGGAGGAAGGTTTGTTTAGACTCTTGTACCAGACGACACTTCTTTCAAGCTGTCACTTCTACATGTTCACAAAACTCACTGCCACACTGATACGTAAAGTTTTCATGCTGCTTTAAGGCCAAATTGATGCTGACTGGCACGGTGATGTCACACCAATTATAACTCTCCAAGCTTCCCTTCCTAAGCTGTCAAGCCAGCAAAGCCTAAGCTTGAACCAATTAGTTAGAGCAGTGCCACGTTGATGCCATTTTCTGCCATCATGATGGCAATTATCTAGTGGTCATGCTTAATCTTTATGAGGGCATCTCCAATTGGACTGTGCTGCATTAATACCTTTCCTGTCACGGTAATTAGTTTGAGGAAGAATCTGTGTGCTAAGACTGGAGACTGAGGGCAGGGGGTTGATTTGTTTAATCTTCCTTTGTAGCTACTTAACTGTGGCACCGTGAAGTTGTATTACCAACTTCCCACTAGTCAAAAAGAAAAATTTCGTAAAGCTACTGATTAGTATTGCCAGTTGTTGTAGACTCGCTTTGTTTTTCATTGGATTATGTTGTACACCCACAGCTGAGGTGACGGTTACTGTACAGCTGAGTAACATTGCAAAGGGAAGAGACAAGTACTGTAAGATGGCCCGCCACAAAGAACATAATGGAGAATGGACCAGACAAGGTATTGTGGTGCTGTTTTTTTGATGACTCACTCAGTCATGATAAAAAGTACTTAATGGCAATACTACAATTTTGCAAAGCATTGTATCTAATTGGATCTAAATCCAATAATATTTCAGGAATGTTGAAAAAAAATATTAGTAACATGAAAAGGACAGATAATTATTAGATAAGTATAGAATGTGCCTATTACGAATCCTTAACCTTCAGAAGGTGGGGCAAAATGCTGCCTTACCAGAGGAATCTATTCTGTCTATCAAGCACAGTTTTTAGTTCCGCTTGTTACAAGTTATAACAGATTCAACACTGTATGACATTGTGTTTGTTTTCCCTGTAGTGAGGTACGCTGCACATCTGGAGTGTTTCATCTCCTGCTCCACGACTGCCCGGAGCTCCATGGTGCTCGGGTGGGTGGAGAAGGCAGCTGCACGCAGCATGAGGACGTAAGTATAATGGGTACAACTTACAAGAGTTAAAGGGGTCCAAAGCAACATAAGGGCCCGAAAATTGGATTTTGAAAGTCAATTTGTGTAGTCATTTTTATACTGTCATGATTAGTTCAAACAACACTATCACAATGTAAGCAACATCCATGATGCAAATATATGAAGTCGCTGTGATGTGAGAACCCAAGACAGTCAAGTATTGTCAGTGACAGAATGCCATTATACAGTGAAAAGATGTAGCAGTTAGAACGTTGATGTATACTTTAGATATATCTGATTTTAGTAGTCTAAGAACAGGTCTGTCGTGCCAGCTTCATGTTCATTGTCCTTTAAATTTTTTTTCACGTAGCGTGCGTAGTCCAGTGGTTAGCGATCTTGCCTCTGGAACTAGAAACCCCGGGTTTGATCCCGGCTGTGTCGCTCACCCGACATGTACGCTACTGGAAAAGGTCGCAGTCCTTAGGACGGGACGATAAGCCGTGGTCCACTGTTCATTGTGCTTGTCGAAAAGAGCTAGGGGAAGTTCCCCGGTACAATGAACCTGTAAATACTGTACATAGTGTCTGTCTTCCTGTCACGACCAGTGGAAGATTAGCTCATCTGTTCATTTTGAGTTCATTTGAGCTAAGCTGGTTCGAGATCACTCTCACTCACTCACTCTCTCTCCTTTTCCAGAATATCCTTCAATGTGAGCCAGGGGATCCATTGCTTTGACTACCATGAGCAGATGAACCTTATCGGTAATACTTTTAAGAGAATTTCCTCATCATACATAATGCACCAAATTATTATATCAGTGGCAGTAGCATGCCTTCTTAACTGATGATGATTTTAAACTCTAACAAATGGTTGGTAACAAATAAAAATAAAAATGCACAATGATGGCAGTCTACTGTTTTTAGTCTTGGATATCATAAATTAAATGTGGACAGGTGTACCTCACAGCTCAAGATGTTTGAATCCTCTGCATGATTGGAAAAATGTCAAAAACTTGGAATAGGTTACCATGATGGTCAATACTGACCGACGAAGGCCATATAATGACAATGACAATGAACTTCATTGTATATTCGTGCCCAACTTGGGCTAAATGCATTAGGTAACATGAAGTAAAAGAAAAGGAACATTGTGCTATATTCCATCTAAATCTACAGAGTCTCTTCTCTCTTCTTGAAACATTTGTACACAAATTCACATAGTTTTTCAATCATATCGTAGTTTCGAGAAGACATAAAACATGTGAATAATTCGTTATTTGTAAGATGCGCATATTTCTTGTCTAGTAATCAGTGTGCTTAAGGTTAAGTAATCATGTTACATGTATTTGCTGAACATATGATTGTTTCTGTCCTAAGCCTTACCCTGACATGTTGTGTATGGTTGTTTCTCCAGTCACAGGAGGAGTGAACCATCATGTATCCTTGTGGAACCCCTATGTGACCTCCAAACCCATTGGTGTAAGTCATCCCATGGCCATGTACTGTACACATATGTTTGTATCCTCTCATGTATAATCATGCATAGTTCACATGCATAGTTGTTTTAGGTAGTCAACCACCTGTAAGCTGTTGTTTCCTTGTGAACTGTCCAGCTTGTTTGAGCTCCCCATGTGCCAAGGATGTCAGCAACATATGTTGTTAAAGGAGCCCAAAGCAAATTCAGAATGCTGGAAGTCTGATTTTTAAATTCAATTTGATAGACCTTTCTATACATAGTAAGTTTCAATAACACTATCCAATTGAATATCGACCTTAAGTTCATGGAGCAAAGATGCAATGTTGTTGTGTGGTGAGAACTCATCGAAAATCTTGGGACTGATTTTTTGGTGTTCCAATTTGTAAAGGACTCCTCACACGGCTTGTTTCTATGCTCTTTTTAAACGCTCAAAGTAGGAAATCAGGATAGAAATGTGCTGATATTATGAGCAAGTGAATCATACAGATTGCCGTATTCATGATATTTTAAGTTTTAACGTTCTGAATTTTTTGGGGCTAAATTCCAACAGTAGACTTAGGAGCTGTTAAGCCTGTTGATCTTATTTTCAATGGTAAGTTTGCACTGTTCTGTTGTGTATCTCCCCAGTTGCTGAGAGGTCACATGGCGAGTGTAGTGAACGTACAGTTCAACACCACCAAGGGGCAGATCCTGAGTTTCTCCAAGGACAAGGTCCTGAGGGTCTGGGACATCCAACAGCAGCTTTGTCTACAAAGGGTGGCAGGCATCTTCCCTAAAGGGCCTGAAGGTACGAATATTGTTCTTATCCAGATTTTGTCACTTTTAGCTTTATCTTATACTCTAGCTGTAACCTCCGTTAACGTTAGTTTGCCGAGTTACATAAATCCACCACTTTGAAAAACAATGGGTTTGAGAAATCTCTAGAGCAGTACCCCCAGGTTTAGATATACAGCGCATTATACTGAGGGACATTGGGTTGGAGATCTGTTTGGAAGTATCTTTTCAAAGTAGTGGAATTATGTACCCTGGTGGAATTATGTTAGTAGATGTCATATCACCAGTACCAAAGAAACACTCAATTTTTGTTGTTGTTTCAAATCCTTTATTGTAGTTTAGGAATATTTTCAGTTTTTACATCTATTAGTAAATTTGCACAATATAATTTTCTGGCTGACCTGTTAAATTTGTGCATCTTTCACAATGGTTTTTGCGCCATTTGCTCTCTCCACTGGCAAACAACTGAGTTGCAGTATCATGATGCAGCAGTTCTTTGGAGACATTTTCTGTATACATAAAATGTATGTTTTGTGGCATACTTATTATGAAAAGGTATGAATTTATTTCTAAAAATCTATATGTGTTTTTCTCTTGCAGTTTACACATTTCTGCAGTTTGACGAAGAGCGGTTGAAAATGTTCATCACGTTCAACAACCAGCTGACCCTGCTGGAGATGAAGCCAGAGATGAAGGACAAGATCCTCAGCCATGAGAAACCCATCACCAGTGTGCTGTACAACAGGACATATAACCAGGTCAGGGGGCAAAGGTTGTACAGTACTAAAGGGTGAAGGTCAAGGAGTAACAGTTGAAGGTCAAAGGGAGGTGAGAGGGAAAAAGTCAAAAAAGGGATGTATTAGAGGAGGACAAACCCATCACCAGTGCGCTGTACAACATGACGTATAATCAGGTCAGGGGGCAAAGGTTGCACTAAAGGGTGAAGGTCAAGGGATAAATGTTGTATTAAAGGTTGAAGGTCAAAGCAGGTGAGAGGGCAACAGTCAAATTAGGGATGTTTTAGAGGTTCTGAGGTTAGGACCTCCTTCAAACTTTGTACACATGTTTAGAAGTAGATTTCTGCTTGAAACATTTCTGAGAAGACAGTTTGATATCTAAGATGTTGTGTTGAAGAAGATAAGAAGAAACAAGATTTGTGTTTCCCCTCAGGTCATCAGTGGTTGCCAAGGTTCTACAGTGACTGTCTGGATCATCGACTCAGGTCAAAAGGTCAAACAGGCAAGTGCGATATTCAATAATGATAAATTAAATACAAAATGTAGTACCTACGCATTACGGTCTTTTTTTTTAAATCTTTGTAAATTGCCTACACTGAAAGTGACAAAATTATCTCAATAGACAACTAAAGATGGCCAGAGGTGAACAGGATAACGACATCATAACATTGACTTATTTTGACTGTATTTCCTGCCATCCTTTGTCCCTTTAGTTTGAGAACTGCCACGGTAGTGCGGAGATCACCACCATGGCTCTAGACCCCAGCGACACCAGACTGTACACGGCTGGCACGGACGGAACTGTCAAGGTCAGTGGGTCAATTCTATCTCCCTATCCCATCAGAGAACTGGGATTCAATCATTTAGGTTACATGTATTTTCGTGGCCACCAATATAGGAACACTCTAGCCAGAAGTGAGCTAGCTTGGCCGTGCCAGTCTGTTACTAATTAGTTCCATTTGTCCCCCTTGTCCGTAATGCTAAGACTAAAAATTAACACAAATAGTTATCTTTATTTAGGTCCTAAGGCATACGAGATACTCATTTGTAGGTTGTACCCGGTAACTGCTTTCATGCATGCTCTTGTGTGTATCTCCTTTGCTTCTCTTAATATGTTGTGTGTCTTTTAATACATTTCTGTCATATATTATGATACTACCTTTCATTCTCCTAACGTACTGTGGCAATGCCACTTTTCTTTATGGAAAAAACGTTATTGTACAATGTCCAACTTTGCTCTAATGTACGTTGCAGGTTTGGGATTTCAACGGCCACTGCCACCATGTGCTGAACGCAGGCAGGGACTCAGCTGTGGACATCACACAGGTGCTGGTGCTGAAGAGAACCGTGCTTGTCATGGGGTGGGACAGGTGAGCTCTTTCTTCTGACGTGTGTGTTTCAGCCCTGCAGTTTCTGTATGTTACTGAAGGCACAGGGCTCAAAATACTGAGTGCATGTGCACCTTTGTGCACCCAAAGTTGGAGCTGTGCACCTAATTTTTGACTGTGGGTGCACCAGTGCACCTAGATATTTTTGTAGGCTATAGGGTAGGGATACTTTTGTACACTGGTATACCAAACATTCTTGAAATCCAAGTATCTACACAAAGTAACCTTTGTTGTACTTTGTTTGATGCATTACTTGTTTGAAATTTAAGTTAGCTATAGAATTACAGATTGAAGTTCTTAAGAGCATAAAACTTACATATGCTTTGCTGACATTTAGCTTTATTTTATGTGGTGCATCCAAAATTCTTTCTGTGCACCTAAGTTTTTTGGGTTGGGTGCACCAGTGAACCTATTTCCAAAAATGAATTTCGAGCCCTGAGGCAGTTTCATAAAGTGTGCCATCCCTGATTGCCTTGTTGATTGAGTATATGTACAGATTTAAAGTTTCTTGCGATCTGTAACAATTATTAAAAGTTGTTTTTTACATGACCATATGATTGTGCTTGTTGAATGTCCACCCTCTGAGCTATTTTCATCATTGGCATCATAGATATGAAAAAAATTCCTTCCCTTAACCTTTAAAGCACACCGAAGTAGCCGTTTGCCACCCCATTTTCTATTATAGTATATATTATAGGTTACAGAGTTAGGCAGCGGGTAGAGGGTAAATGATATGGGGTTGTCGGCGCTTTAACTCTCATCTTCATAATTCAATGTGTAATGGCACCGATGATGAATTTAACACTTCCTGGTGTTTCTTTTCCAGAATGATAACAGTATTCCGGTTCCAAGCCTTCACCACCTACACAGTGCAGCCCTCTGACTGGAAGGGTGGACAGGTAGGGAAACTTCAACTATTCAAAAAAGAATAAAAAGTTGTATTGATTTTATACATACATGTACAATGAATATATTGAAGGATGCTGAGAGGCTGAAAAATACTTCAGTGGGGCTGTATATAATGTTGATTGTCATGGTGGGGGTAGCATGTAATTTTTATGTTAGGGATGAACATGCTTAACATCAAAATGAAAGGGTGGGCTAGGCATGTAATCAAAATGACATGGAAAAGGTATGTAAACTGTTAAATGATGATGGAATACAAAGAAATTGAAATAAAGAGTTTAAGACTTGTATTAGTGAGGGTCAAAGGGTGTAACCTAGCCCCACTAGAAATCTGTTATAATCCAGCAAATTCTACTGTTAAATGTTTATCAGGACGAATACAGAATGATCCAGAGTTTTTAAGGAGTATTTTTCCCTGGCAGTTTTGAACAACAAAACATAGCTCAATACTTTCCACTGTATCTTAATACTAGTTGATGTGTAATATTCTAATCAACTTGAGAGGTAAGGTCTTTCATCTTTGTCTTAAGGAACACCAAGATGACATCCTGTGTGGAGCGTTCAGCGACCCGAACACGCTCGCCACGGGGAGCTATGATGGCGAGCTCATCCTGTGGAACAACCAGGGGGAGCGTGCGTCCCGCCACCTCCGACAGCGGGTACGACAGAAGGGGAAGACGAGCACGCGGCAGACGACCACGGCCGGGAGCATGCCTACCGTGACCAGGCAGGGAACCGTGTCGTCCTTTGGCGGTACCGACGACAAAGCTGCGCTTTCCCGCGAGGTCACAGTGCTGAGTCTGGAAGATGAAGAAAATGTACGTAAAATGTTTGCTTCCTGAACATATCTGAAAACTGAGATTGTAGGTCTGCCTGTTCTGATAAATCTAAAAAGTAGATGGAAGATGTAGTCTGTTCCTTGTTGCTGTGTCATTCACCAGAAAGATAAAGCCCAAAATAGCTGACTTTCCAATATGCTTCTTTTGTTGCATCCTTATTGTATTGTATTCTAACTATTTTAATTGAATCATTGTGTTTTTTTTATACATGTTTGCTTGTTGTTCAGTGTTCGGTTGGTAGAAAATAATTTATCACATGACTATGCTTAAAATGTAGATAGGTCACAATCTTAAGCTTGCTGGTGATTGTACAAGATTTGCACGATCAGCTCATGACATCTATTTGTTACCGGGGCCCACATTGATTTTAAGTTCCAGTAAAATGATTCGGGTCCCGGCCAGGTCCAAAAATAGCCCGGCAGCCACAGGATGTTCCACTGGGCTACGTAGGGGTCACACCTGAAAGTGTAAAAAAACTGAGCCTGTCAACTACCCGAAGGGACCCCAAGTTTCCAAGAGGGACCTAGTAAGCATTTACTAGGTGGTATGCAGGATGGCCATTTCACTCTCTCCTTTCTTGTTTCCCCCAGAGTGAGTTTGGGAACCCTGTGACCCGAATGCTGTTTCTGGAGGAGAGGAAGGATAACCTGGAGGGGGGAGGGAACCTGGTGTCGTGTGGGGGCAACGGGTTCGTCAGGTTCTGGAGTACCGGGGACTCCAGTCTGGTGGCAGAATTCCTGGCACACCCTCACAGTAAGCAGTCACCCTCAGTTAGTCTTTTGGCTAAAACATAACATCTGTATCTTCTTTCAAATAGTAATGGACAACCTCAAGTCCATTACTATTACACGCACCGCATCTTCAGAAAAGACGCTGTAGCCGCATAGTTCCCGTTCAGAACTTTATTCAAGCCCACAGCCAGACTAGTTTCGCCTTGTGTGTGGCTTTCTCAATGGTTAGAGCTCGAATGATGATAGATCTCGGTTAGCTGAGAATTCTTATTGCAAAAGAAGCCTTTTGGCACCAATTTTGTGTTGGTTCTGGGGTTAGGCAGAAGGGAGAAGGTTATACTACACGGCCAGTTATTGTTTGTTGGATTTGAACTGAGACAGTCATCATGATTTTCTTTGTCTGGTATTAACGTTATATCCACAGTGGATAATACTACCTGTACTTAGTCTAGTAAAAGTTTTTCAAATAGAATGGTTTCCAATTGCACTCTGACCTTTGTGATCTATTGCCATGGTTACAGTTGGAAGCATCATCATGGCCACAGATGACAGCAACCGTTACCTAGCAACAGGAGACGTGGATGGCAACGCAAAGGTGTGGAACATCGAGGAGTACTGCCTGAAACACAACCCTGATGGGCCTGTATGCACCGACCCACCTCGTGAGTTTTCCTTTGTTTACTTTTTTTGTTTTTTTTAAGCAGCATCTACTAACATAATTCTACCAGCCTGAGGGTACATAATTCGCCCACCCTGAAAATATACAGATCTCCAACCTTTAATGTCCCCCAGTATAATGCATCTACACGTATATCTAAACTGTGCACACTGAGGGGTCCTACACTAGAGATCTTTCAAACCCACTGTTTGTCAAAATGGCGGATTTATGTAACCTGGCAGATTAATGTTAATGGAGGTTACAGAAGAGATTTAGAAAGGTAAATGGCTTAAAAAGCGAGTACTGTCAGTATCCCAGAAAGAGGAGTTTCGGACCACAGTTGTACATTTCAAGACTCTTTTCACTTAGATTGCACACCCTCAAGTCTTGTGACAGTCTCTTGCGGAAATAATTCAAAAGAAAAAAATTGTGTATGGGAATGAAGGATGTACGTAGTACTACTGTAACAGTTACTTTTTCCAACAAAATAACATCTACAATTTTCTAATAGAAAGATTACAGTTGATGATGATGCTGTCCGTTTCTTCTAGCGTTGCTATGCAACCAGACTCCACATCTAGATTCCATCAACCAGATGTTGTTCTGCCGTCGCAACGACTGCGACCTCATTGTGTCCTGCTCCTCCGACTGCAGCGTGGCATTGTGGGATGTCCATGGGAACATCATCGGCTATTTTGGACAGGTAGGGCTTTTGACAACCTTGTTGTACACAGGGCTGTCTCCAGCTTCAGATTTTGTCTGTCTGTTGTTTGGGAGCCCATGTTGTTAATTTTCATGGATAAATCTGTCAAATTTAAGCTTACGAAAATACATTTGTCATGAATTTTACGTGAAGAACTTCAGATTTTTGGGACTGACAGTGAAATTTTTTTGCCATCCCAACAAGAAAATTTTTGTCCCTAGATGGAGGAAGAGGTCCTGGACACAGGCCTGGTTGTGAAGCTTGTGGTATAGGCAAAATCCAGATAGATCTCCCTCTCTATAGACAGAGTAGCCCATTGACTTAGGAATAGGACAGCAGCGTGGTTAGGAGGTAGAAGAAATTAAACACAGTTGGTGTCAGTCTTGTTAGTCTTACGAGGGAGTCTAGAAGGTAGATCTTCATGGAGCTAGTGAAGATGCCCTGAATTGGCTGCGGTACTGGCAAAACAAGATATCGTAGGTGGGCGGGGTGGCTAACTCTGCATTGTACTGACTCAGTGATATTTTCAAAGAAAGTTTTTGAACAAAAGTGAGATGAAGGATTCAACTGGGTATTACAGCCACAACTTTCTCAGTGGAATAGCTCTTTGACATCATGTCCATCATTTTACTTCCCCCAGGAGGAGAAGTGGAAGATCGAGGAGCACATCCCTCAGGAGGAGCCGGAGGAAGATGAGGAGAAGGAGACAGATGAAGAGGACGAGCTCCACCAGGCCCTGGAGGCTGAGGAGGACATGGCGGAGCTGACGTTCGAAGAGGAGGGCTTTGACGTGGACTTCAAGCACAACACCTGGGAGAAGACGTACCTGGGCAAGGCCTACCAGGATCTGAGGGTTCAGAAGAGGGAGAGGAAACAGCCCACAAACATACCAAACCTGCCGTACCTAACGTGGGAGAAGACTGGACAGGCACCGGCAGGGCCTTATAAGGTAAGGCCTTATGTGTTTATGTGCCTTATGTGTTTATGTGCCTTATAAGGAATGTTCTATCTATTGGGCATAAGGCCAATAATAATGAATGTTGATATGATTATAGTGTATGGATGATATCTGCGCGCGCATCAATTTTTGTCCGTTTCCCAAAGAAAAAAAAAGATTTTCAGCTATACTGTAAATCTTACAAAGCAGCTGCAAAATCAGAAAATGTTATATGCTGTAAATTGCAAAAAAGTATTTTACAAAATGGATTATACTAATGTCATGGAATGCCAAAGTCCATTCCAAAGTCAAAGAAGAAGATGTGAAAGAACATAAATTAAGAATCTATTATTCAGAATACCATGTACCATACTCTGTGTGTTAAATTTTGTTAATCCTTCCTGTTTGGGGTTCCCAGAGGATGTCATCCATATACAATCATGTAATCAAATCAACATGGCCTTACTATAATACAAAATTAATGTATATATCTTCACATTCAGCTTAAGATGAAAATCTGACAATACATGTACCTTTCATTGTTTGCAGAGTCTGGAAACGTCTGACCTGATGAAGATGAGTGTTCTGAAGAAGCCGGACTTCGTGGTTCATCCTCACAAGTACTTCGGACAGAGGACGGAGACACCTGTGGAGACCGTGCCCAAACTGCCGTCTCTGACTGATGGCAAGTTGCCATTCGGTTTTTGGCTGATTGTTGCTCAATAGGGGTGGATACCGGTTCGGCTTAATAAGGTCCAAGTCCAAGTTTAGGTCCAGAGATTTAGGTTCAGGTCCGGACCTGAACCTGGACCTGTCCATTTGATGTTTTGTTTTATTAAACCAATATTAAGCATAGAGAATTAATACTGACACGCACGACTATAATTAGTATAAACTTTTTTTGGTGAGAAGACTTTCAAGATAAACCAGTGTTTGATATTTGAATGTTGCACTTATTTCAAATGCCTTTTATTTGAATGTTCACTTATTTTAAATGTCTTTTTTGTCAGAGGGGAGACTCAAAATATGTCTTATCAAACAAAATAGAAAAATATATTTGAACTTTGTTCAGGTTTTTTTGGACTCAGGTTTTTGGCTTTCAGGTTTTTGGACTCGGTTCTTGGATGTTATAAAGGTCCGAATCAGGTCCAGTGAACCGGTATCCACCCCTATTGCTCAAGTATAGAAATGACAATGTCAGGATGAAATAAAGGATCATGACATGCATATGAAAATGCTCTTTTGGACAGAAATTTTCAAAACTTTTTCGTCCATTCTG
The DNA here is from genome assembly GCF_035083965.1 of Branchiostoma lanceolatum. NCBI lineage: Eukaryota > Metazoa > Chordata > Leptocardii > Amphioxiformes > Branchiostomatidae > Branchiostoma > Branchiostoma lanceolatum. The sequence continues at coordinate 5,928,028 of NC_089724.1, read as the reverse complement.
TCAACTTTCTGGTCTGAATTTACCAATGGACCAGTGCACAAATTCAACCACATGTGGTTGTTGCAACACTTCTACTAGCCTTGTGCCAGGGTCACATTCCAAACTGGGGCCTGACTGGGCTGTTTGCAGGAACGAAAAATAAAACTGCATAATAAAGATTATCAAGAAGTATACACAAATTATGACTAATTCCTTTTGTTTACTTTTCATTCTTGCAAACTGCCTGGCCGAGCACCGGTATGGAATGGCAATCCTGGCATTACAGTTATATATCTGTAGTCAATATCACTGACAGTTAAGTTCCCCTTGAGATGCCCTTACCAGGATTGAACTGGGGTCTCCCAGTTACCGACTAATTCGAACCATGAGCTCAATCCTGGGAAGAGCATCTCGGTTGGGGCTGCACCCGTCTTTCGGAAGGGACGTAAAATGGGGGTCCCATGTTCGAGATGGTGCCTCAAACAGGTATCGGCGAAGGGCTTAACTACTCCCTGTAAAAATATACTCTGCTACTGAAACAGCAAGGAAACTCGCTGCCACTATAGTATGCACTACAAGGGTCTGAACAAATGAACTTGTATCATGCTGTTACTGTAATCTAACCAACATTGGGATTCCACTCCACAGGACTAAAGGCTGCCTTCGACGAGAAGACCCTCTTCCCAAAGTACATCATGGAGTTTGAGCTGAAGATGAAGTCGGTCCACGGGATCATGTCTGCCAACAAGAAAGGACGGACCAGCAAGAGCATCCTCGCGGCGAGCAAGCCCAACCTGTCGCTCCAGAGCAAGCAGTCCATGAACTCCATCTCCAGCAAACAGTCCGCCGACAACCTGTCTCCGAAATCCAGGATGAAGGCAAGCTCGCAGAAGATGCAGGGGATTCCCGACGTGGGAAAGAAGGGGCACCTGAAGCCTTTGGGGAAGACCACGACGTCGGAGGCATCCAGCTCATCTGTCCATACGTAATCGTGGTCTTTTGAAAAGTATATAGCCTAGGGGATTTTTTCCTCAACTTGGGACAGTATCTCTGTGTTCAGTGTTGAAAGAGACAGATTTATGTAAGTGCCCGGCAGGTGCACTTACATAATGGAGGTTTCATGTCAATGGAGGTGCACTTACATAATGGAGGTTTCATGTCAATGGAGGTTTCATGTATATCAGAAGCACCCAAAGTTCATCTGTTCAATCATATGCTTTTGTGGAAAGTGGGTATTTTTCATTCCTCCACTTACATGGGCTCCACCTAGTGTGAAGTGGTGGAAGAGAGCTGTGGGAGCAATGTCACTGATGATTCTGCCCAAATGTATATAATGACGGCACAGTACTAGTATCCCTGTGTACATTGGTTTGATGGAAGAGTGATTGTACACTGTGACAACACAACAGCAGTGTTGAGCGAGCAGCATATTTCTGTGTAGAGCGTTGGACGAGTGACTTTGGACATACATTGTACACCTATCAGTAGAAATCTGTGACAACAAATGTCACTGATGTTTCTGTTGTTAGAATCAATGATATTTGCCAATTAACCCTTGGTATCTAGGCCAAAAGATTAGCCTTCAGTTTTGACCACTTCATGTACTTGAATCAGACCACTGGGGTTGAGGTTTGCCTATGATGAGATTGACCACTATTGTTGTACAGAAGAGATTTACTCTTAAAGTGTCCATTTCGATGTGGTTATTTTGAGGTCTTGTACAGAAAAACCATGTACTTGTTACCTAACAGCATATGATATTGACCAAGTTTTACTTTATCATAACATATTTCTACAAGACTATGCTGTTGTGAAAATTGCAGAATGCCTTCATGACATTGAGTAGTAAACGTTTTTCTGTCTGTATATATCATATATTAGTACCACCAGAAAGTGCATTTTCTGTGGTTCATAATTACATTGAGATGCAATTCTGTGAAGATGTATTTTTGTATACTTTTGTACAGTGTTCCATAGGGTTGTGAAGGAATAAATTGGTATGAAGATGTTTTTGATGTCGTCTACCATGCCTACTCAGTCATTACCTTTGCCAAGATTGTTTTCGGTGCCAATCATATGTGAATAATATGTGTTTATGGAGAAGTTATGGATTGATCTTTAAGATATGTGTCAGCAAAATGAAAGTTTCATAATGGGTCTCCTTCAGATTTATATGGCATCTTTCATCAGTGTTAAAATCATGGCATTGCAGATTACACAGATCAAGTAAAACCAGCCACACACTCTAACACACACACACACACAGAAAAGACATCAGCGCACCATGACTTTACAAACAATAACTTACTGTTTGGATTTATTCTGTATAGTTATGATACATGATGTATAAAGCATGTCATTGCATTCTGACGAGTGCCAGTCTTGTACGTCCTACTCTGTCTACTATATGTGGGCAGCTGCAGGCCTGACCAATGGGGAGCCACCATTCAGTCATCCCCCTCCTCAACAACCATGCTCTCAAGTGGCAGTGTATACTACTCGTGGACAGGCCAAGAAATATGTTTTGACAAAGTCTTGTTCTGGGACCAGATTCTACGGAAAAGTCTCGTCAAAGTTGGGATTTCTTACCCCATCATGAGCTATTTTACTCTGTTGCTATAAGAAACATCTATAGAATTGCTGCCAATTTCATAAAGTGGTTTACAACAGGACTTGCAAGGAGTTCAGACATATTTTGCTCATGTTGTATGCTAGAATGCTCATACAAAAAAATTGTGGCTGAGCCATTTTGCATTCAGGTTTTGTGAAAAGTAGAGGAATCTTTTTTGGGGTTTTGGCCAAGACTACATCTTGCAAACACATTTCTAGCTCTGCACACCTATATCCACACTTACGAGTGAGTGTGAACGCAGCGCTACCAGTCCACACTTCCAGACAAGCATGACCGTACATTGCTACACAATGGTGGCTCCCTCTGATAACTCCTGATGTCGAAACACAAGGGGGATTCACGGAACAACACATCTTTGAGCAGCTAATTGTTTTCTTCATTCTCTCAATTATCCAAGATCATCTGCTATACTGTACAATTTCATGGTATAGGGACACTGTAAAGACATCTATTGTATGTAACCTCTCTATTTTTGAAATCTCTGTACATTTCTTACTAGACTACGAGTCTTTCATAAATGAAGCATGCTCCTGTTTGACTTGTTCCCTAAAAGATCAATGTAAAAAATTTGGGGTCGAAAAAACACCTTCATACCGCCAACAACCTTACACCTAACTGGCTTTCCCTTTGAGAGAAATGATTCCCTTCTCCTTCACATACCCTCTATCTAGCACACAGTGCTGAACATGTATACTGTACGGCTTTTTCCATCTAGTGGTGAAAAGTACTGCCAGCTACAAGCTGAAGTAGTGGTCCCAAGACGAAATACGGGGAAATACTTCCAGGTATCCTTTTTTTTTTCCAAAGTATGAAAAAAAAGTATTTTTATGTTTCCAAACAGGAGCAGTGCTGAAGTCGTGACTAACGGGAACCTTCTCACATATTGAAAGTGCAACAATTGGAATATTGCAATACCGTTCACCTCCCCTAGGAGGAGCTGTTGAGTGGGTCACAACAGGAGGCAGATAGATGTACACACGGCTACATGTCTCAGCCACAGCAAGGAACCCCACAATACAATTTGTTTGTTTAGAAAATGGCTTGACCTATTTCTTTTTGTACCCTGTTTGTGGTTTGAACGGACCAATGATACATTTAGACAGCACCAGATGAATGCAGCACGCAGTTTACGTGAATGCCCGTGCTGTGCCTAAAACATCACGGAAAACCACGATTTCTCCAGCGAAACTATCACATACCCTTCCTGTCTATTGCAATGAGCCTCTATCCACACAAAGGAAAGAGATCTCATTAGCACTACCATAGTCCTGCACTGAGACAACTGACCTAGATGGCTCCGGCCCTGTGGTGGTGCCAAAAACAACAGGGCGAACCAGAGAGAGCTATAATTGTTCCTTGACATTCAGTCCTTCCAATGTCGTCGTAACGGGGGAAAAAGTCATAGCTGCAACTGCCCACTGTCTGAACACATTCTGAACTATACATGGAGAGATATTTCAAATGAGTATATATTAACTGTTTGGAATATAATGTTATTTTTCATACAAAAATGGAGCCAAATATATCATATACTTACACAAATTACAGAGAATCCTGGCCTGACTACATTATCGGGTAGAAGACATCCGTTGTTTTTTGCATATAAATAAACGATGCAGACCAAGGGAAGAGTACATCCCAGTACTAAGAAGGGGGGGTTATTGCTATTACGTTTCTTGAGAATTATCATGACTACTATAGCTACAGCTTGCAGAGTAATTTACAAATCTGGAGTGGTGGGGTGGGGGGGGGGGCTACATGATTTGGACATACACGTCACTAGCTATGCATGATGGACAAACAAAACATCAGTTGTCTACAAATAGCTCTACCTTTTTGAGACCGCCCCCTTTCGTACATTTTTCAGTCGAACCATTCCGCAAACCCCCTCCGCATGAGTGGACCGGTCCAAATCCCGCCGGACAAGTGGTTCTAAACTGATGTAACCAATTGTCGGTTTCATGGCGGGAAGAGTCCAAGTGTGTAAGAGGGGGGGTCAGAAGATCACATCTGCGCTGTCATGAGAAGGAACACTTCTACATCGAGTCTAGTATTATTAACACTGTAGATGTGGACTGTGTAACATGATGTTCGGCTGGACCACAAGTGGCTTGGATGCTTCCTGTATTTCATTCAACAATAGGGCTGGTGCCTTTGTCCTGTACTGATCGTGGGTACGGTCTTCCTACAGTCCTGTCGTCTCATTCGCTACAGCTTTCTTTTTCTGCTGTGCAGCCACTTGGATGTGATCGATAACACCTGACCATCATTTCACCGATTGATTGCGAAGATCAGTGGTCCACTTCTGAATCGGAATCTGTTTGACGGATGTAGCCAGGATGCCTTCTGCGATGTGGAAACTACTACTCGATCTGTTCTTCATCTACAAAACATTCTGGGTCGTCTTAATTGTTACACTTTCCTCTCACGAGGATCTATTTTAAATACAGGGACTTTTTCGGGGCTTGTCTATGTACTGAGGAAGAAGCCCTTTACTTTTGTTCAATCCCCTAAACGAACGCCAAGTACTGACGGAAAAAGTTGACAGTCTTGTTCCTCGAATCGGCTATACCTCTACACGATCGCTCGGGTGAAATGTCACAATAATACAGCACGGAGGACTCATCACGCACGTGGCAAGCAGAACACGGTCGTTAATTAAGTACAAGTATTTCAATATTCACAAAAATGGTGCCCGCGGGAAAGCCCCCGGGCGGGAGGGGGGGGACATGGAAGAGTCAAACTGTACACGGTTGGTTGTCGCCATTGGTTGTGTTGTTTACATGGTTTTTCGAAAATGTTGTATCCTCGCCGCGGGGGGGTCAGGAGTAACTGGTGTCCGTGGCGATGCCACGCCCACACCCTCCCCCCTTCCTGTGTAGCTGATGTGTGATCGGGCACACAGGATGGACTGTATCATCAAGTCAACTCTGCAGGGTGACCTGAAATAAAAAAATTTTTAAAAAGAATAAATGTTGAGTAAAAGTTGTCTGTAACCGCCACGCAAGGGACAAAACAAGTATGGATAAAAGAGGAGCAAAAAGGAGGATCACAGAGAAGAATTAAATAAAAAGGTGGTCTCAATTAAGATATGTCACAAATTTGACTGTTTTTGTAGACAAATAAACCAAGCAAGTTTCTATTTCCCCATTAAAGCAAAAGTTTTCAAACACACAAATTATAAGGATGAAAGCTGAAATAGCACAGAGACAGCAACACAAAAGAAGACAAACTGCAAAGGTGTTAAATTATCCTGTTCACCCCTAATTTGAAATATGTCAACCTACTACGCTAGTATTCAAACATGGGAGGGTGGGACAGGTTACTTCAAAATAGGGGTGTTGGGGACGCTACCTGTGGTTGTGAGGGGGTATCATTGGTGTCAGCAGGAGTAAGTTCTCACATTTGTCATTGGTTGAGGAGAGGGACTGCTGCCTGTATGTGTAATAGGACAATTATGGCAAACTCTTTTTTTTATAAGAAGAAAGAAAAAAGGAAGTAGGACAGAACAGCAAACGAAAAATGGCAATTGAAAAGGAATATGTCAAGCCTGTGCGTTGAAATAAATGTGGCATGTCACGCAAAATCATGATGTGGCAAGCTGAAATTATAGATTCTTACAAACCATCCTACAAAATGAAATGATCATATTGATCCATGTTATCCATAAGCTGTCATTGTAAGAGGGGAGTCAAAAAGCAATGTATGTGGTCTTATAACAAGCTCATTTCTATTTGAGCCAAATTTGAACAGTACTGAATTGACGAAAAAAAATCAGCTTGCTACAAAACCACTGTCTTGCATAACTTTTGGACTCCCCCTCGTAGAAAGGAAAGGGTTTGGAGGAACCTAAAAAAGGGGTTGAAGTTTCTCTTGAAGTTTTAAGAGAAGCTGCCATACGTACCATCTCTCTGATGTCTTCTAGAGCCAGGTGATGTGGACATGGGTTGGGGCCCGGGGCCGCGGATACGGAAGTTGGATGGCAGTGTTCCTGTCCCGTCGGCGCCGGCCATGACGGCCTCCCTCTCCTTCATACCCCCAACTTCTTTGGGCCGTAATCTTCTTCTCCAAGATGGCTGCCGTTTGAAGTCACCCTGCTTCAGGAAAATATGGTCAATGTTTATGATCAGAAAATACTGCGTTATATCCAATCAGTTTCAGTTTCAGTTTATTTGTTTTACCAGAAATACATATCATTGGCCAATCAGGGCCACCTCTCACCTGATTGGGTGAAAGAATTATAATATCAGCCAATCACATCCATCCATTTCTGTTTTTAGTTGGGAAACTATTTACAGCTACATGTTCAAATGCTCTTAATTAAAATTGTTGACATCACTGTAAAGCCTATTGTTATAGGAAAATGCTGTGGCACCAATGGCTCTGCCCCTGAGGCCTTGCCACAAACTCTTACCTCAGATAGTGGTCTCCTATCCGTCCCCAGAGCGAGCAAGGAGTTGAATTCTCTTTCTAGAACCTGCCGTGCCTACAGAGGGAAGAACCACATTCAGTAGGTGAACAAACCAAAACTCTCAGGCATCGTTTGTTCATTAAACAATGGGATGAGGCAAGCAATTAATGATCTGTATCATTTTCGCAAGCTAAGTGTTGCTGTTATTTTGGTTTTGTATCATTTTGTAATTTGCATAATAACTTTTCAGTTACTTTTGTTGTAACTTTGAGTTGATGTAAAGCCCATGGCACACAGAATGATGCCTTTAAGGCGATGTGTATCACCCTCGTAAAATGAAAATAAATAAACAGACTTATGCAGAGTTGTTTTTGTCAAAACAGGCTTTTCAGGCAACAAAAGTAGCCTTAGTGTTCTGTGCCGCACTGGACAAATCACAGTCAGGGACAAAGACACTGGACATAGTAATCACAACATCAGTTATATAGAAGACTTGCAGGCTTCAAATCTATGATAGAAATGTACAGACTTTGCCCTATAAAGCGATGGAGTCAATCTAATCTCAAACGTCAAAGGATTTCATGCAATGGTCCTGTGTTGAGAAAATACACTTTACAGGCCCCACTGTGGGTCTTATACATTGTAATCATGCCAACAATCAAGAAGAGATTTTCTTCAATAATGAGATGAAAATATATCCATCTTGATGTCATGTCAATATAGAAACTAGTAACTGAGATTGCAATTGTATACTGTACATACATGTCGGGTAAGGAGTATGCATACAGTACCCCAACATACATGTACATAACATACAAAGTCAGAAAACATATAAAAGAAATGGTGTGACAACAACATGTAAACAGTCATTGATCAGAAATGTATTATATCATCATTTCCTCGTACAATCTGTGGGCATGCAACACTATCAAATCACAAACATGCAAATTAGCCCACAAACAAATCACAAACATGCAAATTAGTCTGCAGTGCAAGATTTGCACACCATGCCCATGCAGTCACCACACACAAATCACAACTTTGCTACTTCACTGCAGTTATGAGCTTAATGTGATGCTCAATTGATCTAATATTAATGTCATTTAAGGAAGACAATGACTTAGACTTAGGAACTTTCTCAAAAGATCTCTCTCAGAAGATAGCTAACATATATCTCAGAATTTGAACCTTATAACTTAGCATGTCTACTCTTATCAATATACAACAGTTACTGTACAAATGTATCTAACAAATCCAACGCTATTACAGCAACTCATTTCATGTTAATTTTTTAACATTTCTCCCTCCATAAATACAAGCTTTCTTAACATCCTTGTCACTGTTGTCTTAAATAGTGAATGCAGTACGCAAATATCCTTGCACTTTCTATATACCACATCCCAAAAGGAGACATTTGTTGATACTACACCTTGCCAACTTGTGCCGAGAAAAAAAAAGATATATCTAGCCAACACAGACCTACATTTTTTTGTATACTTCAAGAATGACCCTCTGTTTAAATTTATCTTTCAATGGATGATCTTCATTGACAAGTGGTGAGAAGAATCAGTGAGTACTAAGTAGAAAAAAAAAACCTACTCATCTACATCATACGTGAGGTTTTTTTAAAAATTATATCCCAGTAAGAAATCGGAAGAAACTATATTTCTAAGTCATGTTCCCTATCTTTATGATTGTTACAAATAAGATCTTTCATTGTTAATATTTTTTGTTCAGTATCAAAGATAACAATATACATACAGCACAGCCAATGTTAATACTGGTCTGCAAATTAGTATCTACTAAAATTAAGGTAGACTCTGATCAGCCCTAAGTTTGAGGTTAGGTCCCTACAAGCGATCACTGCTATACTTTCATCTCACTACACATTTAGATCATGTTGAAGCAATTATGGTAGACCTACAAGTACTGTACATACCATGAGAGCATTTGGAAGCCCTTGCATTCCATCATATCGGCCCATTGGATCTATATCATCCTATGACAGATATTGAATGTGGGTGCAGAATAGACATGTGTTACCAAGCTTACATCTTAACTAGCTTCCTTCAAAACAGTAGACATCACTACATCAATGTTTTCATTCATCATGTGGGTTTTTTTGGGTGGAGGGACTGATTTTTTTCAGCTCACTACCTTGGGCATTTTTTAAATGATCTTTTTCAGTAAGCTGCCTTTTTCATATTTTCAGAAAATATAACTTATGTGCTCAATAGCAATGTGTAATCTTGATGCCTGCTTTTTTCTGTGTCAAAGGCTTTTTTCAAGGTTTTTCAACGGACACATATTCCATCAACAAGCAATACGTTCAAATATGGACTTTTGTTGCATTATTTTCCAAAAACTTTGCCGGGATTTCTGAACAGAGACATTGTTTGCTTGTTTTCTTGGTGAAGTCGGCAGTGAACGAATCATTTTGCCATTTTTCAGGGAGCAGATATATCACAAAAGAGTGTGTTAGTAGTATAGACAACAAATCCCTTTAAATCCCCAAACACATACTCACAAACAAATACCAAGTATATGGCTATAGTCCATACTTCTAACAAAAACTTCCTACACAAATCGTAATAACTTCATCTGTCTTTCCTTCTGGACCAGACCTAGCATCTTAAGTTAAGACATATACAAGACACATACAAGTGTGGGCTGTACCATCTGCATCCCTACATGGGGGTGGTCAGGATATGTAAAAAACGAACCTGTTGGTTTGTCGTTGGTATCTGCAGTGCCAGTGCCATGCTATTGTGGTCAAAACTGTCATCCAGAGCGATCAGCGCGCCGTGGACACCGCTTTCTATCAAGTTGGAGGCGTACTCTCGTAGCCCAATCGATTGCACCCATCGAATCACTCTCTCATTGGTCCACACAAGGACATCTGTGTGGAAGGAGAATTCACTTTTTGGTCAATATATTTTGGCAAAAATCTACATTCACTCTGGTGGATATCAGCTACAATGTAGAGGATTGATTTAGCAAACATTAAATTGACGAAAGAACTTTTCCCAAGATATATGTATTAGCTATGGTACATCTTGGCAAAAAGAGCTTCTAACTAAGAAATAAAACACTTTCTACTACTTTAAAATATTGCAGCAAATAATACAGCAAAGGAGCCTTTTGACACATGTCAATCAACTTAATGAAATCAACAATTGGTTCAGACGTTACCTTTAACTTCATTATTGCTATCCTCCCTTTGTCTTTCCAGTTCTTTGCGGTCGTAGTTCAATCTTTTTAGGCACTGGATGCCGTACTGCAAGCTAGTTCTGAAACAGGATTCTGGTTAGAAGTCTGAAAACAGTCACAATGATATCCGTGAATAGTTTCATTAGGTTGGTAAGTCACTGAATAAAAAGACTCTTTTTACAACCGTTCAGAGTTGCGTTGAAGAAGGTGACAGATGGTCACCGAAACGTTGGTGGAATGAATCTCTTGGTTGTGTAAAAAGAGTCTTTTTATTCAGTCACAATGACAGTATTACGGTTAAAAATGTTAACTTCATTAACCTGTAAACATGTTACATTTGTACCTATCCCACTGAGTATTGTACATTTTTAAGTTGATCAATAAGAAAAAAAAAAGATCTAACCACTCCTCTGATAGATCAAGGCTTACCAACAATTTGAAAAGAATCGTAAAAACCCATTTACTACTTACAGGTTGTTCCATTAAAAAAAAAAACTAACAAGAAACATTACATGTGCCTTCAAAAAAGTTTTGACCACCCTTCTCTAAATGCTTTCTATAAAAAAGGAACAAAACTCTTACATAAAACCCAGGGCTGTCCCTTCCTCTGGGGAAGGAAAAATTTGCTTCTTATCTGACCTTGTCCGTAAAAAAACTGAACTTCATTATTAAAAATTGACAAAACTGTATTTTCGTAATCTAAGAATGACAAACTTAACAACGAAAATCAACATGAGCTCACAAAACGGAAAAAGAAATTAAAGCTGAAGACAGCCCAACAAGACAAGTACAAAATGGGTACCTGTGAAAACTGTCCACCATTTTCAGCTGGCCCCTCAGGTCCTTTTTGGTGAGGTGGTCCAGCATTCGCGCGTCCACCAAGCACTCCATAAACGTGCTCCGGTACTGCGGAAGCCCCAGCGACGGCAACCATTCGTTCCCAATCCACTCGTGGTTCATGTCTCCGTACGCGAGGGTCTGGAGAAAAAAAAGGGAACCAGGGAAAACGTCGCTCATTAATTACCACTTTCCGAACAAGCCCAATTATTCTGTTAATAATCTACTGTTATTTTTGTTCTCATGATTAGCTACTTTAAAAAAACAAAGGCTTCGGCATTTGGTATCATAAGGGTGTGAATGAAAGAGAGGACAAGACAAAATAACACAGAAAAAACACAGATATGTTCGCAGAAAAAAATGAGTAGTTGAAAACATGTAAAACAGAAGCCAAACCGCAAACCTGCAGCAAAAAAATGTACCGAAATGTGTTAATGATGCAATACTATTGACAATGAGGCTGATGTTGGCTGCGGTTGAGTTGGAAAAAACGTTCTACAAACAAGTCTTGGTTAGTTGGATGTAAATACACAATTTCTGTAATCTATGTTACGTGTTTCGGATGTCTCGAGCTAAGAATTAGCGTGATTAGGGTCTGTCTTTTTTTTTCCAGCACACGCCATCCTCTAGGGTACTGCTGGGAAGACACAAAGCATGCTGGGTTGAGCAGCGTCCGTTGACAACTGAGTACCTTCAAGTCTCTCTGCTCTATTGCTTGGGATACAAGATGGTCAGGGTTTGTGGTTTCTTCTTCCAGGGCAGAGAGTTGTTCTATTAAATGGTCAAGTTTCTAGGAAAAGATGCCAACAAACAAAAGGAGTGAGGATTGGTGGGTTTGTGCACTGCTGCCATACAGGGAAGAAAAGATGGCTTTCATGTCTGGCAGCAGAGCCAACGAAAAGAAAGTAGGGCGACACAAAGTCAAGACAAATTCAGGACAAAATAAGAGAAAGTGAAGAAGCGAAGAAAAATGACAGTCTGCAAACAAAGAATGATGATTCAAAACTCTAAGTCTGCGATCTTTCTTTAATAACATCAAACACCCAGGCCATACGTTGATGGCACTTCAACATAACCTGCATTAATCTTAATCTTTCTCATAAACGTTGCCCAACACTTTCTTTTCTTCCATGGGTTTTCCTTGTCCTACATACATCTCTTACTTTCAAATGGACACTGTTAAGGATGTTATGTACTATGTTGTTTGATGTGCTTGTAGGCTGGAGATCGTGTCAGGGATCTTGCCTCGAAAAATCTAAACAGTTGTTCAGTTCTTCCCAAATATTTAAATTAGAGCAAAATAACTACCTTGTGCAATACCGCACCTTGTAAAATCATAAATATAAAAAAAATTAAACTGAAATAGACAGTGATAGTAGCTCTCCATATAAACGAAAAAAATGTGAAATTCTTTTTTCGCAGGGTTGCAGCTAAGTTGGCGCATGCAACAAACTTGAGTAAAATGCCACAACTCAGCGAAGATTTTAACAGCGCTTCGAACAACAGAATAAAAAGAAAAATGATTTCTAGATCAGTGATTAAGTTCAAATTCAGTGGGGTGTGCCCAAAAAAGAAAAAAAAAAGAAGCTGAAAAGAGTTGCATGCATCAGACATGCATCTGGAACTGCAAAAAAAAACCTGGAACAGAAGCGCCCCCTGTTGGCGGGGTGAGGTACTGACCGTGAAGGCTGGTATGGCCTGGTTTTCGCTTTCCATTTCCTCGCGAGTAACCCAGACATTCCCTGTGGTCTGGGGGGAGGCAGCATGTGGGAGCAGACAGGGAGGTGTTAGATAAGTACATCACCTGCACTATCAGGCGTCTGTGACCCCCCATTTTGTCCTTATGTGGACTATTCCTTTATATCTTTCCTTCACACAACCTGACCGGTCAACTTTGTATTAGGAATGGTCAGCTTGGTTTGAAAAAGCTAACCTGACCATTGCTATGCTAAGTTGACCAGCACCAGAAGAGTAGACAACATTTTAGACGTGACCATTTTTGCAACTTTTTTGGGGGAGCTCAGATAGTGCAGGTGACGGGGTAAAATTTAGTCACATTGAAAATGTAGACAGGAAATGGCATGAGTATGGGAGGTAGAGATCTGTACACCCCTCACAGATAAAATGGACAGGTCCAGTCTCACTTTGCCAACATAAAAAAGGCAACAACCTTTCTGAAAGATATTTCTAAAATGATAGTTTGTAACAGATTCGACACTCATATTCCTTCCTAGTGTAATCTTCAAACAGGTAATGGCAAGCAAAATTGTGATTTTCCCCAATATACAATACTTCCCTTTCCTGACAGAATGTTTCCTGAAAAAAAACATGGCGGTCAAAAAAATGTACAATCCTTCCCACCAACATCTGCATGGAGATGATAGTATTCTAGTCAGCAGACTAGTCCATTTGTTACCGAGGGGTGCTGGACTAGGCACTAAAGGATGTGAGACCTGGACCAGTCCATTCTGTTACCAAGGGGTTCTGGACTAGGCACTAAAAGATGTGAGACTTGGACCAGTCCATTCTGTTACCGAGGGGTTCCAGACTAAGCACTGAAAGGTGTGAGTCTTGGACCAGTCCATTCTGTTACCGAGGGGTTCAGGACTACGCACTAAAAGATGTCAGAGGCAGCGAGAAAAGGGGGAGGGGGCTCAGTTGGGAGTGGCAGTACCCACCGTGCGGGACGTTGAGGGGGCGGACGGCGAGGTGAGCGACACCATCTCCTGGATGGCCAGCCGCAGCTTCAGGCGGTGGAGCGGGTTGGAGATGCCGATCTCGCGCTGGATCTCCTGGTCCGACAGCGCCGACATGATGGCGCCGCTCTTAACGTTGGCCCTGCACGCCGCCACGTACCACGCTGGCATGCCCACCCACAACTGCAAACAGAGATCACAGTCAGTCAGTCACATCGTAAAACTAAACATGACCACATCTCACGCCGGCATGCCCACCCACAACTGCGGGCAGAGATCATGGTCAGTCAGTCACATCGTAAAACTGAACATGACCACATCTCACGCTGGCATGCCCACCCACAACTGCGGACAGAGATCACGGCCATTCATGGCAACATTAAACATGACCACATACCACGTCGGCATGCCCACCCACAACTACGGGCAGAGATCACGGTCAGTCAGTCACATCGTAAAAACTAAACATGACCGCTATTCTGCATTCAGAAGACGGATCGTCATTACAGTTTTCTAATATGAAAAAGGATACTTACCTCTAGCCAGGCCACTATCGTGGGCCCGTTCCACAGTGCAAATGGCAACCCTGATCTGCGAGCTTCTTCTAAGAGTTCATATCTGTACAAAACACAATGCCATACATTGTCAGCAACATAGAGCAGAGAAGATTTGATTCCAAAACACTACCTATGAGCAGTACTGTGGTGACAATGCACCATCAATGGTTCCCCTAAAAGGAACTTTAAATGGGTAGGCAGTTTGAGGTGGTGATTCTATTCTACACAGCTAAAAGTTGAAATTGATGTTTCAAAGTTTTCTTGAAACCCAATCTTTACATTAAATAGTATTAAAAAGAAAAATGCTTGATCAATCATGTAAAAACAAAAACACAAACAACAAAACTTGATACAAAATGGCCAGAAAAGCAAAGCAACACTCAAACAGCAACAGAAAGTTGGCATAAATCAGAAGTGACTACTACGTAAACCTTACTTTTCTGATGTCCGCATTTGGCCACTCCCACTATTATTCCAACAGAAAAAGTGCCCAGGTGTGAAAAAAACAAAACACGAACTTAGCAAACATAAGAGAACATAATGAAAACAGCATTGGACATGGGGAAACAGTATCAAACACAAGGAAACATGAAAAAAAAAAACTATAACCAAAAGTTAGACTAATTCAGATCAACAAAATCACATAATCCTCCTAATACTTCTAAAAAAGAGTAAAGAATACACTGAAAGATACACTTAGAAAATGGACTAAATAGTGGAGGAAAAGTCACATAACTGGCATACTTTCCTGAAGATCTACTCAATCAAGAATGTTCTATTCGTCATTTGACACACACATCATACCATATTGTATTAATCAATCAACATACCAATTACCAAGCCAATCACACAAACTGTAAAACCAACCACCTACTTCTTTTTCAGCCTCCTCTCCATCTCTCTCTTCTGGCCCGGTCCCACGCCCAGCCCCATGGCATCCTGGGACACGTCACCCTCCCCGCCGCCGAGCAGCTCCTTGCTGTTGGACGCCATCTTACCCGCCTCGCCCTTCTTCTTGCCGAAGAGGCGCCCGATGGAGCTCTTGATGCCGCGCTTCTTGGGCGGCTGCTTGTGGAGCGAGTCCTGAGAGGAGTTGGTGGAACTGAGGGGGGATGGGGTGGATTGGCTGTCCCCGCTGCTGTAGGGTTGGAACAGTAAGACAGCATATAAACTTAAGCCAATGGATATGTTTTAAGTCTCTATTCCAAGTGTTCCTACTGCTGCCTTTAGACATAGCTACTGTTGTCTGAGAGAAAACTGATGAGGGCTTTTTGATCTGGCTTTTCTAAGGATGGATATTGAGGAATTTTCTGAATTCAAAGCTCAGTAACTCGTTGATTCCCTCAAAATGCATCCTCAGGATAGCCAGCTCGAAAAGCCCTATATTCATTCTGGTTGGGAAATGCCGGAACCTGACGTCACCTATTGTGACTTAACAAGTGATTAATTCAATCATCAAGGTAGTAGCTGTCAGTACGGTTCAAATTGGCGGGAGAGGTCTGAACTATGACGGACTTATGTAAAACAAGTTAGAACTTGACTTTGGGGTATATTTAGCAGAATATAGTAGGCTTTTCAATTTTAAGTTTAGCCTGCCTTTAAGGTCAGCTGACAACCAAAATGATAATCTTTTTTTCTTCTTTTTGGTGGTATCTAACAATGTTACATGTATGTTCAGGGTAGGCTCTTTGAAGACACAAATCACTGTATTCTCTACAGTAGCCATCTTGTTTTGGGCTTCGGTGGCCATATCTGGGGACAGCAGAAATAGTGGGGCACAGGAAACCTATTGTATCATCAAGACATTCATATTTGTCTGAGATAAATCCTCATGAGAAAGAAAACACTGCACACGAGAACAGCAAAACCTGGCAGAATAAAGAGTCACCACAACAGTCACAGCACACGAGAAACTCACCTTTGACGGGAAAGATAGAAGCTACAAAAGAAAACAGCAAGAAAGCAAGAAGGAAAGTAAGCAAAGCTTTTTGAGCAAGGAAAAAAACTCAAGAAAGCAAGAAGGAAAGTAAGAAAAGCAAGAAGAAAAACTAAGACAGCAGAGTTTAAAACTAATTATAACGACCTGTTGCACTACATCCAGCAAGGACTTCTAGAAATTCTACTTAAGATTTTGGGAAGGCAAGCAAATCCTTGCTGCCTTGTATATTGGCGGTGCAAATATCTGTACAAAGAAAAAACTTCCCAAAAACAAAACACCAAATTCTATCTAACAGTAGACTGCATGTATTTCTGAGCGAGCTTAACCTTTAACACACTCAAGTAGCCATTTAGCACCCAATTCTCTATTGGCTACAGAGTAAGGCAGCAGGGAGAAGGTTAAGTTTGCCATACCTCCTAACATCTTCACTGCTGTGTGCTGCCAGTGCGGCGGCCACTCTGTCCAGCTGTAGGGAGCGGGGTGTTGGCGGGCTGGACTCACACTTGATGGACCGTTCCTCTTTGCTATCCTCTTTGGAAGATGCTGGTGACTGTAGCACACAAATCAGATTCATTTATCTTTTGGCACAACGTCAGACTTTATGATTCCTTAAGATATGTATGGTTTTATTGCAAAAGAAAGGTACTGTGAAATGAAGAAATGTTGGCGGTGGTTTTATGTTCGCGTTTTACTCTTTACCACGAACTTAAAAAATACAGCAAAAAGCCATTCCATTGTGTGACTGTAGTGCTGCTATAATTGTTTCAAAAGCAAACTCAAAACCACTGCAGTACATGTATGTTGTTTGATCTGTAATGGAAGATTTTCAACATACAAATCTGGCTAAGAAACTTCTTTTGTGTGAAAAAACTAACAAACAAACAAACAAGTAGCCTTACCTGAGAGCTGGTGTTTGAGGATTCGCTGGACAGGGATGTGGCTGTGGGGAGGCCGAAGCCCCCACCGGACCCAGGGGACTGGTTCCCCGCTCCATCCCCACCCTGGAAGTCACAAAAGGTAAAGTCAACTTTCTGCAAGAGAAATAACACAATACCAGAGACTTGAACAATCAAACATTTGCAATGTAGAATTAGGCCTCACAAATTTATTTTCTTGGTTAACAGAATAAAAAAAAATTTTTTCTAAATGCTAGATTGGAAAAACAACATGAAAACAGAATCCCAGAGGAATGTTTTTACTTTGGTGCACACAGTTTCAGGGTGTGAACAGGGTCAGGTGCAAGTTTTCACCCCAGCCTTCTATCTTCATGTTGTGTTTTTTTGCTAAAATTGAAAATAAAAATCTGTTAACCAAGAAATTAAATTGATGTGGCCTTACGGTAGAAAGCAACTGACCACTGTGACAGCTTTTTGCATTTTTCTGTTACCCTTTTTTGACTTGTTCAGCTTGCGATCTCATAAAGTTATTCAACACTGTACTACACACAGACAACATATAAGGCCTAAGAACAAAATGTTGTGTTTCCAGTTCTGGCCCTGAAAAAATTCTTGCCTTTTCATTTTTTTTTTTTAGATTTCAGGCAAAGTGATCTAACAGATACAGTTGAATAATGTAAAACTAGAATTCACAGGACGCCGGAATTTTCAATACAATGTTGTAACTGCACAGAACTGCTGAACAAAGAAGTTCAATGTTTACTATGCATTCCAAATGTTTGAAGCCTTAATATGTTCAAAGAGTGTTAAACACAGAGAGTCTGTAAGAAAATTTGCATTACTTTTTGGATTCTATTTTGAATTCTTATCACTGAGATGTCAGATCGAAAATCCTATGTCCCTTGCAAGAGGTTGACCCAAAAAATGGTTAAGGTTTTTGCTAGGGTCGGTAACCCGTAACACAACATTTTTTTTCTAGGCCTAATCAGGCTGGATTCGAAAAGCGATCTTATTCTCTCACCTGAGCATCTACCGCTGGGCTCCGAGGAAGCTTGGGAGTGGACCTCCCGCTACCGGAGGGGGAGGTGGATCCGAGGCGCTCCGACCTCAGCCGTCCGATGCTTCCCAGGTCAAAGGTCGACTGCACGCGACTTTCGATCTCTTCCGCCCGCTGCTCCGTCGACTCCTTTTCCTCCTGGATCAGTCTGGTTGAGGAAAGTGATAATGTTCTAGAATTAATGAAGAGAGAGAGAAAAGATAGATGGAGAGAGCGGATAGAGAGGAAAGAAGTCAGCAAGACAGACGTCTGGGGTTTGTACGTCTGACATCTTTTCCTAATTCTGTGGCATCAAATCTTTAATTTCATTGTGACAGCATTGCACCGTGTACTTACTGTGTATCTTTTCCTTACCATTTCTTTAAAAATTCACGTCTTTTCTTCATTCTGTGGCCAACAAAGCATTGATTTCTGTATTTACACTATTACACTGTGTACTTTTTACTTCATGTATCTTTTCGTTATCATAATTCCAATTCACATTAGCTGAACACTTTTTATTCTTGGCTTTTTAACTCTACGAAATGATACTAAAGCAAATGTGGGAAAATTTTATGATTTTCTGTCATTGCACAAACCCCGGAAAGCCAAATGTGACACTAACACATCAACATGCATTCACATGCCGTGCTTCATGCACTGTACATGCAATACAAGACTATCTACAGCTCAGAAATAAAAAGGAAAGAAAAACAGACATACACAGCAAAATACTGTGACACTCAACACTACAGATAAGAACGTTTACAAGTTTCTTAGAACTAAATCATTTTTACAATTTACAAAATGTTTATTCTTTAATAGATTCTTACAAACAGTTACTTTTGTATTGAATGATTGGAAGAATGGAGGCGGTACTAACCTAATTTCATTGTTGATAGCGTCCAACTGCTCTTGCAACATTCGCGCGAGCGTCTGCGCGTCCGTGTGTCCGCTGGGAGAGAGCAGATCCACCGCGCTGTACACATCCTCGTCTTCCTCCTCAATGCCGAACTCGGAGTCGCTCTCGAAGGCCTGCTGCACGTTGGCGAGGACCGTGGCCTGCTCTGCCTTCTCCCACTCCTGCTCGTTTAGCGTCTGCACCTGCGGGGACGGCGAGGGTTGCCATGGTTACAAGACTGCCATGGTAAACTTTTGAAATAAAGTGTTGTACAGTTCAGGACTTTAGCCAGCTTGTTTTTTTCTCCCCTTGAGTATGACGGAAAGAGCCCAGACGAAGAATAATTTTTTTGGGTCAACGTGTACAAATTTCCATCATTTTATTCAAATCTTGACATTCTCTATGTTTATGAAGGTTGGACATTTCTGTTTTACATGCACAAAAGTCTTACCATCATAACCATTACCTTGTTGATTACTATTATACAACAATGTGTTTCTGTTTTACTCGCAAAAATACAAAATATAAGACCAAAAGTTTTCCTATCATAAGCAGTACCTTGTTTATTACTATAACTCATCAACATTATATCATTACAAGTACTTACTCTACTTGGGTCAGCCCTGTAGCGACCCGGGGTGGGTCGGCGGGGGACACCGCTAACGTCCGCCTGCCCTCCCACCACGATGTTGGGACTCAGAGGATACCTTGCACTTAAGTCTGGAAGGCTTCTACAGAACAAAACAACAACAAACATCTCAGTCAAATACTTACCATAGAAACTATCCATACATGATTTACATTTGAGTGACATTTGCATACCATACATAAGAGTTTATGACTTTGACATGCTCAACCGGTTTTTCCAGTTGCCACTGGCATTATTTTATGCAAATACATTGTGTACTTGTAGCAGGAGTATGCGAAAATGGCTAATGCAATTATGCCATTTTATTTATAATGGACTGAATGGGAAACGGTTTAGGTTTTCAGAATTTTATGCATATCCCCCGAAATATGCTATTAACCGTAATGCAAATAGCTGGAATCTACTGTATTACAACTACTGACTACTATTATAGCAATGCCAGCAATGACAATTTATGCTTTCTCAATGTTTTCTGAAGAAACATACCTTCCATCAATCATGGTTCTACCAGCATTGTGGGCCTGAAAACAATGAAAGAGAGAGTCAAGGTTAAAATAATATAATCAAAAGTATATGTTTCATTATTATCCTATGTGACTGTGTTCAGTTTCACATTATCCTTTTTACATGGAAGAAATTATGTAAAAATGACCAGGTAGCTTACCTTTCTAAATTCTCCGTCAACCTTTACTTTATCTATTTCTTCTAATAGTTTTTCCTGCAACAAAAGAAAGACACATGTTTCAACCAGGAACTTTCAACCAAAACCCTTACATATGATTACAATCAAAGAGCATCCATTTGAAATGCAATATTTTACTCATTGAAATACAAACTCTCAGAATAGCTCATATCATTATCTACAATTGTTTTTATTTGCCATGGTATATATTCTTCTCAAAACAAAACACCAAAATGTGCTGAAAGTGAAATTCTACAATTTCTGAGACTGAAACATTATTATGTTCAGACCATGCATTTCAATCAACCACATGACAAGAGAAACACAAGGACTCACCTTTTCTAGTTGAGTTTCTTCCAATCTCTTTCTAGTAAACTCTAATTCCTGAGTTAACGAATTCTGTAAAGAAAACAAAAGACAGCATTCATCAGTGTTGTTATGAGTAACAGAGCACACATTCAAGCACACAGAAAAATCCTAATTCCCAATTCTTCTTAGTGTTGACCATCCAAAATCTTTTTTCATAGAAAAAGTCCTCTTTTAAAGGAACATACAGCGAAGGATCAACCGTCAAGCTGTCAGTGCAACTTATTTTTTATGTCATTCTGTGGGCATATCCATCTTCCGTCGGTCTATTTGCATATTTTCATTAATCTAACTTGTAAAGCATTTCAACCTCCCAGTGACACCCTTTGTTCTAATCTTACCCTCCCCTTTCTAATGCCTAGCCTCTACCAGGCTTTACAGGTCGCTGGAAAAATAGTAGAAATTGGCAGATCGACAAATAACTTGCCAAGTAAGTAAGCTGGCCAAGATTGCAAACTGTACTCCCTGGCCAGCCAACTCCTCTGGTATGTTATCTGTCAATTAGGCCAATTTTTACTATTTTTCAAGCAACCTGTGGAGCCTAATGCCCTTGCCGAAGTAGTTTTGACACAGTTCCACATCTGTTTTTGTGGGCATGCAATGTAACGGTGGTGGACACACAATATAAACGGTTCCCGTCGTACCTTGTCATCTAGGGCTGACATCCTCTCTTTCAAGTGAAGTTGCAGACGCTCGTTGGACTCTGTCAACAGCTTATCAACTGTCTCCGACAAACGTGCATTGTGCTCCTCGTTCATCTTCTCCCGTTGGCGCGCCTGGTAAAAAAGAAAATCAGCGTCAAAACGTAAGCCGTAGTGAAGCCACATTGCATCAGCAATGGACTATCAGCTATAAACTATCACCTGTTGAAAGAGAAGTATGCTTTGCCTCCAGCATCATACTTTGAGTATGATTGCTTTCCCCTTTTCAGGTCGATCTAAGGCAATAATACTACTCTCAATAGTTTCAAACAAAAATATAGCAAGCAAATCTTAAATCTTACACAGCAGTGTTACAGCTTTGTTTGTATCAAAATTTCCATTTCTTTAGCGACCACAATGCACTGCATAAAATAAGTTCATGGCACATCATTTTCTTCTCTATCCCTTTTTCTCTATCCCTCTATCCCCCTTCAAAAATTCTGGCAATACGTGTAGTTGCAGAAAGCACTTATTCATATTGACATGGTTCTATCCCATCCTAAAGCTACATGTACAAGTACACATCCTGATTAATCCTTGTAGCATGTACCACAAGGCTCCCAGCTTCACCCTGTTCAGTTCCTAACCTACATGCACAGTTACAAATTCTGATCAATCCTTGTTGCGGGTCCCACAAGGCTCCCTGCTTGGCCCCCTTGAACCTACCCTGTTCAGTTCCTAACCTACATGCACAGTTACAAATTCTGATCAATCCTTGTTGCGGGTCCCACAAGGCTCCCTGCTTGGCCCCCTTGAACCTACCCTGTTCAGTTCCTAACCTACATGCACAGTTACAAATTCTGATCAATCCTTGTTGCGGGTCCCACAAGGCTCCCTGCTTGGCCCCCTTGAACCTACCCTGTTCAGTTCCTAACCTATATGTACAAAACAAATCCTGATCAATCCTTGTGGTGTGTCCCACAAGGCTCCCTACTAGGCCCCCTTTTACCTACCCTGTTTAGTTCCTAACCTACATGTACAGGTACAAATCCCGATCAATCCTTGTTTCATGTCCCACAAGGCTCCCTTCTTGGCCCCCTGGTACCTACCCTGTTCAGTTCCATTGTGGTCTCCTCCAGCTGGTCTTCCAGGTGAGCCAGCCGTTCTGCTACTGTTCCGTGACGTTCTTCAGCCTGGGAGAAGAGATCATGTCAAAATTCCAACGGAATAAACACAGAACATTCCGATTGTCCACCGGAATGCCCTACGACCATGATCAACATGCAAGCAGAATGATCACAGAGACACCAAGGCAATAAAATACTCTCCAAAGCTTTGCCAAAGAATTCTTCTTGAATATCTGTCACCAACATCTTTTAGAAACCAAAAGATATTACTGGTTCATTTTTGAGTGTTTTGGAGCAATTCTAACAAGAAAAAAATGCACAAATATTGTGATCAAGTTTAAATTTTGTACACTGATATAGACATCACTTTGAAGAAACATTTCAATGACTTGCTGTTGCAGCATACAGTTTGCATACATGTAACATGTATTACATGTTGTATATACTTTGCACATTGTATGTACACATGGAAAAACTTAGAAGTATGCCTGCAAAAGGTAAACACGTCCACAGTACAGGAAAACAATAACATTGCCAGCTGCATTACTGCATACGGCCCTTCTGAGTTCTACTACACGCACGATCCACAACACCAGTGACACAAGAGTGAGAGAACGAGACTTCATACCATTGTAGTTCCCGTGTACTACAGTAAAAAGTAGAGAAAAAAACAAGGATAAGTCCATGTTAGGAGAACTCTTTTTTAGGAGACATCAGGCAAACCTGTGGCAGACCATGGGGGCCTTGCTTGACAGGAAGCAACACATTATAATAATGTTAGTACTAGGTGGATTGAAAGCACTGGGGTAAAGAAAAGTGTTCGTAAGCAAGTTGCAGTTAGTATGTTAGTGGAGTGGTGAAATCAGCAGATTGGTGAATTGAGCAACAGTAAGGGTAAATGACAAAGTAAACATAGTTGCTGTTTACACATTTGCACTTTGGGGTAGTTTACCAGTAAAAAATTAGAACAGAATAGCGTACAATACGATGCTCTGGTAAAAAAAACAAAGCAATTGTATTCCAAATGTGGAAAAGTAATTCAAATATGGCACTGGGTTTATACAAAAAAAAGGAACTGTTTTCATATATCCAAATAACAAAAATGACGAAAAGAAAAACATCAACTGCTTGTCTCAGAACTTTTGTGTCACCATGAAGAGAAAAGTAGATTTTTTCAGAGATGACTGCCAAGGTACTTTTGCAACTGATACATATTCATCCTGATTATGATGCTAAACATTGTATCCCCTACACTAACCACGCAGTACAGTACTGTCAAAGTTGGGCAAACACGATGTATAGGAAACTGGAATGTAAAACGACGGTTAGTTGGTGGATCCTTTGGTGGAAGACAACAGAATTAGTACATGACATCTGAAATCCTGTCCCTGTTAAAACTCCGACCAATGAGTTGTTATTTTGGGGAATGGGATGAAAACAAGACATTCAGGGCTCGAAATAATCACCTGCAACAGACAGAACAATTTTCGAGCTTGCCGAAAAGAATACTATGTACAATGCAAATTGGGAACTTAAAACAAGGAAGGTAGTTCTGAATCCCATACTGCAGAAAGCGGAAGTAAAATATTTCGAGCCCTGACATTTGTTGTGCGCATCTAAAAGCACCTAAATTCCCAACACCTATTTGCCAAACGAATACTGAAACCCCCACACTGAAATGTAATAGTCCAAGCATACAGTTTCAATCAATGGAAGACTGGAACTTCCTACTCCGAAAAAGGGGTACCTACAATATAGATACTCATATGACTTCTTTCATACTCTGAAATGACTCAAGTATATTTGCTTTTCCACGCTTCAGGACTATTCCATTTGAGAGATAGGGGTGTTCAGTATCATTTGTACTGCAAAGCAAACCCACGTCTACTGACAGCAAGAATTACCTGTTTCTGACTCCACGTTATCTGAAAAATTGTTGGGAAAGAAAAAGGGGCGTCATTGCGGTGAGCGCATAAAAATGCAAAGAGAAATGGCAGACTACAGAAAGCAAGCTATACATAGGTACTAACATGAAGAAATCCAACTGCAGTCAAACCTGTACAAAAGACCACCTCTACAAAAAGACCACATTTTGGTGGTTCTTTAGATTATATTTCCGATTCACACAAGCATTAAGAATCAGTGTGTATAGTGACCACCTGTCCACATAGACCAGATTTTATCAGTTCCCTGAGTTGTCTTGTTGGGCAGGTTTGACTGTATCTTACAACATCAATTGCTGGTTAGGTCTGTTTTCAGCATTTCCTTACAATCGCTATTCCAGATTTGTTTAAACCACTCGTCATTTCCTTTGCATAGAATAGCAGACAGTTGACCTGGTTCACACAGCATATGCATTACACTGAAAACAGCAATCCACTACACAAATGTAATTGAATATTTGTGTCAACGCTGGTACACACATTACTCTGGGAGATTGAGCTTTTGCATCCAATCCACTCCTATAACATAAACTACATCATTGACCTTGAACAGATACAACCTTTGTCCTACTTTTGCTGTGATCCAAAGATATGTTGTACATGTAGGATCAAACCAGTTCTTAGTATAATGACCTGGAGAATTACAAAGCAGCTTTCTTCTATTTCAGTTTATTCCTCTATTACAATGTATGTCGTGTCTAGTTATGATGGCAATCCCCTATCTGAAGTAGACTGGTCCAAGAGAGTCTAAAAGTTCAAGCTAGACTGGACCATTCTACTAAAAACTAGGGTAGAAGAGAATGGGGACCATTCCGCTCAATAAGAATGCTTGTTACAACAGTAGCATTTTCTTGTAATTTGCACTGCATAAAGATGACCCCCATTTTTGAGTGGAATGGACCGAAAAATTATCATTTCAAACAGGACCAGTCTATTTCACCTCTGTACTGAGGTAGAGCAGAACAAGGTAGAAGAGAATGAGGTATTTTTTGTTGTAATTTGCACTGAATAGAGATGGACCCTAATTTTGAGTTGAATGATCCAAAACATAATCATTTCAAACAGGGCCAGTCAATTTCATCTCTGTACTGAGGTAGAGTGTGACTGGGTAAAAGGGTATGGGGACTTCACCATTCCATTCAAAAGCAATATTTTTTTATTTGTGCTGCATACAGATGACCCCTATTTTTTAGTGGAATGGTCCACAAAATGATGATTTCAAACAGGACCAGTCTATTTCACCTCTGTCCTGAGGTAGATCAGGACTAACATGAAGTAAACCTACCTGAGTGAGGGCTGCATCTCGCTTGGCAAGCTCCGCCTCCACGCCTGGCAGCTGGTCGGCGCGGCGAGACAGCTGTGACAGCGACTGCTCCGCCAGCTCCAGACGCTCTTGCAACTGGTGCACCTGGCAAATGGAAAAAGAGAAAAATGATAAATACGTGCCATAAGTAGAAATCAATGATTTACAGCACATTTTCTATGACTGTAACTATAAAGCCTTCAGGACAAGATGGAAA
Source organism: Branchiostoma lanceolatum (assembly GCF_035083965.1). NCBI lineage: Eukaryota > Metazoa > Chordata > Leptocardii > Amphioxiformes > Branchiostomatidae > Branchiostoma > Branchiostoma lanceolatum. Next base: position 5,902,006 of record NC_089724.1, on the reverse strand, counting down.
ATTTGTTTTGAACACAACGGAACTCTTGCAAAGTTGAGTGTCTACAATGCAATAAGAGTATGATATTATTCTTAAAATTCTACGTTTTCAGGAAGATTAGTACACACGTGTTGTTACACTGATGAAGTAATAAACATAAACATAAACGTCATGAAATCGATGTTGCATATAACTGAACAAATTAATCTTATGGAAATAGATTGAACTGTAGATTCAACACAGAGGGGAACTGGATCTTCAGTCTAATTTGTCTTCGCAATGGAATTCATAACTGAAAAATCTTTGAAAACTAGAAAAGCAAAATTTGCGAGCTAATACAGCATATTTCACCCACATCAGTCCCCATGCAAAAATGGACTGTTCCAAAGTCAACCCTGGGCAAAACTGAAATCTTCCAAAAAAATTCTGCCTTAAAGTTATCTATTGCAAAGTCATCCCAGACCGTAGTATGGGTCAAATATAAAAAGAAGAACGTACCTTGTCCTCGGACTGCTTGAGCGCCGAGTCCTTGTTTGCCAGCTCCGTCTCCAGCTTGTCATTGAGGTCGTGCAGCGACGTGGCTTCCCGCTGCACGCTGAGGTATCGCTTCTCCAGCGTCGTGATTCTCTCCTCCATGTCTTCCTTCTGCGCCATGGCCTGCAGGAATACAAGGATTGTTCAAGCAGTGTTTCTTTATCATCATCCACTTTGTAGTGGCACTTCCTCTGTATCTGTATCTATCAGGCCAGAATAACCACCCTTCAGCATAACTCACCAGCTTCGAAGGTTCACGAGGCAGCAGCTGGTTATACATCGAACCCCCTTCCATCAAAAGAGAGCTTGCCAACATCGATAATTCAGTTACAATCATCCTAATTCTGCTTCACATATTACTTTAAGATGAATTCTCAACTCATACTATTTATGTTGGTCTTAAAAATGTAATACTCTGGAGACTACTCCTAAGACAAACTTTGAAACTGAAAGTTTCAATTCAGTATATACAACTTGACAAGTTTTGTTAGAAAATATGTCCAGTTGTACAGATTGAATTAAAAACACTATCCTTCATTCTATGATGCCTAACCTCACAAACATTTGAAATTGATAGTTGATATCAACTATATACAGAAGATACAGAAGTTGTTCTAAGAAAGAAAGAGAAATGTTAATATGAAATTATTCAATGCTGATCCTGTGACTTACAAAAGAGACTGTTGTTTCCTCTGTTTTCCAATCAAAACAATGACATTAAAAAGCGAAAAAGCGAACTCACTTCTCGCAAGTCTCTCTGCTGCTTGGCGGCCGACTCGGAGGACTTGACCAGGTCTCGCTGAGCCTGCTGCAGGCTGTCCTCCAGCCCGCCGACCTGTCCCGCCAGCTCGCTCACCCGCTCCCGCGCCGCCTTCAGGTCCGCGTTCTGCTTCTCCAGCGTGTCCTGGAGTTCGACAACACGGCTCACGTGATCGTCTGGATCTATTGACCCATTTGACAGACGCTATAAGGAAAGAAACAAAGAAACAAGGGCAAAAATTAAAAAAGCTAGAATATTCCCAAACAGGCAACTACGTTTCCACCACGCCATACTCTACGTATACACACTTCCATACTGTTGCCTATGCCGATAGGTTGCAAAAAAATAACTAGAGATTGCAAAAACCATAAGCAACTTAGAAGCCGACGGTGTTCAATCATGTATTACCAAAAATAAACGAAGAACAGCCATGCAAAGAAATAATTGAAGAAACACAACAACTCAAAGATAACGAGATATAGGGGTGGGGTGACTGTGAGATATGTGTGATCCCGCTATGTGCTTGTACCGTGTACTTTACACCACTACAACATTGCTCATGGAGCATTTACCTTTCCCGGTAAACTATTGGTTCTTGTCGTCTCCTGCTTTTGCTCGCCATCTTCCGTTTTCTCGACGGTGCTATCGCCTTCGTCCCCACCCTTCTCCACCATTTTCTGCCCGCGCATCCCATCAAGCTGAGAAGGGAACCAAAGGACACTGGTTTTATTCCCAACCAGGCACGATCCTTTGCTTCGCCAGTTACTGGTGTCCAAAAAGTCTTCCAGCATACGAGCTACTCATCATCTAAACTTTACCATTTACATTTGTATCGAAATGCATGTATGTATATATACAAGTATGTAGGAATGTATGTTTGTATGGAAAAAGATAGATATAGAAACAGTGTTAGAGAAGAAAGAGGTAAAAATTTTCTAAATGTTTCAACTTCTCATCTTTTACAGCATCGGAAATTTAGAGTAAAATAGAGACAGCGAAGATAGAAATTGCACTGCTTTATTGCTATGTCGGGAGAAGAGAAAAATTGTTGGAAGAATAAGGAGAAAAATTGAGACATCATGCTAGCATCTGGGCAACAGTTTTTATAACTAATAACACACCCATCCTAAACCTTGTGAATAAAAAACAATAACACCCCAGTTCTCCAAAGAAATTTTTTGTTTTTACACAACAAGACTTCTGTACACACTGTAACAGACATGTTTCACGATGAAAGATTTGTTGAAATTCTTTTCCAGTAGCCATCTGTTGTGTCTGTGGATGGAACCCACGGGTTATGAAAACACTTGAAGTGCGGTTTAAATGTTTGGTCTGACGAAATACCAAACATTCTAGATTCACAACACAAAAGGAACCCAAAAGTCTAACGCTAACTAGCACACTCTTCTATATGAGAAGTACTATCGAATTATCCTTTCTCTGGAAAGGGCAAAAATGTTGCCAATTCTGGTCAAATCAGTTATAACAGTAGACTTAGACGAACACCAAACAAACAGCCTTCAAATTTATTCTTCTGATCCAAATGGCGTAGCATCACTGTCTGGTCACTGATCAAAGTATTACCTAAACAGCAAACTTGGTGAAACACGGGCTTTGTTTTGTTTTTACAGCAAGTCAAAAGAGTGGGGACACCCAACAAGATCAATGCCTTTATTAACCCTAAGCCCTCTTGTACTAAATTGGCAACTGGCACAAGTCAATTTCGAGTGCTTAACCTCACAAATCCCACCCCGGTCTAAATTATCAACAATCCTTGGTCATTTAAACAGTTTAACAAGCCTGAGGTTAAAAGGTTGCGCAGAAGTTTATGCTGATTGAAGTGTTAAGACCCCTTATACAGTACTGGCCCTGGGACGAGTTCCAAGTACAAGACTATAAACCCTTAGCCCTTTATGGCCCCAAAGTAAGTACCTCTCACGTAGCATTTTAGATTGCTAAGTAGAGGCAGAGTCTTATTGAGTAGACAACTCGAAAATGTAAGGATACAAACCTCAGAATTTTTGTTAGCCACCTCCTCTTCAAGTGCTGCTACTCTTTCTAGTGCTACTCTAAGTCTTTCTCGTACCTTGGAAAGAACAGACATGATCACATTTAGATCAGTACTTGAAGGAAAGTACATTTTTGCAAGAGTCAACACTAAATAGTCTTACTGTGATAGCTTAACATAATCAAATCTATGAATGAGGAATCATGACATTCTACAATAACTTTGCTACAAGAATGTTCAGCAGATGCCTTTGTAACAACATCACTCCCAACAAAACTCTTCAATTACTACCTGGAAATCAATACATGCAAATATGTTCAGTACTACACACCATGTGCAAATTCTACTTGGTCAATCTTTGCAAAGATAGCCTACTGGTATTCATCAGTCCCAACCTGTTTTGCGACAAGGCAGATGACACCTTGCCTTCTAAGTTATGTTTTAAGACAATTTCTTGGCAATAGTCTTAGCAGGTTGTCGTTGTTCAACTTTCAGTACCTAGTGGCACATATATAAGCAAGTTTCCTTGCTGTTTCTGTAGCAGGGTATCTTTTTACAGTAAAAGTTGCTAGCACTTCCTAAAAAACGGGACTCCCACTTTACGTCCCTTCAGAAGGACCCATGCAGCCCCAACCAAGATGCCTTTCCCCAGATTTGAACCCAGATCTCCAGTTAAAAACTACTCAGAACCAGAAGCTCAACTGTGAAGCTGCTACCAGTTGAGCTACAGGGACATCCCAATCTTTTGCAAGAGTTCTCCTCTGACTCACACCACTACACTGTACCACTATTAGCCTCAAAGTCATTTACAGTAACAGCTTTTTTCCACGAACAGCAAAACTATGGAACTCCCTCCCAGCCCACTGCTCCCCCCCCCCCCCGATTATAACCTACAAACCCTGAAAACAAACATATACTGCTAACTCTCACCTTAGCCATATTCAGTTTAAACGTTAACTAATCACATTAATTAGTTCAATGCTTAGAAGTGGCCCCTTACAGCCTTGCAGTGAACAAGATAGGTACATTTTTTTCTAAAGTACTCACTTTTTCATCCAGAGCTTTATGATGCTCAAATAGTGACTTCAGAGCCTTGAGAACCTCTACCTCGCTGGACACCCCCGCGGGATTCTGGGATTGCCGCTTGACGACCGTCATCCGCAAGGAGCGCTCGTGGCGAGACACAAGGCACTCCAGGTGCTCTAGTAGTAACTGTAGAGAGGAAGAGAAGACTAGTAAATCTTTTGTTTCGATTAGGCCACTTTGATTTGATTATATGGATGACATCCGCACGCGCATCAATTTCCATCCGTTTCAAAATCATCAAAAAAGTTTTCATCCATGCTGTACATCGTACAAAGCAGCTGAAAAATGAGAAAAAACATGCTGTAAATTGCAATAAATTTTTCCAATTCCAATTCCAAAGTCAAAGAAGACATGAAAGAACAAATGTGACATAATATGTAGTTCAGAGACAGACCCTGGTGTTGTTGCGCTCGGCCTTGAGTTCAGAGATCTCCTCCTCTCTTTCCAATAAATGCTCACGACACATGTTCAGCTCCTTCGTCAGTGCAGCAAATTCCTGCAGAAAAATACAAAAAGTTAACAATACTATACCATTAGGCTCGCCTCGGAGGCGTCGCCAAAAACCACAAACCTTTTGCTTCACCATTACATTTTGTGGCTGAGTATTATCAAGAAAATTGGCACTGTAATAATGTATCTCAAACTGATGGAAAACTTGCAGTATCTATGAGGGGACTACCATGCCAACAAAGGGACTTAAAGGATGAATGATGTCAAGTCTCTATGTACATGTATGCATGTCAGAAAGTTAATTTTGACATAAGCTTGAGGTATACCAGGAACCAAACCATTTTCTTTCTGACAGATCTTAGAATGGAAACACACACACACACAGTGGCACACAGACACACACACACACAAGGGTTACCCTACCATCTTGGCATGCCCGCTTACAATGACAACAAGTACCTAATTAATTAGAAGAATTGGGTCTTTAAAGCCGAAGGCGTCAAAATCAATTGCCTACTTTACTGGGAACTCCAACGTTTGGATAACTTCCAGCTAGCAGTGACTTCCCAAAGTACCATGCCAACACACAAGACTCACGAGGGCCGGCAAAACATTTCGGCATTAACGAGGAAAATAACACAAACAATTATCCACAACATTTAGTTAGGGTGTGGACGTACCAGATGTGAACTCTCCTGGTGGCGCAAAAATGGAGAGAAAAAAATTATGAAAATATGCCACACCCACAAAAGTGCAATGATCAATATAGTAAACCTTGCAAACCGTATATTAAATATTTCCCAAACTACTACAGTACATGTATGTCCTCTATATACAATTCTGTAGCAATGAAATATAGCAATGAAACAAATCATGAACCAAATTGTATGTGTCTTGGTTTCCACCCCATTCCTTGTGACTACTCAACCTATGCTCAGGTAAACAGAGACATAGGGGCAGGCCAGATGGCAGCTCATCAGGCAGTTCTGCCGAGCAGCTAGGGGAACATGACTGAACCCTGACATCATCATAATGATAAGGAGGAGGAACGCTCCTCTTCCCAGGGCCAGGAATCTTCTCAGTTTCTCTCTTCCTGCCCTTTCTGATCTCTTCTTTTCATCCTTCATCTAGCTGGGCCATCAGACTGATTAGCAGTTCAGGAGAATAACATGAACCACATGGAATTCTTCCAGATGTTTCTACTTGTTCCTAACCTGGCATGTCCAGAGATCACCCTTTCCAGGGAAGGATTTAACAAGAAACCCCTGCTCTTGTATATCTGGCATTTTTTGAGAAGGGAGGCCCAGAGGTCTTGTTTGAGGTATAATTCTTTTTAAAAAATGATTTATATTTTTCACAAAGAAATTTTCCTTTGAAACATCTGATATTTTTATCGACATTTAACTTATGGGTGAAAAAGATATAAAATTCATACATGTTTCATTGTCAAGAAAAGCCTCAGCCTTTAGATAACTGAATAAATACACAATTTTCAACATGAATGTATCTCGAATGTATCTCAGACAATCACAAAAACATCACTGTACGTTGTACAATGGCATAATTTCCAACATTAATGTTTAAACATTTTTGACACTGGCCTACTAACATGCCACAATTGTAACTACAAAAACGGACAAGCATATTATGATTTCTTCCAATCTTGGGACCTCCCTTGTCAACAAATATGCGGAAATGAACTTTTACGAAAGTCACGAAAGGGGCACTACATACATTGGGTCGAAAAATAGCACCTCTCTTTTCTCATGTTGACAATGGTCTATTGTTGAAATAACCTAGTGCGTAATTAGAAGCATGTACCTCACACATTCAGATATGAAGGCACGTAAAGCATTTAACACTGGTCACATCAAATTTGGAAAGTCATTTTCTTAGTCTCAAGGGCAGGAAGGTTGAAAGCACCAATGTTTCAACTTGTTACTTGATACTATAGCAAAAGTTCCAAAAAAATGTACTCCCCTCTACATTATAGCTCTTAACTGTCATTATGAAGAGTGTTTAGAAAGACATTTGACTTGTTGTTTGAGATGATAAATTCCTGGCATCTTTCCAAATCTAAAGTGAACTGTTTATAAATGTGTCCAGTCATGCAAAGTCTTAGTACCACACAATGAAATAGAGAGATGAACAAATCCTCAGTAAGGCTATAGTCACATTTACGAAATCAAAAATAATATAAGTAATATCAAATAATAACATTATCTAATTAACATGAAATTGAATAATAACAAACACAATATTTTCTTTCTATAGCAGTCACAAATTCTGTCAAAAATTGTAAAGTTTGGATCAAAATACCAAGTCAAAAGACAAAGATGAAAAAAAATTAGATATTGCAGAAAGATGGACAGTTTTTGTTATCTGATTATTCTAGAAACATTTCCAAAGATTTGTAACGAAGGTTTGAAAAGTTGTACATCATGTACTTCAGAATGAAACGCCAATACAAAAATTACCTGAGGATGGAAAATTCTACTAATATGGCATAACAAGCCCCTTGCAAATTAGATAAAATCTGTTTCTCATGGCAAAGATCCCTCAAGCTTAGTGCCCAGAGCTGTCATACAATACACAACTACTTGACTCTTGTACTCCAAGTTCAGACAAAGTTTATGTAAAGCAAAGGCGTTTCAAAACTCGGCGGAAGCCTCGGTTCCCCGTTATTGAGTACACTTTGGGTGCAAGCTAGGGGGTTGAGATATGGACTGCTAGAGTCAACAAACTACTGCGTCTGTGTTTGAGATAAGGTGCCAGCTAACGTCACAGTCGCAGACAACTTGTCAGCTGTATCTATAGGTATGTTACCCGGCATGTTTTCTATTTGATCCCTGCATCTGGGAGTCACTTGCATTTGCAACAACGCATTTTTATGCACTGTCAGTACAAAAAACGTAAACTTACTATGCTCCTTCTTTTCTTTCTGGTAATGTATTATAATTCAACTTCATCAGTTTAAAAATCTGTAAATATGCACGATATTTGAGATTCATTTTGAACAAATAAGTTCACTTTAATATGGGACAATTTGTAGGGCAAATTAATATCATGTAACACAGACAAGAATAGATAATTTGTTTCAAATCTCATTTGCAAATGTGTCAATAGTCATCCTGCAATGTTTTTGTTCCACTGAAGAATTGAGATCAACAAAAAGCACCATCAACGATGTTTATAATTAATCTTAATCAAGTTAATGAAGAGATTATCAATAAAGGATACCTTAACAACATTTCTGCTATATTCCGTTCTTCTTAGCAGTTAAAAAATGAAGATACTGTAGTTTTAACAAAATTCATATAGCATTGTGTTGTGCATAGTTGTCACTTCTTATACTCACAACTGAATTCCTATGTCCAAGATACTAATCCAGAAAACAAGATTGTCTTCCACTTGCAGGTAAACTATACTCCTAAAGCCAAGATACTGTTTTCTCAACTTTGAACAAACAAAAACACTTCTTATAGAATTACTGTTATGTATATAAATTATAATGTAAGAAAGTAGGTTTGTGCAGTTTAATACATTTCATCATTTACATCATCATCATCATGTCGGGCGGGTTGCCCGGACTACACATATAAACACTACACAATAAGAATAATTTGGGCTTTACCAAAATCAACTGAAGCTTCATAATTGCTAAAGTTGAGGAATCAACAACGTATAAGTACACAATGAAGTTTGGGAATATGTTTACCTATATGTGCATGAAAAGTAAATTATACACAGCTGTTTGTTCCTGTCTTTATAATTCATTACAAATTATTTTGAAATGAGATACTCAAACCAAGTGGGATGAAAATCGCGGAATTAACAAAGGAACACAAGTTAGTGTCACCCAATACCACGAGGATGCTACCGTATGTTTATCTATGTGCCCCATGTAGGATATGACCAGTCACACATCCTTATGGAATGACACTTCATACCTACACGAGGTCCCACACTAACCCTCAAACTAGTAGACAAGTATGTGGCAGATCTAACGAAGGTCAACCACTGCAATAGCTCAAATCTTGTCTAGTACCATATTCAACGTCTAAAGCTAGGAGTACAGTACACAACCTTCGAATTTTGATCTGTTAGACTGAGAGAGTGAATTCGAGAGATGGCATTTCTGTCTAAGAATACAGAAGAACACACATCTACAAATTAATGTACCTAGTAGTATGCACACAATTCAAGCTAAAACTAGGGGGTACGCAACCTACCAATTTTGATCTCTTTGACTGAGACTGAGTGAAATTTTCAAAAAGTCATTTTTGCCAATGTGGTATTTCTAAGATAACATTTCCATCTAGAAGAATACAAAATAGTTCCCGGTGACCTTTGTTGGATAAAGGTTTCACTCTCCCATGCCTGGCAAAGCATTTTCTATCTTAACCCTGCAGTATTAGTTTTTCTACAGTAAAGGCCAACTTGTGTATGAAAACAAGTGATAAGAAACATGGTAAACTTCCTGCGTGCCAGTCTGCAAACCTTCAGGTTTAACCATGAGTGTCTGAAGTTGTTACAGTGTTTGACACATGAAAAGAGGCATGCACTATAGAACTGGCAACTTTTGCTACTGGTACTGTCAAAAGTGCCACAAAGAAGACAACTCAGACTGAGAGACCAATAAAATGTGGTCTACAATGTATGTGTACAAGTGGTCACCATAGACATGATTCAATTTCAATGGGAAAAATTTAAGGGACCAACAAAAAGTAGTCACAGTGGTCAGGTGGTCCTAAGTAGAAGTGGTCACTAGTAAGATTCAACTGTACTGCCTGTAAACCTTTAACAAACTTGGTGCTGGTACAGTATGCAACTTTGCATGTTTGTTTTTTTTCATTTCAAGTTCATCCTTTCCTTGGTGCCTGTCCCTGTAACTAATTCGATTGAAATGCTACTGGTACAGATCTAGAGACAAAGTCCTACAGCATTTTTTCGTAGAGACATTTTTCTTGTAGCCACTACCATCATCATATTGAACCTGAAGCTGCAAGGTACTAGCATATTGATTGACAAGCAAAAATAGGTATCTATGATTTTACAAAATAAATGCAAAAATCTATTATCCTTTTCATTATTTCATATGTTGAAGAATTGAAAAAAAATGGATGCAGGCTACATCTTTCCATTTGCTGTACAAAGTACTATCATTACTTTAGGTGTGACATCTTAGAAATAAACAGCCTTACCCTTAGGCGCACTTTAGACCTACAATGTTATAAGGTCGTACGATCATCGTCGTAGGCGACGGTTTTCTTTAAACACACGGTCAGGAAATATCATGGGACCCCCGCGGCGCAGAATTCCATTGATGTGCGCGTGTAACTCAAAGTGAACTCTTGCGCTCAAATTCAAAATGGCGGGGGAACCGCTTGTTTTCGTCAAAAGATGAAGCTTTTACTGACTTTGCAACAACTGTTGCCCTGCAGATGAGACGTTGAGAACGGTGCTCAACAAAGAAAGAGATTGAGGCTGGTACAGAGACGGACGGGATTTAACCCGAGTTCGTGGCCGCCGCCGGGGATGTCCCGAGGATCGAGGAATAGGGGTACACTAGAGAAGTAGCCACTGGTAGCAGGGCGTCGCGCCGGAATGACCGGTTTCGGATGAGAAAAATATGTTTCCATTGCTAACTGCATGCATATTTACAAAGAAAACGATAGAAACTTTCCTTCCCGGACAGGAAACAGCACGCTGTAGGCTTATTAGCATATCACCCACTTCCGTCGCCGGCGACGATTCTTCTTTAGACGAGAAAAACACAGCCACAGGCCCCCCCGCTGAACGTCGTGCGACTGGGTCCGAGGTGGTCGCACGACATTTCGAGGATTTCCCGTTTATTGCCGTCGCACGATTGTTTTGATCGTCTTCAGACGGCCAAAAAATACCGTCGCCGGCGACGTCGCCCACGACGATGATCGCACGACTCTAAAATGTCGTAGGTGTAAAGAGGCCCTTAGTACCATCCTCCGAAATGACTGCTGGCTCAATGGTTTTCTCTTGCTAACCTCGTAGTCGTAGCAAGCAAAAAGCATTGCGCCAGCGGTTACTACAGAGGATGGTACTCAGGCTAAGAAATAAGATGGAAGCCATCAAAATCATAACTCGTAGATATTTCGCATCAAAACAGTCCTGTCAAGTGTTTTGTTTATTGACAGGAGTGATAGCTAACGGTTGCTGTTTAGTTCTAGCCATCAGTGACAGGGCACGTTCTGCAGCCCTGGACCTGACCTTGGTGTTGGGTGTATCTGGGAACTTGATAAGTCAGAAATGTGCCCTGGTTGGCCGGGGTTGTCGCAACAATGCAAACTTGCAGCATACGTCCGTCCGTATGAAGATTCTCGTGGGTCTTCAGTTCTTTGCTAAATGTTAATTTCCTATCTTAGTAGTTACTCAATATATTACATAGCCACAGAATGATTTATTTATACAAACTGTTTTGAAAATTGGCACAGAGAGCCATGTCATTTCTGTGGTTTTGATGTATGCAAAATTTGATCTGACATGATGACATCTCTGATTTTTATGATTATGAACACCAAGATTTATTTGAAAAAGTCCATACGACCAAAGGAAGAAATTTCAGAAAGCGAGGAAATGCGAAAAAGTTTCTCTTGTTTATCATAACTCAACACACATATCTATAACATTTATTTTAAAGTTCTGATAGCAATCAGTTAATATACTGTGTTTGTGCTGTTGGATAAATATGAGATAAATCTGTTTATGGTGTTTCTACGTCAAAATAGTTGATGTGTAAATTTGACTGCTGACATGGAACCACTTGAGTTTTGGACAATTGATACACTGGGGGTTTAACAAACACTGACAATCTTTTCTTCAATAGTGAAGTATTACTTTCAGTGTTTGGGGCTGAGAAAAGAACAATATACATAAGGAAGGAGGGCAAAACCCATTCAATATTCTAATCAAATTACTTGGCAACACTGTCATTTTAAGTTGACAATAACGATGATTTTTTTTTCTGGAAGAAAAATCCTAAATATGTGTTTTTGGAAATTAAACAATAAATAATGTTCTTATTATACACATCCAGTGGTTACAAAAATGACTTTTCCTGGAAAACGCGTTGAACCTTTGAACCCTCCCTGACAACTGATATCCCAAATAAGGTCAATGTCAGTTATAAATTGCATTGACTCCGTTTGGAATCGACATCGCCACAGTACAAATACAGGAGTGTGGCCAATTCGCCATGAATGAACACTACAATTTTCGGTTATCAAAAATTCATGCCTGGGTTCAACTTCGATCACCAAGGACTAGTACTGTATTTTCCTAAATCTTGTCAAATGCTCTAAACAATTGTTAGATTTGCGCACAATTTGTAGATGTTTTTAGATAGGTCAAAAACAATGATAATCTGGAAAATACCTATATTGCGAACTATGGAAGGTTTCTATGAGTTACACTAGCAGTCAACTTCTTTCTTTCAACCTACATGTACAACCAACTGACCAAAAACAAGATTTTTTTCTGAATTTCCCCGCACCCCAGTTCTTAGATATGCACACAACTGGTAGACATTCGTAAAAATGAGAAAAACACTGATAATCTGGAAAATACCACATAGAATATAGAAGGTTTCTTTGAGTGACACTAGCAGTCAAGTTCTTGCTTGTTTCAACCTACAACCAACTGACCGAAAAACACCATTTTTTTCTGAATTTTCCACCATCTAACTTTGGTATCTTGAAACTAATCATGACAAAATAAACCCACAAATAGAAACTTTCTAAGAAAATAACTTTTCAAATTTCCCCTTTAGAAAAATACATCCAGTGTCACTTCTAGAGGAACCCAAAACTGATACGGAAGACGACAACACCCACCTTCTCAAGGTGTGGCACAGAGATACACGGAACCCTTAAGAACATCATCCATGTAACGGATAAGATAACACGAAGGCTCAGGTGAAAAATCCTGCTTAACACACCTATGATTGCCGATGATGATTCACTTATGGTTATTACACAACTACCGTCTGCATTACAAATGGAAATGAAGATGCCACAAAAGTCAGTAGTACTCGTACTTACAAATTGCTTAGTGTAAAATGCAAGGCACCACACAATGGGTAAAATAAGTCTTCATTTACCTCATTCCGGTCTATCCGTTTGTTTGTTTGTTAATTTAAGCATTAAAAACATAATCTATCATTTTGTGGGAGAAGCAGTTTTTGTGGCAAACGCTGTACAAGTGACTGCATGTGCAAATTAGTACTGTAGAATAAAATTGTCTGATAAACAACAAGATCATGTAATTGCAAACTACAGTAAAGAAATACAATTCTGCTGTCATTTGCACTCTTGAGTATTGCAAGGCCAGTGAAGTTATCCATGACACCCAAACTGATTAAAAACACACAGAATTCCATTACTGATTGTTTTGAATTCCTCAAGTCGCCAAGACTTTGCAACCAAACTTCCAATCTTTGTCGAAACATCTTAGACCCCGTTCACACTCATTTTTTTCAATCGCGATTGAAGTATAATCGCGATTGTTCGATCCGATCGCGATTGAACGCAAAGAAACTTTTGCGTTCACACTGCTTTTCGCCAAGTGGATTAAAGTACGCCGTGATCCGATCGCGATTGAAGCACGATTGAAGCATGCCATAGGCGATCATCTGGTAAATGTTGTTGTTGTTGTTGTTGTCCTTGTTTTGTGTCTATTTTTCCGCTAGACATTGTCACTTGGTGCGGTAAATGTCCCTCTTTCGGTGACATTTCCCCAGTTTCGCCTGCACCTCCTCTCTCCCCCAGATTGCGATGAGGACCCTGGTCTCCTCATCGCGCCATCTGCCACCAGCTGAAGTTGCTGACGGAGTTTTATTCTTCTTCTTGGGCATTGTTGACGATGAAAAGTTGTTCTTGTTGTAAGAGAGCGATCTGACGTGCGGCTTGGGTTTGTTTTCCCGCGCGATACGAACTATGACCCCACGTACCCGCATGTATGACCTCCCACCCCCGGAACCAGCCGAAATCTCCGCCGATCGCGATGGAATGAATCGTAGTTGTGTTCACACTCAAAATTTGATAGGATTGGATTGAATCCGATCACGATTAATCCAATCAAACTACCTCCGGAGGTAGTTACAATCCAATCGCGATTGGATCGTTTTGGATCGTTCCAATCGCGATTGGGAGCGTTCACACTGAAAAAATCAATCGCGATCGGATCGATTCAATCGCGATTATACTTCAATCGCGATTGAAAAAAATGAGTGTGAACGGGGTCTTAGCCCTGCCATAACTTCTTCAAAAACAAATCTCCACAAAAAAGTCGGGACACCCTTGATATCTTCCCTGGCATCAGTGGACTGTAACCTTTTATCAACCCCCCCTCCACTTCGCTGAAAAAATACCCTCCCTCCTACTGAGAGGACAAGTAACCTAACACCAGATGAGCCTCCCAAGTTGCAACCAGACATATTTTGACAGCATGGTTCAGTCCCCGTTGGCCCTTCAACATACTAATCAAGTCAGAGCCAGGTCAATTCTTTCTTCATCTGTGCTGTCCCCTGGATACATACACACTGCCCATCACTGTACTAGCGTATAAAATTAGAATTTATTCCTCTGGGGGGGGGGGGGGCGGAGCCAGGGGTTGCTGAAGTCAGGAGAGAGAATTTTTCTGTTATCTGGATATGTTGTAGTTGTGTCTGACCTTTTAGTTGTCCCAGCTCATGACCGACTTAGTTTGACAGAGAAATCTGACAGCTTGCCCCCTTGGGTGCCCCGCTCCCACCTCTTTTACTTTAAGTAGTAGTTTTACCTACTACTGTGTAACTTGCTACCAAACTGGATAATGGTACAGGTATTCTATCATATTCTGTAACTAATTTGAAAACACAACAGTAATGTTTTCTAAAAACATTGTCATTTATGCGTGTATCATGATGATAGCATTTCTTGAACATTGTCTGTTCCTTCAGGAGTTTCTTAAAATTTCTTTACACATGTTCATACACTAGTACAAACCAAACACCCTAGCACAAGATTATATTTTCAGCTGTCAGAATACACAACTTTGGTCTTTCTTTTCTTTTTGTCTCCAAGATAATGAAAAATCTTGTTTGAATTTCCATTTTTGGTGGCGCCAAGCTTTTAAGAAGCTAAGTAATTTCGTTCCCTCAAAAGATCAATGTAAATAACAAGCATTTGATTCTATCATCATAGAATAATATCTACATTCTAACTTGTCAAAAAAAGAATTCCTTTATTGAAACATAAGCCAGACACAAGATTGGTTCTGGCTGTACTAAGTGAACTGTCATATAGAAATCCACAAAATTAGAATTGTGTAATTCAAAATTCGTCATTGTTTATAAAAAAAGGTACCACTGTCTTTATGCTAGGAACTATATGACAGTATAGCAATACTGTTGTTATGCAGGGTTATCCCATAAACAATTGCTTTAACGCCTTTAATCAATTGACAAATTCTTCGTTTAAAGACGTCTTAAAATCCCCCCCGAATCCCCAAGAATGTTTTAAACCCACATTCATGTCCTCAGAATGGGGCACTCCCCATTTGCAAGGAAAAACTTCCTGCTCAAATTGATGATGTCACTTCCTCCCTACTGTATGTTTTCAAATATTCGCATTCCTGTAGGTCTTTTAGAACAAGACTCCAAGTTTTCTGTTCCGATACCTTCCATTACCCGTAGGCTGATGTTTGTGACAGCAAAATCACATTTGTTTACAATTTGCGAAACAAAGCAACGTGAACGTCATGGTCCCTTTAAATAACTGTTTACCTGTGTTTTGAGAGCACATATCATTTACATATATCAAATGTTTTGCCTTCTGTGAAAAAGCATTCCTTGAAATGGAATTTAGAAGTGATTATTAGTGTAAAAAATAATTAATTTTCCGCATTTCTAGGAAACCTAAGCCGGAAGTGTAAGTGAATTTCCCATGAGGCATGGCGAGTTGGGGCTGGGTTGCTTTTCCAACTCGACACATTTTGCACAACTAATTTCTGGCACCATTTTTGGCCACAAATATCATTTTCCAACGATGATAAGCCGTCCTAGAAACCTCTTGACTCTGCAGGAGTTGTAACAATGGAAGAAGGAGCCTTGGAATGTCTAGAGTTGACTGAAATCTTATCAGCGGAAACGTCAATAAAATTCCATAAACAAAATGGCGGCAGTGCCCCCCTCCCCCATTTTCCTACTCTCACAAAAAATCCTTTTCCTACTCTCCAAATCTCCTTGTGTTTACGCTGTTAAACCTCTCACCTGAGGTAGACTAGACTGGAGTTGCCTCTGTAGTGAGTCTCTTTCCTGCTGTAGCTCCTTCGCGGTGGACTGGGTGGTCGCTAGAGTTTCTTGAGTGGCGCGCAGACTGTCCAGGAGCTTGTCGCGCTCGTCCAGCATGTTGACCATCAGTTGTTCGAAATTGGCGTCGTCTCCGCCGGCGAGCGAGCCGCGCTGAGAGATCGAGTCCTCGGAAATCGTCGGCATCACGTCGCACATCATTATGTCCACCATTTGAATGAGAACTTTACTATCCGTGTATCAGTAGAAGTGGGGGGATAGAGGAAACAATCTGTAGAACGTAAAGAAGAAAAAAATCCCGGGGAAAATCGTATATAACACAGCGGCGGGCTTTTCCCTCACTTCAAGTCACCCCTCCTCAAGTCCCAAATCGCCGCTTCAGGGCGGCATCAGAACGACTCCAGGGCGCGCATGTTGCTGCCTCGGGTTGCACCAGGGTTCCGTGGTGGTGTAGAAAGCGGGGGATGAAGCCTGCGGGTCATTTTAAAGCGGTGTTGAGGTGTTTTTGTGGCGGGTTTTGTCGGTGGTTCGGATCCTCCCTGCCTCCACAGTCCCCATCCCGCACTGCCGTCCCGGCATGCACCGCCGTGACCCCACCCCCACAAACACGACCCCATAGCCCCCAGGCAAACTGCACAATAATACAAAACTTTAGAATAACCTGCAATTATCAACCAAATTACGATTTATCAATGACATTATATAATGTCCTTGGATTTATAAAATCGTCAAAATGATTAATATATGCGTGAATGGACCCGGATAAAACATGACAGATTTTCCATATTGCCCCCAGGCAAGAACTGCACAATAACACACAAAAAAACTTTAACAACGGCTACAATTATCAAACCCAATTACGATTTATCAAGGGCATTATATAAATCATAAACCATATAATGTACTTGGATTCATCAAATCGTCAAAATAAATAATCTAGGTGTGAATGGATAAAACACGACAGATTTTGCACATTGCCCCCAGGCAAAAATGCACAATACAAAAAAAAGAAATGAAAACAAACGACCCAAATTACGATTTATCAAAGACATGATATAACGTCCTTGGATTCATCGAATCTTCAAAATAATCTATGTCTAAAAATTCATCTACAGATTGTCCACATTGCCCCTAGGCAATACAAACCTCTTTAAAACAACCACACGGTTACAATTTCCAACCAAAATTACGATTTAAAAAAAAAACATGTTATGATATGATTAACATTATATAAATTGTCAAAATAATGTTTCTATGCATGTGTATATGAATAAGACATGACAGGTTTTCCACATAGCACCAGGCATAACAGCACATTACAAAACTTTTTTTTAAACAACGTTAACCGCACACTACAATTAACACATGTTCCAACAGGGTACATAATTCCGCCACCCTAAAAAGATACGCCCAAACAGATCTCCAACCCAACATCCGCCTGTATAATGCACTAAACTAAACTGTGCATACCTGGGAGTGCTGCACTAGAGATCTCCCAAACCCACTGTTTAAAAACAAGTGGCGGATTTATGCAACCCGACGGATTAATGTTGATAGAGGTTACCAACCCGGCCCATTTACGAATTATCAAATCGTCAAAACAATTTATCTATGTGTGAATGGATAAAATATGACAGATTTTTAAATGCGCGCGCATCAAATTTGTATCCCGAGGCGTTTCGCCAAGAGAGTCGTTACAATTCATTGAACGCGAAGAAAAGAGCTTGCAATGTTTGTTTAAAGTCCATGACTTGACACGGACGAATGATTACAGTTAACTGAAGGAAATTGAAGCTATCATCGGATTAGAGTGTACAAAACTGTGTAATGAGGGGATCTGACAGAAATAGGATATTGTGACTCTATGGACAACTTAGCAAGTCTTCGAATAACCCAAACACAGTCAGTGGGTCCTCTATTTTGGTATATGATTTTTTTTCAGTTCAAAGGCTGTTTTTCCGTTCGTTTCCCGCCCTTTCTTTCATAACCAGGCCCACAAGAGGTGTCTCGTTAATAGCATCGTATGACCACAAATTCCACAAGAAAGGTTCCCGGGTATTGCCGAAGAAGTGACGACAGATACCGCGAACTGAGAAAACACGGATGAGGTTCAAAGACCGGATAAGAAAGGGGCGGAGGTCAACTACGGTCAGCTCACTAGTGCACTGACCTCGATATAGATTAAAAGGAAATTGCATGCACGGACAATTTGCTCTAGTCTCCACCTTCGAAATCTGTTGCCCGCGAAAAGGTTATAATGGAGTCTAAATCAGTTATTATACTCGTTTCTCTGCAAAAAGAACGATCACAAAAAAGCAAATCCAGACAATTATTTAGTGACAAAAAGACACCTATACTGTATGGGATCTCATAACAGCCCAAAATCTCCAGAAAGATGAGAGTATTATTAATTTCGCGATCAGGGCTGCACGGTCACGAAAATGTAATAAGAATTGTCTTGCTCTACTCTTCAAGCAGAGGTTGGGTTCTGGCTAGTTTCTGACGGGTTTTTAGGCGATTTTTTTCGGGCTTTCTATTCTATCCCGTTTTTAATGTCTCCAGCCCACACTTGGAGAGCAGTCGTGTACTATACTAATCCCACACCTTTGCGTGTCTGATTGACAGAAGCAGTCTTGGTTTACCGACGGCGCCTGCCGGAGTTCAAACACAAAGGTGGAAACTTGAAATTTGTGGAAGTATAGTCTGGTGGACACCAATTCTATCAAAGTTTAACCTTGAAGTTGAATGAAGACTTATAACGAGCAAGATGTCGAAAGGCCGCGTATTTGATGGGGATTTTCAGACCGAAAAACAAAAGATCACATTGCACCTCATAGCACGCACACACACTAAAAAAGTTTTCTCAAAGTCCACGACACATCTCTTCAACTGTAATCTCTGAGGTTGTTTTCTTTAATTCAAGTCATGAACTCATTGATTCAGACACGTCCTCCACCCTCCCCTCGTCAACTGTGCATTACTCAGTATCCTCTGTTACTTTGTAGTTTGATTGCGCTAAATGTCCTTTTCTACAGAAGAAAACAGTCCTGAAAATGTCTATTGCCAATCCCCAGTCGCATCTTGCTTATGTTTTGGTCCCAATCGCGCCGGGTCCGGTCGCGGATGTAGCCCCGGCCGGGCCCGAAGCCACAAATTTGTACTCTCCAGGCAGAGGAGGGGTTCCGGCTGGTTTTTGACGTGTTTTAGGCGTTTTTGTCGGGCTTTCTACTTTGTCGACACACACACAAAAACACGTCAGAAACCAGCCGGAACCGCTTCTCTGCTTGGAAAGTATAAATATGCTCCGTTGGACTGCCGGTGGACCTCTCGGTGGTTGCACGATTACCTCACGACGGCGTCTATATGTTACAGGGTCCGCGGAGTTGAATTTAAGTCCGAGTTAAAGTCACCGCGGGCCCCAGACGTGCCCCAAAATAGCCCGGTAGCCACGGGGCCACGTAGGGGTTACGCCCGAAAGTGCCAAAACCCTGAGCCCGTGAACTATATACCCGGTAGGGCCCCTTTTTCCAATTGGGACCTAAGCATTACACCGTATCCACCCACACGGTACCCAACTGGCATAACTTTCAAACAAAATTAAACTAGTGACATTTTGTCTCTTCTTAGGAATATTGTGGCTATAATTGCACATTCTTGTAATTCAAGTCGATCTAAAAAACCCTTTGTCTAAAGGTGGGTGTCAGTCCAACAGGTGAGTCGATCCATCGAACTGCCTACGCGCGCATGCGCATAGCTGGTAGGCGCGGCACCCACACCACACAGCAAATTCGTACTCTTCAGGCAGAGGTTCTCACTGCACGAAACTGATTCTTATGGTTGCATTTCTTCGTAGTTCACGTGTGCTTTACGCGTGCTTAAAGATCGAGTTTCGTGCAGTGTTGGTCCCGGCTTGTTTCGACTAGCCTCCGTTGCAGACTCCTTCCGGCTGTTTTCATTTTCTAAGTTCCAGTTTTACTATAATCATAATCACATTTTTTTCTTGTTGTTGGCCGGCCAGAGGAGTCTACATCTTCCCGGCCAGCAATTAGAACAAAAATGTAATAGTATAAAAACAATAACTTGAAAAAGAGAACAGCCGGGAGGAATCTGCATCGGAGGCTAGTTTCGACGTCTTTTCATGGACGTTTTTGTCAGATTGTCCTCTTGTCATTAAGTCAGAAAATAACGCCTAAAAAAAACGTCAAAACAAGCCGGAGCCGAACCTCTGCTTCGAGAGCAGCAAATTCCTAGCTTCCTTCCTCAGTAATCTTTCGCATAAGGCCGTGATGATTTGATAATATGGATGACATCCGCGCGCGCATCAATTTTCGTCCGTTTCCAAAAAGGGTTTTGGACATACTGTCAATCATGAAAAGCAGCTGCAAAATAAATAAAAAATGCTGTAATTTGCAAAGAAAATATTTCAGAAAACGGATACTAATGCCGTAGAATGCCAAAGTCAATTCCAAAGTCATGAAAGTCAAAGAAGATGTTTTGAAAGAACAAAAATGAAGAATCTATATTTCTGTATACCACGCTGTACTCGAGCTCTGTGTGTTTAATTTTGTTTATCCTTCCCAACCACATAGATTCCATGATGAAGGCAACTTTTTTCTTCCAACCTTTTTTTTATTCGCACGCTCGCATCAGTTTTGGGGTACCCAGATGATGTAATCCATATAATCAAATCAACATAGCCTTACGTCAAACATCAATGTCGTCTTTACAAAACTGTGCACAGACTAACACAGTCACGGCACGATTTGGAGAGAACAGAGAATACTGGAAATGCATTTAAGTTCGTGTGGTTTACAATTTCGCGGTAGGGAGAAAATGGAGTGTTCGCGGTGGTTTTGAGTTTAAAGCAATAGTAGTCACACAATGGAACGGATTTTCCCAGTGGTTGTAATTTCGCGGCGAAGAGCTTGCCGCGAAAACCGCGAATATTTCTGCATTTACAGTAGTTACTCCACCGGGAACGCGACAGGTGCAGTCCGACGCCATTTCATTATGACAAATCCAGCGGGACAGCGACGATTAGAAACAAACAATGGACGTGATTACAAATACATTAACATTTGCAAAAAAGACGAAATCGGTTAGCTTCTAGTACCAGACCGCCCGAGGATGGCTTGGAAAATAGTAGAAATTGGCCAAATAGAGTGAATAGTATGCCAAGGGAGTCGACTATGGAGAGAGGGTCCAATATGCAAACTGTAACTTCTATAGCGGACATTTTATCTGTCTATTTGCACCGCCATTTTCTACGATTTTTTCCATGGAGCCTGGTAAAGGCTAGAAACAATTAGTTCAATTCAACGCTGCCACATGACTCGAATGCTTTCGATTGAGTACTAACGTTAAAATAGAGTTTTTAATTTGGGTGTTATTTTTCATCGTCACTTTCAGCCACTATAGGTATATTTATTTGCGTCTTTGTAGTTTGTTTGTTTCGTGGCGTTGTAGTCATTATGAATGAATGATTTATTGCACAACAGTTGTATCAGTGACAATGTATGGCAATTTACTTGAGACAACATAGGTAACAATCTAGTTCTATCTGACAATATTTCTAGTTACTGTAAGACTTTATCCAGTGTGATCTACGGCATGCGCAATTGCAACATGGAACTAATACATAGTTGCGTGTATCTAGGCTAATTGTAACGGTAATAATGTATAGCAATTGACAGATATTGTAGGAAGCAATTTAGTTGACGAATTAAGTAACATTTCTTAGACAGTCTTTTCCTCCTGGGTTAAAAGTAATTGAGTCAGACAGAACGTGGGAAGTTCAAAATTTGTAGAAAAAAGCCGTCGGGAGATTCTCAAAAATCCAAGGACAGTTGTGGGCGTAATTGGTCTCTCCTGATTTCAGACCAACAACAAACAGAAAACTCGCACCCTGGAGCTGTATAATTTCCCCAGATACGCAAAGGAGTGTTTAACCTGAGAAAAGGGTAGCGAGTAAATGATGCACGTGAGTAGAGAGGTAATGCTCAGTGGTTAGAATGTCATGGTCAAAAAGCGTAGTTATGCCTTCGTATAAGTTATAACAATAAACTAAAGAGAAGCTAGGAAGGGCGGAGGGAGAGGAAGTAGTCTCCACTGAAAAAAACATAAGATTAGTAAGCTGTGTGTGTGTGTGTGTGTGTGTGTGTGTGTGTGTGTGTGTGTGTGTGTGTGTGTGTGTGTGTGTGTGTGTGTGTGTGTGCGTGCTTGTGTGTAAAGTGGGATTCGGAAAAGTTCGCTTCTATTTTAAACTACACCACTCACACTGGCACACTACTCAGGCGCACGCACACATATACACACACACGCTCGCACACACATGCATAGACACACAGACGCGCACATGACACATACACACAAACGCATACACACACACACATACACACACATACACATACACACACACACATACACACACACACACACACACACACAAACACACAAACATACACTACAATATGATTTAACGTAAATACATGGACACCACTTTTTCTTAATTTCAAGCTGCATCAAAAAAAATCTAGCTTAGGCGGAAGAAGCTCGGAACAGATGAATTTACCTTGCGGTAAAATTGACAAATATTGTCAACTGTCAGTCGCGACAGTTTACTATCCACACTGCGCAATTATCGGATCATCCTAATAAGTTATGGGACAGTGCCGAAGTCGCGCGGAGAGAACGAACCGAGTCCCTGCAGATGGGCAGTTCTAAACACGGGTGGGTGGGTGGGTGTAAAAATACGTCCAGTGCCGTCTCCCCAGACCCATCCTAATCATTTTCCTTGCCACAGCTTACGGGTCGGCTCTCCCCTTGCTCTTCGGTGTTGCGGATGTCTCCGAATAAAGAAGGGCCGTGTAGTAAGGCACACCTGCCTTAAGGGTTATTTAAATTAGGTTGATATGGATGACCAATCATGGCGCAGTGTAAATAGCTCTATCTCCTGTCCCAGTGTGCCATCATGCCCCCGGTGCCGACTTGTTTTTGTTTGTTGTCGCGTGGTGAGTTGACACACTCGTCATTCCTGCCATTCTCCGCGCCCGTGGTTTCAGTTTCGCCATTCCGTAGGGCGGGCCTGTACGTCACACGGGGAATGCCACCGATGTCTGTTCCCGGCACGACGCCATGTGTGGCATCCGTGTCATCTGCCACTGCAATATTAGCCATTGTAGATAGCCTCCATAGCAGGCTCCATAGCAGCCTCTATAGCAGGCTCTCTGGGCCTTTTTTGGCTTAAAATCTAGTTTTTCTGATGACTTCTTTTTGTACTGGGTCGGTATGGATAGGGCCTAATGGTTACGGGCTGGCTGCACAAACGACCCAGTACAAAAAGAAGGCATCGGCAAAACTGTATTATAAGCCCAAAAAAAGGCCCAGATAGCCTGCTATGGGGGCTACATTATAGACAACTCAGTGCTGAGGTTGTCGTGATTAACAATGTTCCACAACTACCAACAAAGCAGGACATCACGAACGGCGCCGATGTATCTGCTCCAAGCACCAATATATTTCTATAAGTGTGGTTTATAACGTAACTTTGTTGCATGTTCTTTGCAGTGCTCAGTTGCTTTATATACATGGCACATGATTTACAACACGTTGCGGTGTTGGGCTCTGAATAAACTTTCCTCGTTTGGGGTCTCCATGCCTGCTATGTGTAGCCTGGTTACCATCCTCCGTAGTAACCGCTGCAGACTCAATGATCAATCTTTTCGCTTGCTAACCACGGTATACAGTACGGTTAGCAAGCGGACTTACGATTGAGCCAGCGGTTACTACGGAGGATGGTACCCAGGCTATGCCATGTGGGCCCAAGGCTATTAAAAGCTATAAAAGCTTTGTATTCCACATTTTGATTTGGTATTTATATCTTGCTACATCTATAGCATACTGCTCTCATATTTCTGACTTCTGACGTGGTTAGGTTGGGTGGTTGGTTGAGTGGTTGGAGACACTAAACTGAAGTTCAGAAGTCAAGGACAATGGTTAGACCCCATTTGAAATCTTTATTGAGTACCTTTACATTCTTATGCTCACACATTACACAATAATTAAGACAGTTGTCATGTTTTAGAATATACGGTACATATAATAACCTGCACTATTGAGTTCAAATATGTGAACACTTTTAAGACTGGGACCGTCACAATTGGGAGTCGCTCGCACATTACAATAAAATCAAGACAGCTGTCTTATTTAAAACATGTAGTACATATTATACCCTACACTATTAAATGAAATATGTGGACACGTTGAGTTAAGATATTATAATTCGAACTCGCACTGCGATTGTGCGGCGAAAACATTGACGGAACACAGGGAGACAGACCTGCCATAAATTCCTTTTTGGAGGAGGGTTTTCCAATTTCAAATCGTCATGTGATCGTACACTG
Organism: Branchiostoma lanceolatum; assembly: GCF_035083965.1. Classification (NCBI taxonomy): domain Eukaryota; kingdom Metazoa; phylum Chordata; class Leptocardii; order Amphioxiformes; family Branchiostomatidae; genus Branchiostoma; species Branchiostoma lanceolatum. Next base: position 5,877,464 of record NC_089724.1, on the reverse strand, counting down.
TATTCTGTGAGTCACAGACGCGTACTGTGTTGCGTTTGGGCTTATTAATCATGTTGCTTGGTTGTACATGATGTATACATTGCTTCATGAAAACTATATCGCACAAACATACACAAACACACAGATACAGTTACCAAAGTTATCAGTAATGGGGATGTTTGGTCGGCCCCGTGTGTGACCTCAGTACAAACACACCAAGCAAACCAGTGAGCAGTTGGGCAAATAAACCGCACTTCCAGCTGTTAGGTCCCGGTTGTGCTTATCGGGCGACCATGGACATACAGATGTACGCACTTTTAGCCTCTTCCTGTCACAATTTCTTTCGTCATCTTTTCTGTAATTTTGTCCTAACTTACTTTCCAATCAGATGTTCGGCTCTGGTTGTTTTTGACGGTTTTTGTCGAGCTTTCTATTTTGTCCTATATTCTTTATGTCGCCAAGCCACATCATGAAAGAAGACTCAGTCCGACAAAAACACCTAAAACGAAGCCGAACCTCTGCTTGGAGAGTAGTGCTCACTCTCATGTATTTCTTCCTCTGAAGTCCTCTCTTCATTGCGTTTTGCTCAAGTTTTCGCCCCTTCTTTCTGATCCTTTCTTTCTTTTCCGAGAGTTCCGTTTTGTTCTGCCGTATTTCTTTCCGTCCGTCTTAACTACAACCTACGTTCACTCCTTCGCTTACTACTTTATCAGTTGTTTTGCTTTCCCTTTAGCCCCCTCGTTAACACCAGTGAGTCTTTAGTGCTTTGGTCACATTGTGTTTCTTTCCTCTCACGATCTTCCACACTTAAGCGTCTCCTAGTGACGAGTGGCGGTATCTCAGCCTAATTTAATACAACGATCAGCACTATCTGCTTGATATGGGATTTGTTTGTCTTCGCAGACCAAAGGACTAAACAAACGTCATGCAAAGGTAGAATATAAGATCGTGTTTTATACGATATCCAACAGCTAGATCAGACGTGCTTATCTGTATATTTGTATTTGTATTAGTTGGTCAGGCCATGTTGATTTGATCGATGCGAGCGTGCGAATAAAAAAAAAGTTGCCTTCATTATGACATCTGCGTGGTCAGGAAGGAGGACCCAAACTAAACACACAGAGCATGGTATACCGAAATATAAATTATTAATTTTTGTTCTTTCAAAACTTCTTCTTTGACTTTGCAATTTGGAACTGACTTTGGCATTCTACGACATTAGTATCTGTTTTCCGAAATATTTTTGTAATGTACAGTATGTATTTTCTCATTCTGCTTCTTACGATTTACGGAATCATGAGAATAGCCGAAAACGTTTTTTTTTTAAACGGACGAAAGTTGATGTGCGCGCGGATGTCATTCTTATAATGAAATCGACATGGCATAATTAGCCAAACTAGTACAATAGTCATCATGTCAATTTACGATAGAGGCACACATACTTCACCGTCAAGTTAGCACACTTCTAGCAAAGATCGTGGACGGGCACTCCTTTGGGTATATGGCGTGTCGTACAGTGAAAGCTTCAGTAAAAAGATAGGAGGCCTCTACATGTAAGTAATAACATTTCAGCTTGTTTTAGAAAAAGAGCTAAACTTAACCATTCTATTTTACAACTCAGTGAACGACTTGTTTCAGAAAGGAGGCCGAAATAATTCTATCGATTAAGTTGAGCGATAAACAACTTAAGATACAGAAATAAGCATTTCATTCAGGGGAGAAGCGGCGTGCGCTTCTTTCCTTGTTATTCACGTATGACGTCATGGTATGTATGACGTATTTGCAATGCCATGTAAACTCGATAGGCGGCGTGATGCGCATCGTAACGTCATGACGTATCGTGCAATGACGTAATCTCTTTGCGATGCCGGTTTCTGACGTCTCCGACCCTGTGACCAAGTCAGTTCAGCAAGAAAACCTTCATTTCAACTTTGGTTATTACATCGAAGTGCCAAGAAGCTTTTCCAGAGCTTCAAAAGCGTCTTGGTACCATCAATGAATGAAATACTCTCTTTTCACTACAATTTATGTGCCACTCCCACTTTTCCCATTGATGCCAAGGAGGCTTAGCCTGGGTACCATTGTAGTTACCGCTGGCTCTACCTTTCCGCTTGCTCACTTGCGTTCAGAGCCAGCGATAACTACGGAGGCTGGTACCCCGGCTACTTAAATTCCTACCAACTTTGTACGCCAAAAATAATTACTCAAGCAACTGGATAAAATTTTGAAACAGTCAGACGTTTCAGACAGCATCCACTGTCTATCGTTAGTCACTGACGAAAGACAGTGGATGCTGTCTGAAACGTCTGTTTCAAAAATTTTATCCAGTTGCTTGAGTAATTATTTTTGGCGTATCTTACTACCTGGATGTCTAACCTTCATCAAGCTACCAACTTTCTGTTTAGGCCATGTTGATTTGATTATATGGATAATATCCGCAAGCGCATACATGTTCGTCCGTTTGAAAAAAAAAGAAGAGTTTTCGGTCATACTGTAAATCGTGCAAAGCAGTTGCAAAATGAGAAAAAGTGAATTTCAAGAACATCTTTCGGTAAACGGATACTAATGTCTAGAATGCCAAAGTCAATGCCAAAGTGAAAGAATATGTGAAAGAACACATAGGAAAAATGTACTATTCGGTATACCATACTCGGTTTTGTTCCTTCCTTCCTGGCCACGTAGATTTCGTAATGAAGGCAACTTTTTTTGCCAAACTTTTTTTTTACTTGCACGTTTGCGTCAGTTTTGGGGTCTCCAGTGGATGTCATCCATATAATCAAATCAACATGGCCTTATAAACAATTCTCTTTAGTCATATATTTTCACACATACAGACACTCCATCACACACACACACACGTGTACTCACACACAGACATACACACACACCACAAACGTACAGAGACAATACTGACAACACAGAGAAACAAGAGGGAGAATGTAATATATTACAAAAAAACGGCTGCTTCTTCCTCGACATTTCTACTTCACGACAAACAAGAAGTCAGCAAGAACCGAGGGCTACAATTCAGTGGTCTCTTAAACATCATCTCAAACCCCCGTAAAAATTAAAAATTCATCGCATATTTTTCTCCTGGTGCAACTACAGACAACTCAGGTACATTCCTTAGCTGGCTTCATGGAACGTGCCATTATGTACTCAAGGGGGTATTTAATTTGTTTCCTGCCACAAAAATATACCAATCTTGAATGAAGCATCATGTCAGAAATTAAACAATAGCTACTCACGCTACTGTATACATTCACTGGCAGTTTAAAAAGCTGTTTGTCTTTTAGATAAAACTGTCTAAGGCACTTCCAACACCTACATAAATACATCCAAAAGTTCCATTCCAATCTTAATAACAGCATTTTAAGTCCTTGGTCTAAAATAGAAAGCTCCCGAAGTGTCCTCTATGAGAACAATTTACAAACAAACAATCACACATTTGTCAATCAAATCCATTTTCCTGCACCTATAAATAAAAGCATCTTTGTATCTACAATTCATATTCATATTTTTTTAAAGATTTTTAAATGTCTTTTGTAAAAAATGGCAAGCGTTGTTAAAAATAAGTACAGTCTGTCCCATACGCATGTATCTTAAGCTCTATAGTTATCGCATAAAATCCATACATTATACAAATATATCATTTTCTATTGTCTATCTTCTAGTATATAGATATACAGGTAATGCACATGTTAGTGAAAACCCTGGGGTGACACATGGACAACAATGAGGTGAACTTTACATCTGCTTGGAGAGTACCATTTCTGGTAAATCTGTTTTAGATATCGATCTTTAAACAAAACAAGCAGTTGAAAAAGCTGTCGGACTGTCCCACCTGCAATTACATACATCTGGATAATTCTGAAGTTCTTTAATCACAGTATCTCTCTATAATTCTTCATATTGTGCCCCAGGGTTTACACTGACAATGCCTTTTAAGTACAATAAGGATAAGAACATTTCGATCTTGACACCAAGTTTAGAATTTGCTGTTAAACCTTGACTACACCACACTGTCATGTATGATTTTACAATTATTATAGAAGTTGGTCTTCAGTTTGCAGCGATAGTTTGCACTCAGAATCACAGCGAAACTAACTTTTCTCATCACTACTGCTTTCTTACAAAATAAGTACTCTGACATACATTTACTACTAAAAGAGGTAAAGGCAGATAAACTTTTTCTTAAACACTTTGTAAACACTAAGGCCACATCAATGAATTTAACTGTTTCATGGATCTCTTTCAACAAATTTGGAGCAGCACAGTTAAATTGGTCAGATACAAATAACAGTCTTTCCAAACCTAGACCAGAGTTATGAATGATGTTATGTGGTGATTTTTTTGACAACAGTAAAAATGCATTCTCAAAGGTTTCTATTTAACCTCAATATGTATCAACAGCAGATATGACAACACATTCAAACATGATATACAAATGTTCAAATTCACTTAAAACATACCAAATATATTACAACTGTAGTGTAATATATGTATCAATTTCGCATATACTGAAATGTCAAAGTTAATATTCTACCTCATCATCCAATCAGATGTCTTGTACGTAAGAAACTCCTTGTTCTGACATGTCACAGAGCCAGTCATTGATCAGGCCTAGCTCCATTTATACAAAACATACAACTATGGAAAACTCGCTCTTATTGCTTAAAAGAAGCCTGATGCAGCATTACAAGTTAGAGCATTAGAGCAACGCTATTAAAAAGCAAGTCAGGGCAATTGCATTTCTAGTCTATAATGGCACTTAGAATGAATGTTAAGTACAGTGACAAGAAGGTCTTTGAAAAGTCCTAGCTCCTTGCGGCTTTCCAGAGATTTTCAAAATGTTACAAACTACATGTTGAATACACTAGTAGAATCTAAAGTACTTAATTCCCATTATATCATACCTTCATAAAATGACCTTTTGTTAAACAGATTTATACCAGTTTTTCAACCCAAGATATATTGGATTTTTTTTACAACTTCACAATTCATTTCATTAAAACATATGCCCTCCTAAGAAAAATTTCTTATGGTTGGTCTGCTTATTAGTAGAATAATATTTTCAACAATTTAAAACAAATTCTGGGTTTTTTTCCTTCTTCATTTTAGTCTACCCCAAAATATACATTATAGCCCATTGGTCCCCTATAATATAAAACGAGCCCTTGAGTTATTCAAACATTTGATATATAGAATACATGATTTTGATGCAAGGTACTAGATTAAGAATTATAACATTTCTCTCAAAATTATTTCAAGCTGCCATTTTCACATAGTGTAAGTGAAGGTTAAAACAAAGTATGACAAATTTCTTGAAGGATTAAAATTTGAATTTACAATAGAAGCTGCATCATTTTTTGGGGGGTAAAACTTATTCCATTCCTTCAGGATATATCCGTGACGGTAGCAACAGTAGTAAAGGCTTAGATCCCGTTTATACTAGGCTTCGCGAATCTGGATGTTCGCAGGCACGGGATTGATCCCGATTCACGAAGGCTGGTATGAACCGTCCAAATCCGACTCTAAGAGGAAGTTCGACTGGATCCATCTCAGATTCGGCGGATAAAAATCGTAATCAATCCTGTGCCTTGGTGAATCCAGATCTGTGAAGCCTGGTATGAACAGGGTCTTAGAGAGGTTAAATTGCCCTGCTATCAGAGTAACTACAGTAATGCTTAGGTCCCAATTGCGCTGGTGCTTGTCGGGGGGGTAGTCCCGGCCGGGCCCTGAAGCCACAAATTTGTCCTGGTGGACTGCCGGGTACCTGGGGAGTACCTCCCGGTGCTTGCACGATTACCTCACGGCGCTTATTTGTTACCGGGTCCCACTTTGATTTTAAGGCTAGGTTAAAATAATTCTGGGTCCAATGATAGCCAGACAGCCACAGATTGTCTCACAGGGCCACGTAAGGGTTACACCTGGAAGTGCCAAATAACAGCCCGACGGTGCCCCTTTGGCCAATGGAGACCTAAGCATATTAAAGTACCCCACACTAGAGGTAGGTGCCCCTGTCCTCGGGCACGGTGAACGTCTTACGCTCCAGGTGCGGGGAGCGCGCCATCTTGCGGCTCTCCTGCTTGACCTGCGAGGCGAGGGCGGCCTGCACGGACAGGATGTGGGCGCGGTCCTTCTTCTCGCGCTCCGAGTTGGCTTTGGACAGGTCCTGCATGCTGTGTCAATCAAGAGAAAGGGCAAAGGTTAAAGTTCTTATTTAGCACGGTTCTTTGGACAGGTCCTGCATGCTGTGTCAATCAAGAGAAAGGGCAAATATTTTAACCTGTAGCACTCTGAAGTAGCTGTTTGGTACCCCATTCTCTATTGGTTACAGAGTTAGGCAGCAGGGAGAAGGTTAAACAGTTGTTATAAGAATACTATGATAACAACACTTGAAAACCATTCTTGAGTGCAAAAAGGCGACCACTTAGTAAAAAAAACCTCTCAAACCTTTATCTCTTTCACTCGCAATGTCTTCTGTATTAACCTTTAGCACACTGAAGTATCCGTTTGGCACCCCATTCTAAATTAGTTACAGAGTTAGGCAGCAGGGAGAAGGTTAAAGTTCTTTAGCACGGTTCTTTGGACAGGTCATGCATGCTGTTGTCAGGAGAAAGGGCAAACATTCTAAACAGGTACACAGGAAAATACTATATAATGATAACAATGTCTGTGTAAGGATTTATTTAGACTTCAGGTTATGTAAACTGTATCTTTGTTATACATTTTGTCAAACCCTCACCTCTTCCTTCATGACCTCAATGAAAAGTGGCCTGCAGACCGATTTGAGCTTCTCATGAATAAACCAAGGTTCAAACAAACAAACAAACTAGAAACCATTTTTGAGTGCGAAATGATGACCACTATTGGGGCTATTCTGTGTAGTAAAAAAAAACTTTCATACCTATTTCACTCAATATGTCTTCTGTAAGTTCTTTAGCATGGTTTTTCTCATACGCATCTTCAAAACTTCAAACACACTCTCCTTCCTATTACTTAAAATCCATATAGATCTGAACTGTCTTGACACTTCCCTTCCCAAAACTATTCATGCTTTTCATCAATCTTAACTTTTGAATTTCAACCCTACTGAGTTGTTTGATACATTTAATTTTTCTTTAATTGAAAACGACGTTTAATCAGAGTTGCAAATTAATGTCCTTGGCATTTCAGGCGACAGAAATGTGAGGTTACCTGTAATTGGACAGCAGCTTCTGGAACTTGGCTGCCTTGCGTCTGCGCTGAGCCTGCTCCTCGGGCGATAGCGACTCCTCCGACTCCGTGTCCGACACGTAGCGCTCGGGAATCAGCACCGTCTTGGAGGGAGGTAGCAGCTGGGATGGGGAGAGAAAAGTATTAAAAATTGTACGTGTCGAGATTGACTTGGATTAGATATCAATTCAATAACCTTGAGCTCTACAAGGGCAAACTGTCATGTCACCAGTTCTTCTTGTAATTTAGATCATTAGGTATGATCAATGCTGATTTTTCCCCTGTACAGAGAAAGTTTCAGGATCATAATGACTATGACCAAATATGTATAAAAATCATTTTAAACTAAAATCATGGTAAGGATGTGATTGTACAATTTAATGAGCAAATTTAAAATGTTTTGTATGAAAACATTTTGAAATTGGAAAATATCAGGATAATTGGAAAAAATCAGAATACATCATCAAATGAAGCATCACAATGGTTTGATACTGCAAGAAAATGGACAAAATAGACTTAGCCAATGAACAAAAAATACTTTAGCTTTAACGTTTCTTATCTTAATGTTACTGTAAATACAAGTTGAACATACAACGTGTAGTTCTACATCATTGCTCTTGTCAATGTCTCTAGACTCATACCTCTCTGTTCCAGTCAAGGTCAAACTCCACAGGCTCGATGTCCGTCTCGATGACCTTGGGGCTGTTCTCTGGCGGGGACATCTCAAGGTCAGTGGTGCTGTGGAAAGGCTCAACCGGCGCCGAGAAGTCTGGCCGAGGCTTCGTCTTCTGTAAGACGTGAAACACAAATTACATGATATTCAAAATTTAGCTGGTGGCGATATCCTTGAAGTTGCTGTGTGCATATGGATCAGCCTAAACATAATATATCCTCTCACATTGGGGACATGTTAATATTATTGTCAGAAGATTTTTTTGTCATGTAAAAACTTGTGACCATCTCTTAAAGATGGGGCAAGTAACAGAAAGGGGATCATTAATTGTTAACTGAGTGTACAGTCATAACCTTTATCTAAATGACTGGATGGAATGCCATGAACTTAAACGATGAATTAAAAGAATCAAAATAATTAGAAGCAACTGATTAATAAATGTAACCAACATTATATAACCAGAGTTACATGACTATGTTTTAAAATTGTCAGGTTTCCCCTTCAACGTTCTGATACAAACAGTAAACCTGACAACAAAAAAGAATTACAAAGTTAAGTCTGCATGGCATATGCATTTGAAAGATTTTTTTCAGCTTTCCACAGTATATTTGAAACCACCCGAAGAAAGCCTAAAGCAGAGAATCAGCTTGACTTGGACTCCATTAACTTCAGAGTAAAGCCAGCTTACCCTGGGCTTTTTGAGGATGGAAGAGGTGCTCTTAGAACTTTTAGATCGGCCCGGCTGGTCATGTTGACCGAGGGTTCTCAGATCCACGGCGCTGCGTGATATCCCACCACCACCACCGAACAGACGCTCCGCCGCGCTGGGCTTCCGTCTCCGCCCTCCCTACGCGGGACACACACACACCACGCACACGTGTTAGTCTCCTGGACATGGTGCTTTTTAAGGGGGTTATCGTCAGGCTTGTGCGTATAACAAGTCCGTATACGAGTTCCGTTTTTACATTTTTTGACTTAGGTAAAGTTAGTGGCCGAAAGTTGTTTTCACCTTTTGCCCACCTTTGTGCAGCCTGGTTATCGAACCGAAAAAACGACTTCTTCGGTCTCAAACTTTACCTAAGCCAAAATACTGTATTTACATTTTTTGGCTTAAGTAAAGTTTGTGGGCGAAAGTTGTTTTCAACTTTCGCCCACCTTTGTGCAGCCTCAGGTATCGAACCGAAAAAATGATTTCTTTGGTCACAAACTTTGTAACCTTAGCCAAAAAATGTTTATACGGAACTCATGATCATATGGACTTGAAATGCGCACAAATTTGACAACCCCCTAAGGTGAAGTTAGACATGGTGCATTTGTCAATGGAAATCCCAAGGAGGAAGCACAGGATTGAAAAAACTGAAGTATTCAGAATCAATGGACGAATTCAGACAGTGGAGACATTTCCATCAACATTCAAATGACCATATTTGAACGCACTGAATGTATACCCAGCATGTTCAAAAGTAATGAGTGTTAAAGAAAATGACCCCGTTTTGTGAGTTTGAATTCATCTCTCAAATTTGGGCAGTAATATCCTTGTCTTTCAACCTCCTTGGAATTTGCATTGTCTTAAATGAAAAATTGAAAAAAAAAATGACATGCAAAGTTATATTTTGAATGTGTAGAAAAGTGACATGAAAGAATGTATGAGAGAATTATAAATGACATACCTCAGAAGAAGACGTTGATGGTATTCTTAATCGGGAGACATCACTGCTCGATCGAGACACACGTTTAAGGCTCCTAGCGGTCATGTTGTTGATAGACTGGTCTGTAAAAGTTTGAAAGTTACCAAAGACTGTTAGATGAAACGCACAATTCAAGAACTGTCAGATATGGCTCCTAAATTGTCTTAACCTCATTAACATATTATTTCAGAGTTTTGGTAATACTATATAACCTAGTTCTCCAGTTCTACCCTTTAGTCACTGATGAAAACGTCAGACTTTTTCAAAAAAATTTTCAGGTGCTTGAGTAACTGTTTTTGCCGAATCTTATTACCTGGATGTCTAACATTCATCAATACAATTGAGTGTTTTGTGCAGAATGTTAAAAGAATTGATGAATTTATGAAAATGTTAAACTTATGATATGTGAATTTCTCTAAGATTTTGCAGAAATGTTAGGCTATACCTACTTCATAAACTTCTGAATAAAAAGGAAAAAGTACCTCTAGGTCTCCCTGGAAGAGTGTTACTCCTCTTCGGAGGACTTCGCGACCTATCGTTTCCATCTGCCTCCCCGCCGACGACCTCTCTGTCGTGTTGTCGGTCACGCGAGCGCCGCTCGGCAGACTCCCTCTTCAGCTGACGCACGCTGAGCGAGCTCTTAAAGGCTCCCGAGTTCTGGGAGGGGTCGGCGTTGTTTTCAGGCCTGTGAACCTGGGAGGCAAGTATTCAACATAAAACATTGAAAACTAAGAAGAGCGTTAACTTGAAACTTGATTTGGCAGAAAAGAATGAGAGTGGGCTTTTCCATTAAAAATAAAATCTCCTGCCCTTAAGAAAAGGAGCATTGCACTCTAGAAGCGGGTATCATGATTCATCAGACTACATTGTACATTGTTATGCTTGAATCCAGTTTGTTTTGTCAAATTTACCATAAGTTGAAGCCTGAATGCAGGGCAAACATTATAGCGGTTGAGTTCTTGAATTCCCCGGAGGACCCTTCCAATAATACCAGAGTTCAATGTTTCTTACAAATTTACATCACTTTGTATTCCAAGACAGGATAGTCTTAAAACTTGTACCTTCCTGAATGCGTGAGTCACTCAACTGCCTTCGTTAAGCATATCCTGTCTACCGTTAGCGAGAAATTGTGCTCAAAGTTGGCCATGCAAGTACAATAAGCGGGTCCATATGGGGGTACATGGATTAAGAAAAGGATTATTGTCGAAAGGCAGCTGAGGTAATTTAGCCAATAGACAGTGAGGCACACAAATGTCAGATATGGTTTCCCCCACTCACCAGTATGGTTGGCACAGATCTCTGAAGCTGTGCCTCCTCGCGTGACTGAGTGTTGTTCTGGTGTTCCCGTTCCGCCTGCTGGGCCGCCCGCAGGTCGTGCTGGATCCCCGTGTCCAGGTCGGTCTCCACGAATGGACCGTCTGCGCCAGCTGTGATGTAAGATTTGTTATGTCAGATCACACTCCCTACATGTCCCAATACATGAAAGAGGAGAGTATACTGTACACAATTTTGGAAATTTGTTTTCTCGAGTTTGTTCAGCCAAAAGACCACTTCCATGTACTGTGTTACAATGTGCATACAATTGTACATACAGCTACTGATATGCAGCAACAATCATGATGATGATAAAGTTTTTGGCCTCTGTACACCGAAGAAGCCAACACGGCGAAACTGGTCTTGTGTGACAGACAGAATAAAAGTTCTAAACAGGAACAATTCAGCTCCAGATGTCTTACTGCGGTGTGGAAGATGTCGTTGAGCTTGAAGAATAAATCTACTCTACTTTATGATGACAAAGATGATTGTTACCTGAGAACTGGTTCCTGATGGAGTTGACGTGCCCCTCTAGCCTGTCCCTCTGCTGTGCCAGGCCTGACATCATGCTCTGTACATGGGCCAGGTCCTGCTGGAGACGGTTCTTCATGGCAGCCTTCTCTGATGCCTGGGAGTGAGGTTAAAAAATACAGGAAACAACATGATCTTAAACAAATTATTGTAAAAAGTCCCAGGTATGGCCTTCAATGAAGTGAGAGTTTCTGTACATTCGGGGGCAAAGGATCTTTCTGCAAAAACACAGAGAAAAAATATAACATCTTTAACTTTCATAAAGGAAGAGCCCATAGTAACTTCATACAGAAGAAATGTATGACGTTAACCGTGAATTATTAAAGAAGAGAGCAAAATTTTTCAGGTACATGTACATTCATCCTGTACTGCATATTGCATCTGTCCTTGTCAATTGACCATTAGAAACAATTATAGCACATTGCAAGCTAAATCTAGCTCAAACCTTTCTGTACCCTTTTTACAGAAGTCAGCACGCCTACCTTAGATGGGGAGCTGGCTGTTGTTGAGGTGGAGTCCTCCCACAGTCGGCTGTGCACCGCCCTCAGCTCGTTACTCAGCTGACCATGCTCGCCGGAGAACGCCTCCAGCTTCTACAGGGGGACATGGAAGAACATGTCTTAGATACATGACTGTGTACACTGGTCAGTTTAGATCGGGAAGTACATTTTCTGGATTCGAAGGCAGCCAGAACCTCCTTGACTGAAATCCCTATTTTTCAACTTTTTCCTTCCTGAATGTACAGGACACTTTTACATACCATTGATTATTAGGTTGCCTTTTTAATACCATAGTGTAGATTTATCGAGATATTTGAAGATAAAAATTGCTTGAAGACCGCAGTGTGGAAAGAGTGTCCCGTGGCTTATGGACTAACCCCCGGGCTTGGTAAGTTACCCCGCGGGGCTGACAGGCCAGCCCGCATGTAGACCACATTCAAACAGCACAAAATAAGTTAGAATTCACACCTGGCTAGCCCGTGCAACTTTTCATTCCATTGTGAACATTGAACATAAAAAAGGAAAATATCACCTGCACATGAAGGTAAAAATGGAGTTGTGCAGGTATTTCTGATAACCTTTAGCACACTGGAGTAGCTGTCTGGCTACTAATTTTCTATTGGGTTGACTGCATCCGTCCATGTAGTGGATGCATAAGTATAATTCTAAATGGACTTTTGCTTGCTGTACTGATTATCACTGCCTTGATTGGCATAACACTCATGGGACTTGCCAGGGATTCAAACCCAGGACCTCTAGACTCTGAGTCAATCACCATAAAAACAAGGCCGCCATTGCCACATAATGTATAAGAGGGTGGGGGGAAAGGGGGAGGATGGAAGTGCATGTTAATAGGGCTGTTTACGGGGTGGTAGTGTTAAGGGGGTGGGGGGTTAAGGGGAGAGGGGGGGGTTAGGACACCAGCCGTCACCTTTGACTCCTGTGCGAGGTCAGCCCTAACCTTGCTGATCTCTGATTGGATGGCAGCCTGAAGGCTGGCGTAGCGGTCCTTCTCGTGCGGCTGGTCGCGGTACTGCGCCATCTTCTTGCTCGTCGAGTGCAACGTTCTCTCCAAGTTTTCCTGTAATTACATCATACCTGTTAGGTACAAGAACTACAAAAATAAGTTATGCCAAATACCACTATCAATTCATAGTTTACATGTATTAATGCATATCAATGCATAAGTTCGTGGTTAAAAACTGTTGATCAAAAAATCTTGCCCTGTGTCACTGACGAAAAGTAGTGGATGCTACTTGAAATGTCTGATCGTTTTAAAAATCACATCCAATTGCTTGAGCAACTGCTATTTGGCGTAACTTATTAACTGGATGTGTAACCTTCATCAACGTACAAAAATAAGTGTTTCTTTTTTCAAAAACTTTTCAAGGTGAACCTTTCAAATCTTTTAACCTTTCTGTTCCAATTGAATCATAAAGTCTTTTATGACGAAATGCTGGATTTTTAAGGATAGGTTGTATTGATTATCCAACAGGATCATATATCAAATTTCAACAGAAACAGGTATCAGTTGTAATGTTGAATCTGAACTTCAACAGTAAAAGCACAAAATCTACAAACCATGTCTTCCTTGAGAACTGTGACCCTTGCCGTCAGCTCCTGCATGTGACCGTCCAGCTCACGGATTCTCATAGACTTGACCTGCGGCAACAACAGACAAGCTTGAACTCACAGAAGACACTGTACTACATGATTCAGCAATAGTAACCACAAGCCTTTCATTGCTTGGGCTGTGCTTCAGTCAGAACACATTTTCTGATCCAATCTAGCATACTGTAAATGCAGAAATGTTCGAAGGGATTTAATTTCGTGATAGGGAGAAAATGGAGTGTTCGCGGTGGTTTTGAGTTCACGTTTGAAACAATAGTAGCGCTACAGTCACATAATAGAACAGCTTTTCACAGTGGTTTTAAGTCATTATGAAAACTGTGAACATACAACTACCGCAAACATTTCTGCATTTTACAGTAGCTAAAAAATATGAACTGCAGTGCACACATGCCCTGTTGTTCAACAGGAGCACTGCAGGTACAAGGACAGGCTAGTTGACTTAGATTGATTTGTGTGATATCACCGGCCAGGGGCTGTTCTGCATTCAACATTTCCTGAGACAATCAAGCTCAAACTTAACACAATGAACTGCAGTGCACACACGCCCCCTGGAGCCCAGCAGCAGCACTGGAGGCACGATACTTAGTTACATTTAACAAGTTTGTCATCACTGTGGCTGTGCTGCATGCAGCAATTCCAGAGCCAACCTCGCTCAAACTTTATTCAATTACCTGTGTTAAAACCCAAAGGGGCGAGTACGCCGCTCCCGGGATTAGAACCCGCGCCAATCCCGATCCGCACAGTTTGGGAAATCAACGCGCTAACCACTAGGCTAAAAGGCCCGGACCCGTTAGACTGGTCAGTTAGTGGAGGTTGATCCCCACTGTTACACTACTCCCCCTTTTCTTTCTAGACTCGTCCCGAGTCTCCGAGTACGACATTCCCTGTGTGATATGATCGTTACTCACAGGGCCAGCGTGGGAACCACTGTAAAAACCCAAAGGGGCAAGTACGCCGCTCCCGGGATTTGAACTCACGCCGATCCCAATCCGCACGGCTTGAGAATTCAACACGCTAACCACTAGGCTAAAAGGTCCGGACCCGTTAGACTGGTGAGTTAGTGGAAGTTGATCCCCACTGTTATACCTGTAACAGTGCAAGCACGCCCCCTGTTGCCCAGCAACATTACTGCGGGTATGATACTTACATTGACCAGCTTGTCATCGCTGGGGCTGTGCTGCAGACCGGAGTTTGCTTAGCCAAAAAAGCTCAAACAGAAAACTTAATGCACCACAGTGCACACACGCCCCCTGTTGCCCAGCAGCAGCACTGCAGGTATGATACTTACATTGACCAGCTTGTCATGGCTGTGCTGAAGACCGGAGTTCGCTTAGCCAAAAAAGCTAAAACAGAAAACTTAATGCACCACAGTGCACACACGCCCCCTGTTGCCCAGCAGCAGCACTGCAGGTATGATACTTACATTGACCAGCTTGTCATGGCTGTGCTGAAGACCGGAGTTTGCTTTGCCAAAAAAGCTAAAACAGAAAACTTAATGCACTGCAGTGCACACATGCCCCCTGTTGCCCAGCAGCAGCATTGCAGGTATGATACTTACATTGACCAGCTTGTCATCACTGGGGCTGTGCTGCAGACCGGAGTTCGATGACCCCACCTGCTGCTCCTCCAGCTGCCTGCTGAACTCAAACTGCTCACGATTGGACATCTCTGGGTTGGTCCGTCTTCCAAACTGGTGTAATAATGAAAAACACATTCGATTCTACAACTGTAATTATACACTCTTTCTGTACAAATCAGAGTCACATCAAGCCAGCAAAGACTGGGCTACACATTCTTTCGACTTTCATTCCAAAATGTATCAAGTGCTATACTATGTCATGTGAATAAATACTTAAAGTCAAACTAATCTGTATCGTTGTTTTAATGCATAATTAAACTTTGCCACACAAAGTTAAATTTGTATGATTACTTTTCAGAAATGCTTTGAGGTCCTGCATAACAGTTTCAAACTTACCTCACCTGTTCTTGCACCATGGAATAGAATTACATTGCATCACAAGGTTCAACATGTACATGTACATATGTGCATGGAATCTTACTGGTACAGTACAGGTATGTGACACCTTATGTCTTACCTCGTCATATTGTTTGTTATGCCTGTTGTCAGGTGTGTTGTACAGGTCTCCTAACTTCACCATGTTTGTCACCAGACTCAGCATGGGCTTGCTGGCATTCAGCTACATGGAAAATGGGCAAGAAAACATTTGAATGTGGATCACAGGTTCTGACAATACAAAAGCTGGTTTACAGTTGAAGCAATTATTGAAAAATTAATGACCAGATACATGAACCTTCTAGCAAACTGTATATATTCACTGGAATGTGCATTGGCCTTTCAAGAAATCAAACAGGTGCTACCATAATCACATCATAGTACAATGCATTTACCTCCGCACTAGGTTTGGAAAAAATTACGAATTATGTAAAATCATATGTCCCTCAGAAGGTAGCAGGCATCCTTCCATCTCTTTATCCTTCAAGTCAATTGGCAACAAAATAGCCATCTATAAAGTCTGCCTTCATTTGTTAACCATTTTAAAATCTATAAAGCTCCTTAACCTTCTCCCTGCTGCCTAACCCTGTAACCAACACAAATGTGCGTAGATGAAGGTTAGTCATCCAGGTAAGATACGCCAAAAAAAGTTACTCTGACGAAAGCTAGCGGATGATGTCTGAAACGTTTGACTGCAGTGCACACACGCCCCCTGTTGCTCAGCAGTAGCACTGCAGGTATGATACATGGACCCGTTTGTCATCACTGTGGCTATGCTGCAGTTGCTGAGCCAGCTAAGCTTTATCCAGTTGCTTGAGTAACTAGTTTTGGCAAATGAACTCAAGGAACAGATGGGCTAATCTTCCACTGGTCGTGACAGAGACAGACGCTATATACAGTATTTACAGGTTCAATGTACCGGGGAAATTCCCCTAGCTCTTTTCGACAAGCACAATGGACAGTGGACCACCGCTTAACATCCCGTCCTAAGGACTGCCACCCTTTCCGGTAGCGTACATGTCGGGTGAGCGACACAGCCGGGATCGAACCCGGGGCTTCTAGTTCCAGAGGCAAGATCGCTAACCACTGGACTATGCATGTTACAACTGGACTACGCACGTTAAGGCAAAATAATGATGTTGACCAGCTCACCTTTCTCTCGGACTCCTCACACTTCCTCCTCAGTTCCTCGTACTGCTTCCACCTCTCCTCCTCATCGTGGGGCGAGTGCAGCCCGCTCGCACCGGCCCTGGTGATGTCATACACAGACAACCAATCAGAATAACATGTAGAAGGACGAACCTTTGACAGACTTACTTAAAGTTTGTAACTTCTACCAGAGGATAAAAACATGTTTGTAACTCTTTATCCTAACTTACCCCTTTTATAGGCACATGTTCTCAATTCATTACTGTAAATTCATTTTACTGTTGCAATGGTTTTTTTCACGGTAGGAAGGAAGAGGAGTTTCAAACTCGCCATTCAAGCAATTCTGTCGTAGAACAGACATACAAGGGCCATATTTGTGTCATAATGATTTTGCGGTGGTGAGGTTGCTGCAAAATAAAACCACTGCAAAAGTTTCAAGATATACTGTATCATTCTTACAGCTCTAGTGGAAAATACAAATGTAAGGGATATACATGCAACAGGGTCACAGCAATAAGAACTGTTTCTTTCACCTTAGGCAATTATTGCCTACGTCAACCTTTCTAAGGGTAACATTTTGTCTTCAAGACATCAGGCCTACACAAGTCTCAGAGAAAGCCTTTTGCATGACAAACTCTCAACAACTGCACAGATGTTAGATCTCTATATACTTGGTGATTACAGCTCTGACATCAACACAAATTCCTCTACAACAGGTTGTTTGGTAAATAAAGCACAAGTATAATAATCCCATTCTGTTGACTGTGTATACACAAACATCGCTTGTTGTCACAATATGTAAAACCTCATTTTGCGGACAAGCTGTTTTCTATGCGTTCATTAGCTTCTTCCGGGTCAACATGTCCTGAACATTTCCTATGTCTTCCACATATGTTAGAGTGCATATAAGGTAAATGGGGCTTAAGTTCTGCAATACTTATTGATGTTTGCATCTCTCCTTCAGCTATCTAATAACTGTTACTCTTCAAGGACAGTATTAGGCCACACCAATTTATTTTCTTGGTTAACAGAATAAAAAAATTTTCTTTTCAAATGCTAGATTGGAAAAAACAACATGAAAACAGAATCTCAGAGGAATGTTTTTACTTTGGTGCACACAGTATCAGGGAGTGAACAGGGTCAGGCGCAAGTTTTCACCCCAGCCTTCTGTTTTCATGATTTTTTTGGGTGCTAAAATTAAGAATAAAAATCCTTTAACCCAGAAATTAAATTGGTGTGGCCTAAGAAACATACGTACTAAAAAATGGATTGAATACAGGTTCAAAAGGGATACACAATGTTAATAACCTATTGTGTAATTTGTTTGAGCACCAATTCTTAATTTGGAGTGAAAATGTACGTGAGTAAAAGGGGACAAATTTCTACTGATGGGAGCTTGCACCAGTACAATCATGTCTTCTTGAAATTATGTGCACAACTCCAATTTTTCGTGCACAGACTTGCACAACCGAGTGATATTTCGAGCCCTGTGTGTGTCTCAACAGTTTTAGTTTGAATTTCTTTAAAATTTGTGTTGGTGTAGTTTGCAATGTAGTGGTTCGGACATGTGTCTAGGGTGAAAGGCACTCTTGCACACACTATCCTTCAGGGAAAAGCGGAGAGTGCGGGGACGTCCCCGTCAGTCGTGGATCACAGATCTAAAGGAATGGACCGGTCATTCAGCCAACCAGATGACCAGACTGGTGGAAGACCGCCAGCAGTGGAGAGCTTTCACTGAGAGCTACATGTATGCTGCCCCGACGACTGACTGAGCTATGGGAGAGAGTGAGTGAGTGAGTTTGCAATGTTAGAATGGCAAGTATTACCTGGTGTAGGCCATCATTTTGGACAGGGCGTCGTTGTGTTCCTCCACCAGCTGGTCCTGGTCTCTCTTCAGCTGGATCAGCAGCAGGGTCAGCTCCTCATGCTGACGGGAGGGGAGGGGGGCAGCATGTCAATATGGTTCTGATAGCCTTTTGAGAGGATCCGCATGGGGGGGGGGTTCTACATGTACGTTTTACGCTGAATTCAGAAGAACTCCCTACGTACATTGTACATGTATTGCGCTAAAGTCAAGGAAGGCGATTATGAAAAATTTAGTCGCCTCGCTACGAATTACGTGAGTATGATGGCTTTCTCTACGCATTACGGGAAATAAAAATTGACTGCTTACGCCTAATGGAAAAGAGCATGCAGGCCCTCTTATGAGGCTGTAGGACCAGTGCGTTGCTAATACACTGTGTGTAGAGCATGGTATTGGAAGGCAGAGCCCATCCCTTTCCTTCCAGTGCCTTTTACCTACCTAACCCTAAACCCATCCAGCCATCTGACACCACTAATGTGACATGATGACAATCTAAATCTTTATGTCAAATGACAGTTACTCAAGTGTCACTGGACAAAATTGTGAAAATCTTAAAAACTTTCAAAATTTATCCAGTTGCTTGAGTACAGTAACTGTACTTTGGTGTAACTTATTACCCGGATGTCTAACCTACAACGAGAAATCTAAACCTGTGTTCTAGGTTACTAAGGAAAGCAAGCACACCAAAGTTTCTGTTGTAATAGTGCATTATCTGTAGGTGTTTTTTTTTTTTCAGAAAAACTTTGACCTACCGATTTGCCCATGAGGTCAGATGAGGTGAGTTTGAAGTTGGGCCGTGAGCTGGGGGTGACCTCGCCGGCAAACACGTCATCAATGTCCTGTTGTGGCAAACACAATACAATAACCTTACAACAAAAGCAAAATAATGTGTTTAACATACTCAGTCTGTTAGAAATATACCAAATAACGGTTACTCAGACAAGCAACTGGATATGATTTTGGAAACTTTTTTTGAAAAATTCCTCAATCATATCCAGTTGCTTGTCATGAGTAACTGTTATTTGGCGTATCTTGTTACCTGGATGTTTAACCTTCATCGACGTACTGTTAGAAATGTTTTTGAAAAGTTCTCAATTGCTTCTGCAATACGGTACCTAATCTTTTCGAACGAAAGAGCCCTGAAAAAAGTATGGTCAAATCTGTACAAGTGACCACCTCTGCACAAGAACCACCAAATGGATGTGACCACTTTTTTGGTGGTCTCTTAGATAATTTTTCCCATTGACAAAGGAATTAAGGATCCTGTCTATAATGACCACCTGTCCACATAGACCAGAATCTATCGGAGGCCTGAGAGGTCTTCTTGGGCAGTTTTGACTGAAACTCATAAACCAACATTTTGAACTTTCATCTATTTATATCTATGCCAGATCCCATTAAAATTGGTAACCTCCATTGACAACAATCCGCTGGGTTACATAAATCTGCCACTTTGAAAAACAGTGGGTTTGAGAGACCTCTAGTGCAGTACCCCCAGGTATACACAGTTTAGATATACATGTACAGGAGTGCATTATACAGGGGGACGTTGGGTTGGAGATCTGTTTGGACGTATCTTTTGAGGGTGTACCCTGGCGGAATCATGTTCGTAGATACCTTGATGAAGGTTAGACATCCAGGTAATAAGATACACCAAAAATAGCTACTAAAGAAACTGGATAAAATTTTGAAACAGTCAGACGTTTCAGACAGCATCCCCTAGCGGATGACGAAAGATAGCAGATGCTGTCTGAAACGTCTGACTGTTTCAAAATTTTATCCAGTAACTGTTGCTTGAGTAACTATTTTTGGCGTATGTTCGTAGATGTTACTTACCCCCAGACTGTAAGCATCGTCACTTGTCTCCTTGGTCTCAGGCACGTGGTTGTAGGAAACAGGAGACACCTTGGGGGCCTCCTGTGTCGCCGTGCGGTAGCTTCTGCTGGGGGCAGCATCCGGGTGGTCTGTCCCATCTACAAACCAAGTTAACTTAGTTAGTTAAAATCCTCCCACACCATTATTGATGTATAGGGCGGTGCCCATCTCCGTTTCATAGCCCTGGGCCACACTGTGGTGAAATCACTGCAGCAGGGGGCTAGTCTACTGGCTGCAGTGAAGCGTGCTTAACTTCCATACTGTTTCAGAAGTATGTACCATTTTCATAAAGTCTTTGGTATGACTCAATGGGTCTCTTGTTAAGAGGTGTCCTACCTGGGGCTTGAACCCCAGTCCTTCTGGTCCAAGTAATTTGAACCAGATGTGGTGAGAGACAGAAGCGCAGAACACTACCATCTCCGATTTGCAGCCCTTGGGCCACACAACTTTGTGAAAGTTTCTACAGCAGGGGGCTAGTCTGCTGGTAGTGAAGTGTGTGTTTAACTTCCATACTCTTTCCAGAATGCTGAGTGCCAAGCAGAAAAAGCAGTATGTACCATAGATTTTAAAAGTCTTTGGTATGACCCGGACGGGGATCGAACTCATGATCTACTGTGTGCAAGATGAACACTCTATCCATTAGGCCATTGCATCTACAAACCAAGGACATGAATATACATTGCACAAGTTGTGTAAGCAATACATGTAGATCCTTGCAACAAAGAAAAAGTAATCAGTGATTACTACATATGCTAGTGCAGCATTGAGCAATAACCAAGAACCCATCCAACCATCGCATTTTGACATTCTTTAATGAATCTAAGATGTGACATGAAAGGCCTGGATCATGATCAAGTGATTTATTTCACACACACAGAGAATAGCCTAACCTTTCACAACATTTACAAGTTTAAGACTGTGAATTATCATGTACATGTACTATTATCAAATGAGTGCTCACATTCTTGGTGCCTGTAGGCTGTGGGGAGAGGGGGTCTGACGGGGGGCGGGGACTCCACACCAGCAGTGGGGTAGAACGACGACACCGGTCGTGTCTGTCTCATGACTGCGTCCACCGATCTCGTCTCCGGGAACCTGAAGTGTTCCGACACGGGACGGGCCTTACGCGCTGCATCCGTGGGTTCTCGTCTTCTCATGTCCTGATAATTTCTGCTCTGGTCTGGTCCTATGGAAGTGGACAGCAAAATATTGATACTAACAGTGTGAAGATACGGAGCCATTTTTAAATCAAAACAAAAAGCAACATTGATCAAATACATTCTAGAAGTCAGAGCAGGAAGTCAAAAACTATTATTAGTTAACCTCCATTAACATTAATCCGCCGGGTTACAGAAATCCGCCACTTTTAAAACAGTGTGTTTGAGATATCACTAGTGCAGCATCCTTTAGGTACATGTATGTACAGTTTAGATAAACAGGCCTGGAGTGCATTAAACTTGGGGAGGTTGGGCTGGAGATCTGTTTGGACGTATGTTTTCAGGGTGGTGGACTTATGTACCCTGGTAGAATTATATTACTTAGTAGACGTTACATAGGAAGTCAAATTTAGATGCAAAAGATCACCAAATTCTATTCCCAGAATATTTTCTGTGGTTTTCAAGGAATGGTATACTATAGGGACTCAATTTTCATGGACGGAGGAGTTACATTAACAAAAATTAAACAGGAATAGATCCCTCTTGATTTTTCTGGTCACACTGATAATTGCTTCGAATATGTAAGAAACTGGTCTACCTGAGCTAGGCCCTGACCCCTGTGACGTTGTACTCGACAGAGTGCGTTGTCTCCAATCCGACAGCTGGCGCAGGGACTCCTCCCTCTTCAACTCCTTCGGGTCGGCTGGCGTGTTGTGCTGCCACGCCTGGTTCCGTGCATAGTTCTGGTAGTACTGGTCCTGTGCCGTTTTATAACCGCTGCTGTTGTTACGCGGGAGGGTCGAGATGTGCCAGGAATCTTCGCTAGGAGGGGTGGAGTTGTATTTCGGACTTATCTGTCCAGCGGGCATGTGTCTGGGTAAGGTTTTGTAGGAATCCGGGTACACCCCTTTTCGGTGTTCTGTGGAGTAGTTTGAACTTGAACCATTGTCCTGCTGGTAGTTGCGATAGTTGGCGCGGGGGACTTCCTCGACTGTCGACAAGTCCGATCGCGACCGTCCCTGCCGTTCGAGAGTCTGACTTTTCCATTGCTGTAATCGTTGCAGGGATTCCGATCGTTGCACGACGCGCAGGTCGGGAGGTTGTTGTCGCGCTCTGTCTGTTCGATAGGGGTTACGAGGATCATTTGCATAGGGGAGGAGACGGGAGTCGGAACGCGAATTCTGTACGGGTCGCCGTTCGGAGCCGTGGTATCCGGAGTCGGTGTCCACGGAACTTGGTTTGCTTCCAGGCACATTGTTCGTCATTGCCATGCCAGCATGGTAAGTCACGGGGCGCGGCGCCGCGTGTCCATTACGATCGCCTTTCGGCCTGTACTGAACGTAGTTTGGACTGTTCTGTCTGTTTTCCTGGTACTGGGGGGAACGATAGTTGGGCTGGTAGCCGTTCGGGGCTGACCTGAAAAAACAAGGGGCACAAAGTCTAAGTATAAGAATCCCGTTACTTGGTCATCTATACTTACAAAGCCAAGCAGTTGTCATAGAGTTTTAAGGTATACTTTTATTTGTTACACGACTAAAATCATCATGTGATAACATAGCACATTCAAGTTACTGATCATAACCAACAGCAAATCAGATCGCCTTTGGAACAGCGTTACAGTAGATTTCATTATGATGATCTAACAGTCCTAACTTGAAAGTTCATCTGTTTAATAGGTAGAACTCATTCTAAAGCATAGTTGACATTCCTTGACAAAGACTAGAGTTAGACAGTCGAAAATCTGGACATAAGTCCAATTTTTGTGTTGGAAGTTTAATAGTTTTTACTTTATTTCAGAATTATAACAGTCCTGTCATCCATGAACCTGGATATCTTTTCCATAAAGCATAAAATTCTTAAAAATTAATGTGTTAATCTTACAATTTGGATGATGTTGGCATATTCCCTTCCTGACTGGAAGATGACACGACCCGAGGTCGAAGCGTGTTGTCTCTCTCGTTAAACCCTGCGTCGTCTATTTCGTCCGCTCTCCCGCGTTGCATGTTTTGCTTGGGCGAAGGCACGTTGTTGGTGCTATAATGGAAACGACAGATTTCACTCAGTAGATGGTAGAACCTGATTTGTAGTTAGGCCACCCAAGGAAATGTACATCTATACTAAGTTGGAAGAACAGCCAAATGATTATGAGCCATATACAAAATAAACAAGCATGTCAGTCACTATGTTCTTGATGCATACTTTTTAAAGGTTATTGAAGAAAGCAATACATCATGCCATTTGATTGAATTGATAGAGCAGTCAAGGGTTTTGGGTATTAACCTTCTCTCTGCTGCCTAACTCTGTAACTAATAGGGAATTGGGTCCCAAATAGCTACTTCAGAGTGCTAAAGGTTGTATAATACTGTGCCATTTATTTCACCCAATTGTCATTTCGATGCAAGTAACACCAAGAGGCATTTGAGCCATGCTTTGTGGTGACCTTAACCTTCTCCCTGTTGCCTAACTCTTTAACCAATATGGAATTGGTTGCTAAACAGCTACTTCAGTGTGCTAAAGGTTAAGTAAGCAGAAAAAATTCATATAACCTTCCGATACTTCATTAAGTATCTATTCCATTTTGCACTCCAACACCAACAAATAAAAAATAAAAAAACATATGGCTGGTTTTCTCACCTGTTTGTTTGAGTATCAGTTGTGGTGACAGCGTTGAGGGCTTTGAGCCACTTCACCATGTCTTCCCTAGACTCTGCACTGAATATGTACTGTCGCTGTGAAGGGTGCGTCAGCTGGAAATGTATAAAAAAGGCGAATATCAGTAACCAATTTTCATTGATAAGTCAATGAAGGTTAGACATCAAGGTAATAACATACAGCAAAAGACATTTACTGACAAGCAACTGGATATAATTTTGAAACAGACGTTTCAGACAGCATCCACTATCTTTCGTCAGTTGTCAATTGTCTTCACCTCATCAACATATCAATCAGAGTTTTTGGTATAAAACCTGGTTCTCCAGTTCTTTCCTTTAGTCACTGACAAAAGACAGTGGCTGCTGTCTGAAACGTCTGACTGTTTCAAAATCTTATCCAGATGCTTGAGTAACCATCTTTTGTCGTACCTAATTTTGTTTGAGCCTGCAAACAAGAAACTGCTTAGAGGTCTTAGAATGTTGGACATAAAACTTTCTATAAATTTTCTATGAAAAATCATCAATAATGATTAGTTACGAAAGAAGCATTTCGGTACATGACACTGGGAAAATGTCAGCCGACTGTTTCACTTGAAAAGAGGGGTGTTGAGCATGCATTGTGGTTGGTTTAGATAGGACACTTCAGTCTGCAGTGAAGCATGCTGGGTGAATGGAGTTCAGAAACCAAGGAACAGGTGTTCAAATTCTACAAAGAAAAAAAGCGTTGGCCTCGCAACACTTAACTATCGCGTGGTTTGCAAGTCTGAAGCTTCCGCGTCTAGAATCTAGTGTCTACGTCGCCAAGGAAATGTCAAACAAGGGCCGACATTTGCTATCAAATGCAGAATGTTTTCTTCCTTTTTTCAGTCTAAACACATTCTTTTCTAAGGATGGCTAATGGTACAGTTCTTTCCTGCGCTTGAATCTGGACATGATCCCTGTTCAGTAGAAAAATCCCTCATGCACTCAAGCACTGTTATGCACCACAGCTACTTAAACACACATAGGTAAGCTGTTTCGAGAGTTGGGGACATCAAATAAGGAACAAGAAACAGAGAAAAGGGAGACATCTACCATAAACACATGAAGATGTGTGTCAATTGTAACATATGACTTACCTTAAAGGCATGTTTCTGGCTGCTGCGACTCTTGTCTGCAGAGGCTGAGATAGCCTCTACCTTGTAGCCAATCAGAACGATGCTTCCAAGTAGGTTGCTTTCTCCCTCATCTGTAGAAATATTACAAACACCTTTATCACCTACATGCAAATTAGCATTCACTTCTGTGCATCTTAGATAGTACTTAAACTTGCCAAGGGATTCATTTTGGATAAATTTGTTGGTTTTGTTTTCAAAATCTACGCTTGTCAACGATTGTTTGAATCTATTGGAATAAAAGCTTTTACCAACTTGGTTGCCACTGTGAAAATGCTTAGATGTACATGTATCCTCAACATTGAAAAACAATTTACAGCATTTAAAAAAAATTGCTTAGAGGCTCAAATAAACAAGAAGAAGAACTTTATTGCGTGACAATTGCAGCAGTTACAATGTGTGGCAACATGGCAATTGAACTATTTCTAATATCAAACAATTCTAAAGAACTAATCTAATATGTGAATAACAGTAGAGACAATCTATATCTAATATATCTAATAGTGTGCATGCTAATGCTCTAGAACAGTATGTAAGTAACATAACAGTATGCTGCATCAGGAATGTATAACATTGTCGTCAAAGGGTCTTGGTTAACAGATTCTTTTGTTAATTCTAGCAAAAAAAAATCATAAAAACAGAAGGCTAGGGTGAAAACTTGCACCTGACCCTGTTCACTCCTTGAACCTGTGTGCACCAAAGTACAGACTTTCCTCTGAGATTCTGTTTTCATGTTGATTTTGGAATTTAGCAGTTTTCCAAAAAATCCGTTAACCAAGAAACTAAATTGGTGGGGCCTAAGGGTAAGGTTTTCTTCGGGGCAATGAGGGGAGAAGGATCTTGGCACCTACTTTTGTAGTAGAGCAGTCCCCTGTTGGTCAGCACAAACCAGCGTTTCCTCCAGGACCTGAGGCCGCCGTGGTCCTGCTTATTCAACCAGCCCCTCATCAGGTAACTGCTGGGGGAGGGGGGCTCCTTCTTGGTCTCTCTGGTGGGGGAGGAAATACATGTAGACCATACAAATTACGCAGATCTATATAGAGAGGACGTATAAACACATCCTCTCATACTTTACAAAGACAACAACAATTTACATGATAAAAACAACAAAAGAACAAGAGGTTGAAACAAAAGGTGCCAAATACAAGACGTTGACACAAACAGCGCAAAACAGAAGAAAAACAACAACACAAGAACTGTTCATATAGAAGAAAATATGTGCCAACAGCTTCATGCAACCCCCTCTGCAAATGATCCTTTCCAAATTCATTCCAAGTACTGTTTGTTGGTCTATATTACAGCTGGTACAATGTACAATGAAAACCTCACCAGCTTTATACATGTATAAATGCAAGGTACGAATTACTTACTTCAAGGTGCCACCAAGAATGCCCACATCCATCGGACTCTTGTTGCTGGTAGAATTCTGGAAAAGAAGAAAGATTTTACTTTAGGCCTGTTCCACAAAAGGTGGTTAGTGATCGGTTTATTGATAAAACATGGAACAAATCGGCATTGCAGTAAAAACTGAATTGCGCCGAATTTTACAATGAACTTGTACGGTAGACGCAACGCAATAATATGTACTAATAACGTTCAACAATGTCGACGTAGTTAACAGTTGATACATTATAATAGTTAGACTCTTTTTGGCCTCCATCAAATATCACTGAAAATTGTCAGGCAAAGGAAAAACAAGAACCATGTACATGTACAGTATACTACCATAATACCAAGCCTATCCTTGTAAGTACACCCTGGGCACCGTGCCAGAACAAATGGATTTCCTCCAATGATCAGTTGTGGTTTCAGTTGGCATAATATTGTTACAACAATTTGGCACGGTCTGTAATGTGTTTCAGCTGGCCCACAAAATCTGGCATTTCCTGGTGACTAGCGAATGATTTAAGCCAATTCTCGTAAGCTAACAGGACGGTACTGTTCATTTATCACTTTACTCAGGACATAATTATGTAGTAATATGTAATACATAGTTAAATGTATCATGGACTGTAAACTGTATGAAGAGTCCAGTAAGAGTAGTGAAGTATATAATACCTTTATACAAAAGGGCTTGAAATTCATTTTTTGGAAATAGGTGTACTGATGCACCCAACCAAAAGAATATGGCGCACAGAAATAATTTTGGGTGCACAGCGTTCGAAATACCCGTCTGCAATCTGCAAATTGCATAAAGATTTTCAAGATTGCAGAAGAAAAATTAAACAATCTGCAATTTTGCAGAAGAAAAAAATCTGACTCCGGATTCAACGGCTCTCAATTCAGGAGATTAGATAGACTTACTAGTACTAAGCAAACTAGCGGCGCTGTAAATAAACTGAAGCCCACAGCGCCGCGCGAGATGGCGGCGTTTCGGTGCGTTCCGACTGTCTATGGTGCTACTTGAGGTCAGTTTTTTTCGGGGGGTTTCGACACTTTCCGTGATAACTTCCGGGACGAATCATGTGAGAAAATGTCAAATTCGTGCATTTCCGTCAACCCTCGCTAATCTCCGCCGTCACGATCTCGGGGTCGGCAAAAGTCGGGAAAACAATTCCCGGATGTTCTAGCGTAAACAAGTATGTCGCAAGCTAAGCTGCGATTTCTTCAGAGCCCGAAGTCGGGGCATGGGCGCGATGACAGAAGGAACGAAACGGTGGCCACTTCATTAGCCCGTGGTCCTTGAAGCCCAGATGGCAGCGATGAAGTTGAGAACTACTCGGATAGATACTGAGCACCGCCTTGTGTGGAAAAGGCGAAACATTTTCTCCTGTGCCGAGACAGTGGGGAGGGGGGCACCCACGTGAAAAACTAACATCGCCGGGCCGTCTCTGGAGTCTCCCCGAATGTCCGAAGTCGGAGTCCAATGTTTGAAACCGATAGCGATGTTTCAGATTTATACAAAAAACTACACAGAGGCCAAGGTTTGCGTAAAGGCCTTTTATTTTGAATTTTACATTTTTTCTCGGTTTTTGTCATGTTTTCTGTGGGCCGTGTCACAGGTCGTGCGATCTTATTTATTAATCATAATACGCATCAGAACACGTATTTCTCGCAAGGATATAATTCCCTTGTCCTCCTTATCAGGCAGGCTGTTGAATTTGTTTTTAATTTTGATACACATACTGAAATGATCATACGAATATTTGATTTGATTGATATCGAATAAATATACTTTTGCTGTTGCAATTTTCGCTATTAATTTGAATATTTTTCACGCACATGTATTTTATTCCTTGTAAAAACTTTGCTAGTGATAATCAAAGATAGAGTGAGAGAATAAAGAAATACAGCAATGTTGCAAAGCTCTAGATATAATGTAAGTAAGTAGGCATTATTAACTTGAGAAGGTTGTAGTATGGAGGCATGTGTATTTGCAGAAAATGTTTTCAAATTGCAGAAAAAAATTTTGACATTCTGCAATATTGCAGAACACTGAAAAAAAGTATTTCTACCACTGTGTGCACCACATGAAATAAAGTTGAATGTCAGCAAAACACCATTACAAAGAATAACACGACTGCCTCTCTTAAGGACTTTAATCTGTAATTCTATGACTATCTTCGAAATTTGAAACAAGTAATAAAAATTGTACAAATAAAGTACAACAAAAGGTTGTATTGCTTTTTCTGATACTTACATTTGTAGACTATTCTGTATACTAGTATAAAATAGTACCTTTACCCCATATAGCATTCAAAATATCTAGGTGCACCCACAGTCAAAAATTGGATGCACAGTTCCAATTTTAGGTGCACAAAGGTGCACATGCGTCCATTATTTCGAGGCCTGTGCAATCACTAATGGACACCAAATAAGACAAACAAACACAGACATTTCTGGCATTGGCTGTACACTGATGATGGCATATTTACAAGCATGTAAGTCCCTTTTAAGGACTTGCGTTTGGGTCTTAAGAAAAAGTGTGGCAAGAGTTTGATTGCTTTCAAACCACACCAAACAGGGAAGGATTAAAGAAACACAAACTGATAGGTTCACATTTCTATGATACATGTACATCCCAAATTTGTGCTATCAACAATTTGCCAACCACTACTAAAATGATATATAACATAGACAGGTGCAAAAACAAAAAATAACATGTTAATCTAAACAGCTTGTCCAAGTCATCGACAGCTTGACAAGACCCGGTAACTTATCATCATCAACTTCAAGGCCAGATTTCCTGTTCTCTATCAAGGAGGGCTGATTTAAACATTCTTATTTCTACCTACTAACTCCTTCATCCACCCACCTACATTCCAGACATGTCAACATTAGTTCAAGTTCGTTGTTTGGCCTTGAGGCAGGGATTCCCAAGTAAACATTTTAAAAAGATCTGAGCGTTCAGCATTCTGCTGATGTAGATGAACTATCATTTAGTGAAGAACATCTGAATCAACCTTGTATGATAAGTGATAAGTACTTATGTAGTATGCAAAAAGAACGGTCAACCTTAGCCTTAGCGAAGCCGCCTTGCACTACTACTCCTGCTAGCCACTTGAGAAAGCAATAAGCCTCATCTCAATGGAGGATGACTGCTTTACCTTTACTTTTTCGATGCCATCATCCATAAACATTTTTTTCTTTCCTCACGGAAAAAATCACAGACTACTCAAAACAGCGCTGCCTTTTGTGGAAGTTTTGTTTTCGGTCTGGAAAATTCTGTTTTGTGCCCATTTCAGTCCATCCTTTAACCCTTGTACCTACTAAGGATGCGTCCAAGTGCCAAATTTGTCTAGGCTAAAGGAGAAGTCAGCTGGAAAAGGGTTAAATCGACAAGACTTTAGAAAGGTAAAGGTATGGTTGGAAGATTATCTTACCGGCTTCTTTTCGTCCTGGAATGACACAGTACTGGTGCTGCGGCTGTCTGTGATGGTCGACCTAACATACAAAAACAACAGCACAAGGTTTAGCTACATGTAAAAACATCAGCTAATTCAGCTTACAATAAAAGTATCAACCTTGGAAATATTACAAGTCAGGACATACAGACACATGTCAGGAGAACCCCTAGGAAAATTTGTTAATGTTTAAGTCTCCTTCTCTGGCCAGACATACATGTATAGCCTTCACCAGGCCCTCCTACGGGCGTATGGATCGTAGAATTCAGCAGAAAAAGAAATAATTAGCCAGTAGAGCCAGTCCACGGTGAAGAGCAGATTTCACAATGCAACCCTGGCAAATATTCTCCCTATAGCTGGCGTAGTTAGTCTGGTAGAGACTAGCAGACATAGGTGACAAGCTTAATGTTTGTACTGAAGGAAACAGTAGAATGAATGGATAACATGTCTACAGCACCTGTCTTCCATGGCACTAAGAACAAGGGCCATCAGACCTTGGAGCGCTCAAAAGTAGCAACTGACTTCAAATGAAACATTCGCAAAGCCTGGTAACGAGGGTGCGCATGGGGTAGAGGGAGGTACGGATAGTTACTTTTTTTTGCAAGATGTCGGTAAAAGATTGCAATACATCCCCAGCTCAATTGATCATTAATCAATTTGCAAGTATCTTTTATCTCCAATTTTTAACTCATATCAGAATTCCAGCTCTTTTCACAACATTAAACTCAAGTTCTAGTGCTTCCCAAAAACCCCATCCACATCCCCTGTATAATCTGCGACGTCTGAAGCAAAAGGAAAACATTTTTCAACCTGACTCGCCAACGCTTGAGCTAGCTAGTCAAACCAGGATGATAAAGTGACTGAAACTTCCGGGCCAGACTCTTTGCATGTTAAACTCAAATTCTAGATCTACACTGTAGTGCTTCCCAAAAACCCCATTCGTATCCCCTGTATAATCTGCAATGTCTGAAGGGAAAGGAAAAATTTTTTGACCTGACTCGCAAACCCTCGAGCTACAATGTAGCTAGTCAAACCAGGATGATAAAGAGACTGAAACTTCCGGGCCAGACTTGTGATACTACCAGCCGAGGGTACAGGGTACTCAAACTCCAGGGTTTGCCATACCCCATACATATCCCCTGTCTAATCTGCAACGTCTGAAGCAAAAGGAAAACATTTTTCGACCTGCCTCACCAACAACGCTTGGAACCAGGATGATAAAGAGACTGAAACTTCCGGGCCAGACTTGCGATACCAGGAGGGTGGAGATTTACAGGGTAAATGTTGGCATGACTTGCCTTCAAAACTTCCTCGCTTCACTGCCAAGAATCACAACCATGTGTTTGGACTGGTCGTGGTCAACTGCCCGGTCAAGGTTGACCAAGGGCACGATAGAAAAGTCGTTATACATGGTGTGCGAAGGGACTGAATGGATATTTCAGCACTTGGCAAACAAATGTGAATGTTTCAACTTTTGAAGGAACATAGATCACATGAGTATATCTATGCAAAATAACTTCTTAAAAGTTCTTCCCAAAGTTCAATGAAAAAATACATCAGGCTAACTATGTAAAAGGAGACGTACATGAAAGATATATCATATTGGTAATAAGAGGAGCATATTATAGACGGATGCAGATGCAGAGACCAGTGGATGATGATCATCATGATAATATTTTGACAATGCCAAAATCAGGCTTATACAATGTATGTGTTCATCATAGAATCATGACTACTTTGGTTACTATAGGCTGATTCATATAATAGTAAAATCCCCTTTACAACTGGATGTCACAAAAACATTTTCAGCCGTACTGTAAATTGCAAAAGTCAGCTTCAAAATGAGAAAATACATGCAGTAACTCGCAAAATAATATTTTGGAAAACAGATACTAATGTCGTAGAATGCCAGAGTCAATTCTAAAGTTTTGAAAGAACAAAAATGAAGAATCTATCATACTGTGTGTTCAGTTTGGTTCATCCTTCCTGACCACGTAGATTTCATAATGAAGGCAACTTTTTTTTGGCCAAACTTTTTTCTTATTCCCACTTCACCAGTTTTGGGGTCCCCAGAGGATGTTATCCATATAATCAAATTAACATGGCCTAAGTAAGGTGACAGCATTTCATAGGACAGAAATCACTGTCACATTTAAATGGAATCAAATTGCTGGACTTGATACTTTGACAGCATGCATGATTTGACAGTAGTACAGCAGTATAAACTTAATCTCTAAGCAGATCTATCTGTGGCAAGGCAGTGTCAAAAGGGCCAACAAGTATCCAAAGCCTCCAGTGGCTTGGTGGCCCTTTGGATACTGCCTTGCCACAGATAGATCTGCTTGGAGATTAGTATAGACCTGCCAGCTGTTCTATGTGTTAGTCCTGGGGAATCTAAGTTATGTTGTAGTGTGGGTGTTCAGCATCCTCAGGGGGCAGGGCTACATGATAACTGTTCAGCCCCCTGCTGATGGGTAATTCCCACAACATGTGGGCAAAGTTACACTGAAACATGTTCCAGCTTGGACTCCTGGTACATGTAAATCAATCAACTCACCACATGTTGGGAGGGACACTACAGTACATGTAACTGTAAATGCAATTAAGTTTGCGTCGTTTTTATTTAGCGTTAAGGCGAAAATAGGGTGTTCGCGGTGGTTTTGAGTTCGTGGCAGCGCTACTGTCACATACTGCTACAGTATTGGACAAAAATGTTTGCGGTGGTTTTAAGTTCTCGGTGAAGCGGTCGCCGGCAAAACCGACAACATAAATCCGTGAACATTTCTGCATTTACAGTAAACTAGCCACATGTTGGGACGGACACAATTGGAAAGGCATCAACTTGTCTGTGACACATGGCTACTGAATGACAGCTATCAATCATGTTTAATTGGGTTAAGCCTTGTGACAACAAATTACCCATCAGGGGGTTAACAGTTGAAATACTATACCACCCATTTGAAGCTATCATGCAAATCAATCAATCAAACTGAGATTTTTAGCTCATTGTGATATAATCTCAATAAGTACATTATTTTGTTCTCATATTGCCAGTCCAGTGCCTGCTTTTCAAAAGAAATTTAGTTGCCTACATTATAAAATCTATGTGGCCAGGAAGGATGAACACACAGAATATGATATACCGAAATTTTTGTTCTTTCAAATTGACTTTGGAATTGACTTCTGCATTCTACAACATTAGTATGCGTTTTCGGAAATATTTTTTTGCAATTTACAGCATATGTTTTCTCATTCTGCAGCTACTTTTGTCGATTTACAGTAAGACCGAAAACTTTTTTTGGGGGAAACAGACAAAAATTGATACGTGTGGATGTTATCCATATAATCAAATCAACATGTCAAATGTTAGCTCACAAGTTGTCAATGTCCTTACCGATCCATAAGTATGTAGTCCCTGGGCCCAGTCGGCGACTGTCCTGTCACAGGATGTTTAAACGTTGTCTTCTTCCCTCTGTGGCTGAAAAACGTTTTAAAGAAAATAACACTTTAAGAACGCCAATTCAAATAACCAGGAACTATTCTTAGAACATCCAGAGTGCATTAGAACTTCATAATAACTTGAACTGAAGTGAGCTGTAATCCATACTTGTGATATACACAATGGGGAACAAGCTACTTTATGGCTTAAAATAATAAGCATTGTATACATTATTCCAGGTAAGAAATACATTCTTCCTAGTAAGAATTTTACCTTGAATTTCACTTAGTCTAGACTTTGTGTAAAAAAATATGCAAATTCATACACTTGTGTAAACACTGTATATACATCCTGCAAATCTCATACCACTTGTGAATGTAGCCAAGTATGTAGTTGCGACACATTCATTGAAACATCCATCATTTGGCAACTGTTGAAACAGTATAGTCACAGCAGTCCAAGTCAAACTTGCCAAATAACCATGTACCACACACTACCAACCTACCAAATGTATGAAACATATGGTATTACATGCTTATAGATGATACACACTGGTATGGTACATGCTGTATATACCTCACGACAGTTGATGGATGTTATTTCCTCAATCGCACTTTCAAAACTGTCTGGAACATTGTTTGAAGAACCCATGCCCACGTAAACAGGGCCCACTTCACGCGTTGCACAGTCTCCGTGCTTCACATTTCTTTCCACCACTGTTCACATTCCACAGCACAAAAGAACTAACGGCTCAATCCTGACCTTTTGGGGCAACCCCGCTATTGTACACCCCGACCACCCCTACTTGCAAAGTTCATCATCCCACTTTGTACATGACTTGGGTACACTGGAATGTTACACTGTGTTGAAGAGGGGGTGTCAAGTTCGAGGCAAATGTTGTATCTTGCTCTTGAAGTACGGTAGGGGGCCTTGCCATCCCTCGGATAAATTTCAAGGACCCGAGAAGAGTTACACTTTAGCTATGACTCATGTGGGTTGGAATGTTACATTTTGTTACAAGGGGCTGCCCAGTATAAAGACAATAAAATCATCTCAACTAATAGTTAGTATAAAGTAACATACACTGTAAGTTGGTATCACAATGTCAAATACAGAACTTGGGCTCAGAAAGAATGACATATCGTTGCTCTATTTTGAATGGTTGTACATGCTTTACTAGTATGACTATTCCACTGTCTCAACAGGGGAGGGCCAGTGTTATGGTCAAACTCTTTATGCAGAAGTACATGTATAACAATGTACAAGCCGATTACCCCCTGCCAACCTTTTAAATAGAATAGCCCATGATTTACAATCTCTGTATAAAGTTTAGAATAGCTTGTGTTCAATCTAGATTTGTCTAATGTGTTTCCCTATTGGACTATGTAAAATTGTCTCTATTTGGATATCAATTCATACGTTGTAGTTCATGGTTAAATCTGCTGTTCGACAAATCTTGCTCAGAGTCACTGACGAAAAGTAGTGGATGCTACTTGAAACGTCTGACCGTTTCCAAAATCATATCCAGTTGCTTGAGTAACTGTTATTTGGTGTTCAATCGAGATTGCTTATCAGATATTGACTATACTGGCACTTGGCGTTTTCGCGGCAAGCTCTTCGCCGCGAACTCAAAACCACCGCGAAGGTTTTTGCCCCCTGGTCTACTATTGTCTCAAACACGAACTTAGAACCACCACGAACACTCCATCTCCTCCCTACAGCGAACCAGTAGTTCAATTTTGAGAGAAAAAACACAGACACATCTTGTTCTGTTAGAGCTGGCCAACGGATGCATTTTTCGGAGGCCAGACCACATACCAACCGAGCCCAAGGATACAACAGACGCAATATTATTTCGTCCTTGACTCAGATTAACATACGATAAGATCTCCAGAAACATTGCAGGGGTGAAGACTTGGTACTTTTGTACTTAAATGTCCATATACAGTGTCTAGAATTTTAAGCACAAATGTGTATATTTCCATCAAAGCTTAATCAAGTGTTACCTTAATATTAAATTGAATTCGTAAATAGCTTCACCATGAAAGAGTTACATGCAATGATTGCAATCTACACTTTCCAGTGGTAGCCTTGGGGCCCAATTAAGTAGACTTAAACTAACTTAAAGAAAGAGTCAACAGGACTTACCCCCAATGAAAAACAAGGCTACACACGTCAACAAGAACACACAAAATCCTGGGTGTGTTCTCTGATGTATACCTCCGGAAGACATCTTTAAATCGTAATCACTACATGTATAACTTGAAGGGTTGTCCTTGTAAAGGCGTTGACAGTGACAACACAAGCCGAAGCTACCAGGTCTTCAACATTGGTGCCCGGGGCTAACTTTACCCTGGCACATTAAACAACATAAACAACACCTTCTTGATTGTGCTGTGCTGCACGTACATGTAATTTGGCCTTTCACAGCGGGACTATGGTCACACCTAGCTAATTATATGCAACTGTTGTGACTGCAGCCTGAACAGCAATTGTGCGATTAACGTTTGGCATGCGACAGCAACTTACCCAATGTAAACAATGCAAGCTTCCAGACTATATGGTATTTTACGTAGTGATAAAGACAAAACGGATATTTTAAAGGGTAAAGGATCAAAGCATATCTTAATTTAAGTCTATTCTGACCTACCCCATGGCCTTGAGGTACTAATAACACCCAAAAAGTCTTGGGGCAAATTAACATACTTAGATCATTCATTTAGACCAAGGTAGCATTTTGAAAGACGGGGGAGCTTAATCTATTAACCTTTAGCACACTGAAGTAGCCATTGGGCACCCCATTCTCTTTTAGTTACAGAGTTAGTCAGCAGGGAGAGGGTGAAAAAACACACATAAGGCCACATCAATTAAATTTCTTGGTTAACAGATTTTTTTTTCATTTTTAAAAGCAAAAACAAAATCATGAAAACAGAAAGCTGGGGTGAAAACTTGCACCTAACCCT
This sequence comes from Branchiostoma lanceolatum, assembly GCF_035083965.1. Classification (NCBI taxonomy): domain Eukaryota; kingdom Metazoa; phylum Chordata; class Leptocardii; order Amphioxiformes; family Branchiostomatidae; genus Branchiostoma; species Branchiostoma lanceolatum. The sequence goes on along the minus strand of NC_089724.1, from coordinate 5,840,819 downwards.
GTTCACTCCCTGAAACTGTGTGCACCAAAGTACAAACTTTCCTCTGGGATTCTGTTTTCCTGTTGATTTTCCAATCTAGAGTTTAAAAAAAATTCCGTTAACCAAGAAATTAAAATGGTGTGGCCTAATGCTTGATGTAAAGGCATTGTGCTTAAAAGGTAACAAGGTTTATAAACAATCCCCAGGCTATCTTTTACTGGTGTGATACCAAAGTCAAATCTGAATGTCACATTCTTGCACTGTTAGTGACTGATATTGTAGCACTGGACTGAACTTTATAAGTAGCTTCTGTCTTCAACATAATGGCAAGGCTTACATGTAAACATAATTCCTCTATTAAGAGGTTTGGCCGGCACATACTTGTGATACTACGTAGTCCCAAAGAAAACATTAACCAGGGATCGAAATTCCTTTTTGAGAATTCTAGGTACAATGGTGACCTGAAAATTTAGGTGCAGAGAAAGAATTTTGGGTGAACAACATAAAATAAAGTTGAATGTCAGCAAACGTGGTTACAAACCCTATTGCCTCCCTTAAGAACTTGAATCTGTAATTCTATAGCTAACTTATAACTTTTAGTACATCATACGAAGTACAACAAAGGTTTTATTACTTTTTCTGATACTTAAATTTCAAGAATATTCTGTATTCTACATGTAGTGTGCAATAGTATCTTTACCCTATAGCCTATGGAAATATCTATGTGCACTGGTGCACCCACAGTAAAAAGCTCCAATTTTGGGTGCACAAAGGTGCACATGCACCCAGTATTTCAAGCCCTGTTAACCATTCTATAGTTGATGACCTTCTCCAAAGTAGTATCAGGTTCATCAAAAAGCAAACAAAGCCATTCTTCACTGTAGAGACCTGAGTCCATAACGATAACGAAAAGGTTAGGCCACATATCAAGGGGGAAACGTGGGAAGCCAAGGTGAAGAAAAAGAAAACATGTTTCTTTTTTCTTGAGGTGAACACTATGACCCGGCGGTGGTTATATGAGATATAGCGAGAGAAGTGCCTTTGTTTTCCCTATTGACTCTGCTTCCCTAAATTTGACACTAGGTCCGTACTGTTCTTTTTATTTCATGTGACATCTATTGTTTGGGAATACAGACTGTGCTCTCTGCAGAAAATCCACATGAACATCACATGAAGGGAGAGGGCAAAGGGTCGCACTGTTCGCTGACTAAACCCCATAGTCTGACCTGATTTCTTTTGTATTTTCATGTCTTCTTTTCAATGCATTTCCCTCGAAACTTCCGTATTTACATTGTCGCGTAATTGCGCCGCATTTAAGAACCAGTGATTAATCATTTAGTCCCCTAAACGCAGCTGTTGCTGTGAAGACTGGTAACGAATAAAGGTTATGAAATTCTATGGAACTTAAATATTTATATTGCAAATTCAATACTTACTCCACAAAATATGGCGCTCCTTCTGGGGTCACTGCTTCTTCCCAGCCAGACGGCAGATCTGGAAAAAAATGTGAAAAAAAAAATTAGTCAAATTGATCAAAATTATGAGAACAATAAGACTCTAAATCTATCTACTTAAAGAAAATGAATCAATGAATACACTGACTCCTAACCAAAACATTTTTTCCTTGTAGTAGTTCACAAAATGAAGGAGAATATCGTAACTGGCTATGACAGATTCAGATCAAGCCACAATTTCCTGGACAGCTTTCCCATTCCTGAAAAGCAGCTAGCCACGTGGGATGTCTCTGAGAGAAACCGTTATAATGCGTTCTACTCAAAACAAATAAAAAACACGACCATTTGGCCTACTTCTGTAGACGGTCGCCATGGCAACTAACGTTTCTACTGGACATGTTAGAGGTACACTACAAGTGTGGAACAAGAGGAAAATGTCAAAACAAATTTCGCTTGAACAGCAAACGGTTGTGGGATAGACACGACAAGGTATTGCCAAGCTTCACATGGTCTAGCCAGACAACTTAAGTCTGGGTCTGTTATTTCACAAGCTCTTGTTATGTCTTAAAGTAGCCACAGCAGAGGTCGGAGACACATTAAATGTGGAATATCTGGGGCAATACTGACTATGTACGTGTACAATATGTAGTCATGTCCGTTTGTTATAGCCTGGATGCCAGACCCCCAATCTCTACACTCCACACTATAGATATATTTTAGAGATTGGGGGTCTGGCATCCAGGCTAACTTATTATATGGTTCTGGGACACACTCATGCACCCCCCAAAAAACTTGGTTTATCATTTTGTAGCTACAGGTACCACATGTACACATTTTATGCTTTTACTGTGGATTCAAATGTTTAGAATGGCATGCACAAAAGTTGACATAATTTTCCAGGTGACTGGTCAAATAGGTATCTTTTACCAATTGACGATTCTTATTTAACTGGATAGCCTTGCTGGCATTAGCCACTCTTTCTAGACGGTCTGCATGGGGGTCCTGACAACGCTTTAGAAGAACTCCCTACGTATTACGATAAAATCAAGGAAGGCGATTACGCAAAATTTGGTCGCCTTGCTACGAATCATGTGACTAAGACGGCTTTCCCTATGAATTACGGATAAATACAATTAGGCTGCCTACGCCTTACTGAAAAGAGCATACAGATTCTAGTGGTTCAGTCTAGCAGGTTGATATATATTATCATGAATGATACATTTCATCAACAAGGTAACAACACCAATTGAAATGATGTATATACATATGAAATTGTGGCTATCTAAATTGTTTTAAACATTTCCCATTGCATGGTAGCATGCCCATACTTTGATATAGAAGAACTTTATTGTACGACAATTGTACACGGTACAATGCATGGCAGCAACTATTAAACATAGTACAAAATAGAGGTATGGAATAAAACTTAACTTCCTTTGATATAACTTATAAGGAAGCCTTCCCCTTTCCCAATGGAAGGTGGTAGTACCTTAGACTTTGTGTAAAATTCTGGCAACATTTGGTGGTCTTTATCAACATGAGTCAGTGGTGTCTGCCAGGAGCGACATACCTGCATCAGACAGGTATGTCCTGGTTCTAATCCCCAGGTGCGTCAACAGACAGCACACCTGTCTCCCTCAGGTGTACGCACGCTTACCTGACACCCAGGTATGTGTTGACACGCACATGTCTGAGTAACCCCAGCTACTGCAGGTAACCCAAACCAGGGCTGTGGGATCAATCAAACAAAGGGACCCACATGTCTGTATAGGTCGGATACAACACTCACCTGTGCTATCCCTCCGGGGAGAATCCATTCTAAACTCTAAAACGGGGATAACATACCTCTTAGCTTTCTTTCTTTTTAAAATTTCTTAGATTCTTGGCAACTTTTCTTTCAATTTCATTTCATTTTTCATTCATGTTGACAATATGTAATACTAACGAGTAGCGTACAAACATAAGAACGAACATAATCTTTTGGCGCATTTTCTTCAACATCCCTAAAACTGCCATGAAATATTCCATGATCCCTTTATAGTGTGTAAAAGATATGATTGATATAGAAACCTTGTGCTATTTTAATGCCAAAGAAAACAAGTGGTCACGTAGTGGTAGGCCATCGTAACTTTCTTTCTCAAAATAGAAGGCAGCAGGCCTGAAATGGGATTCCATAACGGAAAGAAATCGGTTAAACTTAAAGTCATAGAAGAGAGGGGGGATGGAAGAAAAGTTTCCTTTTTTTACTACCCCCTACTCAGCTCTTTGAATGGAATGACCCATAGAACCACTGACCTCCAAATGGTCCATAGAGACGCCAAAATGTCAAACCAATTAGAGATAACCTTCTCGCAGATCGAGTTTTCAAAGCAAGATTAGTAGCTAACATTTGATGCACATCGCATATCTGCTACGGAGATAGTTAAACCATGCATAAATGATATGAAATAGATTTGTACGATATGGGTCTGACGTTATACAAACGTTTAACTGGGTCAGCAAAAGTTGAAAGACAGGTCTAAAGTAAACAACCTGCCCACCCAAATATGACATATTTCTAACAGATTCAAAACAAACAATAAACTTTCAAAGGTCATAACTTTTGCTTGCTTTACTACATCCATAGATATTCATATATATATAGTTTCTAACAATAACTTCACAACACAATATGCCAAATGACGATTTTAACACATTTTAGCTTGTTGTAGGAAAAAAACAGACACTTCTACCCTCATTTACATTTGAATAGCAGTGAAAACACCTACAGGGTTGACTCTATAGGTGAAGCGAATAACAATATTAGCTAGACTTGCCATAGATATGCCTCAGTAACATTCGCAAATACTAGGCCTAGCTACATGTTGCTGTACATTGTATTGACTAAACTCTGTCTCAATGCTCCAGCGGTGTTTTTTAGAAACCGACAGATGTTTATTTGCAAAACAGACTACTGGTGTCTCCCTCGGTGGGTCAACAGACTGAATAATATCCTGGGGCCAAAAGGGTTAACACTTGCGCTGGCACCTCTAATAGGAGACCTAATCAAACTAAATTTAAAGACATCACTCAATGTTTTAGAAAATTGATGGTTGCGATTTTGACTTGTTCTTCTCCTCTAGTATTGCTTGGACTACTTTCAAAGACACATTAGTACAAAGGTATGGACTTAAACGAATATGATTTCTGCAAAGTAAGAAGGAAGTCGCTCAGGCAAAGTTTTATATGTGTTGTTGGCAGGTGTCTCATTTGTGGAATCACGAATATGCAAATGAGTACAAATGAGACATGGACCACCATCTGCTATTAGTACTACATGACAGCTAGTCAGCAGTTGTCAAACCTCATGAAATTATATGTTTTTGCTGACTGTGATTTCTTTTCTCAGCTTTATCACGATTGGTTTACCAACCAAAAAGAGTATTACTAAAAGGTGTTAAATACAAAGCCCTTCTTCGTTTGTAAGTCTTTTGTGCGCTGAAATAAGGTAGAATGGACCATTGTCCAGTAAGATTAGAAACAGGGCTGTGGGTTGTGTATGTAAGCTGTGGTTAGGTGAGGCTTTGTTGACATGGCTTTACATGAGGTATCTTTGCTTAGATCGAGACCAGAAGCCACAACTTAAAAGAACAAGGAAGCCATCAATTATGCCATCGCTTCTTTGTGCTAACTGTTCCTTACAGTACTCTGGTCAAGATATCTAATTATGGAATATACCTACCTTCCTAATAAGCTTCTTCATGATTGTAATTGGTCGTAAGCTGCTTGTTTCTATTACATGTAGTACTGAAACAAGTGGCCCAGACAGAGTGAACTCATTTGGGTCCAAAGTAATTTGATTTTCCACGAAAAGGTTATGATTTATTCATAATCGACAACATGTATCCTACATTAAGGATAGGTTCAATGACAAAACTTCCTTATGAATTATGAAAACTGAACAAAAGGATATTCAATTTGGATTTGGAAATACACTTAAGACTTCAAATCTTCATGCTTACCTGGTACAGTCAAACCTGTACAAGTGACCACCTCTACATAAGGACTACCCGGTCAATGTGACCACTTTTGGGTGGCCCTTTATGATTTTTCCTATTGACACAAGCATTATTAAGAATCCTGTGTATAGTGACCACCTGTCCACATACTAGTAGACCAGATTTTATCGGTCCCCTGAGTGGTCTTCTTGTTGTACTCTCCTAGCAAATGTTGTTGGGGAGGGCTGACAAAAAACGGGGAACAATTATGATAAGAAGGTCACAATTTTCCTCAACAACCTCTGCTTGGAGAGCAGTCCTCTTGGGCACTTTGACTGTAATAGTTACAGGTTTGCGATAGCAAAACCTGTTCTATTTTAAATTCCTTACCTTTCCTGTCCCTGTAGCCAGTCTGTACAGGTTGGCCAGTGAGAGGGTGTAGCCACGACGTGCTCATGTTGTCATCACTATGGAAACACAAAAAAAGTACAAATGTTTAAGTCCACGCTTTTGCCTTCAAGACTTCAACACCTTCTATTGACCTTTTGGATGGAAACACATCAAATAAAGTGCAGTACAACAAAAGGTTGTATTGCTTTTTCTAATACTTACATGTAGATTTCAAGAATATTCTGTATACTACTAGTACTACTAGTGTACAATAGTACCTCTACCCTATAGCAAACAAAGATATCTAAGTGCACTGGTGTACCTACAGTAAAAAAAAAATTAGGTGCTGGGATGGGCTATGGCCATAACTTCAATCCAGTCATCACTTCAACATCCAGTCATCATTTCCCCTAGCAAACCAGGTAAGCTTGCAGAAAGCCATACTTAAGGTTTACAAGGGGAGGGCCCAACTAAATAAGGTTAACGATGCCTTATTAAACATCAACCTTTCAGGTATTCAATTTAACCACAACATCCTAATGTATCCATCAGGTAGAAAATTGGATACAGTCAAACCTGTACAACTTAGTGACTAACTTATTACATGAGGACCATCTGACCAATGGGACCACTTTTTGGTGGTCCCTTTAACTTGAGATAATTTTTTATTGACACAAGCATGAAGAATCCTGTCTATTGTGACCACCTGTCAGTAATTTTAGCAGTTGAGGGAAAGGGAGCAGTTCATAGCATTCAATTTTAACGGTGGGAACAAACATCACTTTCTCAAACATTAATAATCATAATATTTGTGCTGATGAAATTTTAGCGGTTGACTAGTGACAATTAAAGTAGCTAAAATTACTGTTAAGGTAAATAAAGTTACTGGTAACAAATCAAGAATTACACACATTTAAAGTACATTTGTTTCTACTTAGCAACTGCGTAAGATGGAAGTTTGTCCCCTGTATGTGCTAAACCAACAATGTCAGTCAAATATGCGCAGGGTAAATATGGTAGCAGGATGAATATCAAGTGGGCCATCATGGCACTGGGACGGAGGTCGGCAAAGGTCAACAGGACTGACCTGAGCATGCCACCCAGTTATAACACATCTGTTACAGCAATTCACACAAGTTTTTGGAGTCAACGATTTACACACAAGTTTTTGAAGTCAACGATTTAGACACAAGTTTTTGGAGTCAAAGATTTATACACAAGTTTTTGGAGTCGACTCGGGGCTGTGTGTGAGGAGCTCTGGGCTGTGGAGTGGAATTTTCTCACTAGAAAACGCTACTTGAGTGGCCTAGGGTTCTCCTTGCACAGTCCTAAGTCGACTTCAAGTCGACTAAAAAATGTGTGTGTAAATCGTATTGGCCATTAGGTATAGGCCATGTGCACGGACATTTATTTCAATAACCCATTTGACACTTTTCAAGCTATATCATATGTTTTATTTTCCATATCACACGGGTTCTAAGTTGTATCACACAGGCTTCCATAGAATATTTAGAATGCATTTCGAGTGCGCCGGGTAACAATAACTGAATACATGTAAGTAACATGCCTAAGGTTGTGTGCTAGTTGCTAGCATTTTCAATTACAGTTCAATGTACAATTTCAGTTCTTGCCTGCAAATTACAGATTGCACCATGTATTTGGACACACCATTGGTAGTTTTACATAGTAGTAATACAAGTCATGTGTTGCTTACCATAAACATGTTGCTTACCATAAACTTACAACCATGAATAATGCTGTAACACTACAGTAAAGTCCTCACACCATTCTGGACTAATGAGCATCTACATGTAGTTTATTAGCCCCTGATGTTAATGATCAATTAGACCATGTAATTTACATACAGAAGTAAACATTACAGTTAGTCTAAGGCTTGACAAACACTCATAACCCATGACTCAAGAAAAAGGCTACTCAAAGCAGCTAGATGTTTGATGAACACTTGTTAGCCACTAGAAACACATTTGTAAGCATTATACATCAACCACCCTTTTTCTCTTTAAATCCATTACAAATAACCTAGTCCTATCTTAAGGGTTTAATAATAGGTCTTAAAGCAATTAGTAAACCTCAATGATTCACAAGATACAAGAAGTGGAATTAGTTTAATCTATGAAGTACGCAAACAAGGAACTTTAATGGTACTACATAGAACAGACAACGCAGTGAATTTTTTTTTCTTAACTCAAAACTTGCCCAACTTTTATCATCAACTGCTATTAACATTTTTGATTTAAAAAGTAAGAAGCGTTACAAAATCATAAAGATGTAGATCACAAGATAGTATAAACCATTTTATGTTGGAATGATGCATTCAAATCAATGCACAAAAAAACTATTGCCAGTTTAAAAAAAAGCTGTACCGTAATTCTTCTTTTATCCCACCAAGTCAGTAACATGGATATGTTAGTTGACCTAGGTTTATCATTGTTACTTTTTCTATTATCATTACTTTATGTTAAAGGTAAACATGAAGAAACACAGTTAGTATGCCTGAAAACAAATTGATCACTTGGTTTAGCCCTATGAACTGTTTAAACCATACATGTGATTAACATTTATAGGACCTGTCAAGAGGATAATATGACTTTATTCCTTCATAATTAATGTCAATATCAAATTACAAGATAGAGCATATTTAGCTGACCTGATACTCAACAAGGAATACCCTGAGGCATGGTAATTTGGTTATATATCAATAAATCTGTCTGGGAATATAAATTATCCAACTAATGGTGGCTATTAATTGCTGACATATATTTGCTGTTGGGGCTGAAAGCCATACTATTTGTCATGTAGGACTGTTAAACATGAATTAGCATTTATAATGCACCATAAAAGGCTTAAAAGGGACATCTTTTTGCCATGTGCTATAAAATAAAGTTGTGTAGACATCACAGCAAAGAGTTATTGATATTTTGATGAAGGTTAGACATCCTGGTAAAAAAATACGCCCCCCAAAAAAGCAACTGGATAAAATTTTGAAACAGACGTTTCAGACTGCATCTGCTGTCTTTCGTCAGTGACTAATAAAAGGGAAAAACTCCACTGTTTTTTTCCGTGTAAGTTATTGATACTGTGTATGAAATGATGATCATAGTCAAACATGAAATATGAACAAATGTCAGAATAAACAGTACTGATTATTAGAATTAATTTCTGGGCAAACTTATTTTTGTATACTGTAGTTTTGGCAAAATAAATCGTGTTGACACTTGAATTGTATGGTGGCGTCTGAGTCGAAACCATTGACGATATCTAGGTTTCCATATGTCTAACACTTTTGCAATTTTTATGAAATAGAAAAACGTTTATTATCAACTTTATCAAAGGTTTTGCTTGCATATAGACATTTAGCATTTAGAACTAAAGCAAAAAAGCAGTACAGGCTGGTCACTGTTTCAATCCTGGCATTTGAGGGGAAAACAATTTAAGTTCTGTTGGCATTGCTCCATATTAAACCTTACTGTTCGTTTGTGCTCTTAAGCCTGAAGTTGACATTGTTGGCAAATGAGGTCATTGCATGTTGATATTCTCTGGCCTGGGTGCTGAAAACACGCCATTATTTCAAATAAATACGTGCAAATGTGTGTACAAAAAGGAGGATCTATAGTTGGCAGATACGTGGAATGTTAAACTTCAGGGACAAAAACAGGGCGGGGCTATAAACGACAGGAAAAAGGTGATCCAGTCATAATTCTGTTTTCCTGTCTCTCTCGCCACAGGTATTTTTGGGCGCGAGGGTAAAAAAAAAAACTGCCCCCCTCCCCTTCCTCATTCTTTACTTTCTTTACAACTTGTCTGTCCACGAAAGACGATCTTACATGTCTCCTGAAACTCAAGAAGCCACGACGTGAGGTGACAGTTGGAGTATTGTTAGAGGAGAGGGCCGTGAAGACGTACCAACGCCGTGAAGTCTACCCGGCCACAAGCGTCGAGTCGACGCTGTTGTAAACACAAACACAGAACACTTTTTTCGAGAGCGCGCGCGAAACAAGGTGACGCTATCTCATCTAGCGCCTTAACCACACCACGACGACTCCTGAAAATCACTCAGATCTTAGTTAAAGGTATGAGGAATCTTAGGATATACTTACTTGATGAAGTAAATCCTGGAGTCCCTCGTAACGGCGTATCTCCAAGGGGGAGGGAGGTCCCCAAGCCTCATATCCGCCGCCATCTTGAACACCTTGATGGCTGTGTGCTCCAGCGGAGCCACCCCCTTGAAATCTGAGCTGTTGTTTTTGTTCCGCTCAAGTATCGCGTTTGCGTGGGCCCACTTAATGCTTTTTCTTTAGACTTTGCGGAGTAATGAAATTACTCTAGTGGATTAGAAACCACAAGTGGTATGTGGAAAGCTGCCGTTTTGGTGGAAAAGTGACGAAATATCCTTTGTTGATGTTTTCTAAATGGATTAAATAAAACTTGGACAACTTTCAAATATTTGTTGTAATCCTAGAAAAAAGTACAAAGTCGTGCTTTGATCAGCGTCCTTGGTTCAATACAATAACGATTAGCTATTGATACGCCTGTCTATAAGATTAGTTGCATGACCGACTGCCCCATAAAAAAGTTACGTTAGAAACAGGTGTCAGTGGGAGAAAAGACAATTGTCGGAATAGCTGCCTCTGGGCATGAGAACTCTCAACTTTTCACTTTTTGTCTGAGGTAATTTGGTAGGGGCCATTCTTCTTACGGGGACCCAAAAGCAAATGTGTCACAGCAAAACAAATTCAGCTTGCTGAAAGAGCACGGACACATTTGATATTTGATCAAGTTTGTAAAATATAGATATTCATAAGTTAATGGGCCCCTGTGTCTTAAAGATAGACACAAGAAACGGAGTCCCTCTTGAAACCTTACCCCGGTTGAACCACACACTTGTCGGGTGGGGTACGCCCTACAAACAATGGGTGGTATGCAGATTTGAGGGTCGCAGAGGAGACTGACAATGACGTAACTATGGCTTGAAAAACGCACAAGGGAAAGAGTTGGAGATCGTATCGGCTTTGGTTTTGTTATTTCAACAAGACTGACCGGCGTCGAGTTATGTCAGAACTACAACGTCGAAAGTCTAAGAAGTGTTGATGCTTTCTAGAAATGTCAATAAACTCCATTGGACCCTCCATTGGCTTCCACCACATTTATCCAGTACAAGTTGATGACACTGTTGAAACAAGTGTTAGACTGGGTTTAGACATAGATTTTGGGCCCCTAGCGGCATCCCAAGGTACTGCAAAGGAACTTCTAGTTTCGATATCTCGTGTTCTGGACATGCTATGGTCACGATTTTGGGGCGGTAGGCAGCTCCTTGATAGCTCTCGTACTTGGGAGGAAGTCACATAAGTTTGGGTCCCGTAGCGGCCAGGAATTGCAGAGGCATTTTTGTCAAAATGTTCCGAAGAGGATAACTCAAGAAGGGAATGACGGATTTTCATGATTTTTGGTATGTAGGTAACTTAGACGTACGAAATGAAATACAAGCCATGCGAAATAGGATATTTGCATTTGCTAAGCGGTCTAAGTTACTCTGTAGTTCCAGAATCAGCTGCTAGGGGCCCCAATCTTATAACACTTCTTCCCGAGCACAAGAACAAGTAACAATGAATACTGCCAGGAGGCCCAAAGTCGACCTTGACCTTTGCCTTTGGAAGACCAGCTCACATACCAAATTTCATCGTAATCCAAGTTATACTGACCACAAATATCCACAAACACACAAAAAAAACACAACCACACAGACAAACACACCAAAAACAATTCTTCCATTTTTCCATGGATGTAACAGTTAGCTTGATATCAAAGATCTAAAGGAAGATACTCGTCAGACACCTTCAAGGTCGAAGTTAATGTCGAACATGATTTAAGTACAATGGTACCTATCCAAAGACCTGGCCTGTTGACCACAGACATATTTCCGGTTTACACGGAACTCAAAGCACAACGGTGCTAAGTCAAGAAGACCCGGCCCCGCAGGGTTGAACATTTGCCAGACGAACTTGTCTGATCCGATTAAAAAGTAGGAACTTTGGGGGAAGTCACGGGGAGCTGGGCCTGATTAAAATGTCATGACACCGCACTTGTTTGACTGACACACTCATGGGACAACCAGGAAGGTTTCTGTCAGCCAGAGCCACAGAGCAAATTAAAGTACCCATCGGCAGGTTATCAGTCAAACTGTATAATTTGTAACGTTCGTAAGAAGCCACAGTGAATTGCATGTTACCACAAGGGACAACAAACAGTATCGAATAGTACCGACTATGGAGCCCGGGGTAGTGCGTACAGCAATGTTCGCTGCTTTCTGTTTTGTCATTCTGATGACAAACCTTCCGACGAACGCACAGGATCCGGGTAAGTCAATTCTGGGGGTGGTCAGGTTAGTAGTTCTTCACGATAGAAAAATGTCTGATACCGGGCCAAGGAAAACTTAACATTACATGTTATATACTTGTGAAATCACTTCCGAAGACATTTATTTATAAGCCTTTTCGTGGAGTCGTGCAATATGATCTCATTGTTCCTTACTGACGGAGTTAAGATTTGTTGTGTTGTTGATCATGTACATACCAATATATTCATGTGAAAGATATTACTCAATGCATATAACTGTGTCCCCGATCGATAAAAGACATTTAAGACTATACAATTTTTACGTAAACGGATCCTTAATTTTTCTACATATATTGATATTGTGTCATATACTGGTATTGTGTCGTCTCATTGTGCTGTTTTATCCTTTCTATTGCATTTTGCCGTCGAACACAAAACAAAAATAGTCCAAACGTACATATAAGACATATGTCCCTGGCAAAAAAAATTAAGGGGAAGCGCAACAAGGTTTAATTTTTGAATGTTATTACCAGTGCAGCATCGATATGTAAATCTTTTACCTTGAAAAAATATGACTTGGTTTGTCACGGCGAAATGATAATGATAAGTAGAACGCCTTGAAATAAAACATGCAAGTATATCTGTGTGGTTCATTGCAGGAAACGCTGTTACAGTACCTAGAGAAATCGGAAAGAACAAACACTTCGTCTATAACGTTATATAGCGTAGTTCGTCAACCAGGAAATCAGGAAGTAGAGACCTAGGCTTGCGTTATCTTTAGAACACGACAGCTATTACACAGTATTCCAAATACTTAAAACTTTTCAAAGTCTAGTTGGTTTGGCAAGTGGTGGTTACTTTTGAGTATCTATTGTTATAAAACATATTTACAAGACTCTGTGGTTTTGATGTGTAAATCAATTTTACTTAATAAGATTTATCCTGAAGAACTACAATTGTTTCTGTGGCTTACGCCATGTTGATTTGAGTATATGGATGACATCCGCGCGCATCAATTTTCGTCCATTTTCAAAAAAAAAAGTTTTCGCCATACTATAAATCATACAGAGCAGCTTCAAAATGAGAAAGTATATGCTGTATATTGAAAAAAATATATATTTCGGTAAACGGATGCTAATTTCGCAGAATGCTTAAGTCAAAGAAGAAGACTCGTGAAAGAACAAAAATGAAGAATCTATAATCCGGTATACCATACTTTGTGTGTTCAGTTTTGTTAATTCTTCCTGACCACGAAGGTTTCATGATAAAGGCAACTTTTTTGCCAAACATTTTTTTACTTGCACGCTCGCATCTGTTTCAGGGTTCCTAGAGGATGTCATCAAATCAACATGGTCATATGTAAACCAATTACTGTAGCTGCAAAGTAAAACTATTTTCTCAACCACCTCTTAAAAATTCACTTCTTTTCCCTACCATAGGTACCACTCCGACAGTACTGATTGCTGTTACATCTGTTCTTGCTGTGCTCGCTGTGCTAGTCCTCCTTGCCGTTCTGTGTGTTGCTGTGTATTTCGTCATGAAGGAAAGGTGAGTTTCAAGATAACGTCATATCAGACATAATCGTTGTAGATTTAGAACTTCATTGTTTGACACTCCGAAAACAATACGTAATTCTATAGATTATTTCTACTGTTAGTCATAGCTTATACTAGTTCTTTGTATTTGTTAACTATTAGCAATAGTTCGACTTTCATGTGCGTACGTACGTTGCCATACATTGTACCAGATACAATTGTCACGCAATAAAGTTCTTCTGTTCTTCTGTAATCTTCGATACTTATCAATTATGTTTTCGATGCGTTTAATATTGTGTGTCTCCGTCACGAACAAGTTAGTTGCCCATTGCATGTAGGTACTTACAACACTTATGTGGACGATATACATTATCTTTCATCTAACGTAAAGCTGATATTACCTCTGGTATTTTAGGTCTACGAAAGAGTCAGGAACCTCCAATCGTGAGTACGACATGATCGACATGCAGGACTCTCGTCCCCTGGACAAGTCGACACACAGGACTCTCGTTCCACAATCAGGTCGATACACAGAACTCTCGTCTCCGGGACAGGTCGACACACATGTGCAGGACTGTCGCCCCCTGGCCATGACTTCTCAAGCTTCGGCAACAGTTTCTGCTTCACCTACAGTATCTGGAACCCAGTCTGACTCTGATCATGACTATCAGGCGTTGGACCCGAGGACCATGTGTAACACTAACAGTGAATACACCAACCTGACAACGAGCCACATCCGTGTAGACGAGTCAGACTACGAGAACGAACTCGAATACGAGGAGATGAGTTTGAAAGATGTATGAAAATGCCTGACTGAGATTGCATCGTAGAAAATTTACGCCAGTAGCTTCGTTACATGTTAGATGTCAACTACAAAGTGCCAGCGTAGATGCATTCTCCAGAAAACATGAACAGGTAAAATTTGTGAAAAGTTTTTCTCCTGATGCGGGAAAAGGGGCCCGACCGCGCGGGTTTACAGTAAAAACATGCAATGACCGCAGGTGACCGCAAATCGAACGCGCGTTCGGACAGAATTACGTCAATTCGACCATTGTGGAACAGCGTTCGAATTCGGCTGGACATGGGAATTTCTGAGCATGAATTTGACCACAGTTCAATAACTGTTTAGGGAAATAAAGTAAGGTGAAGCTGTTTGCCATGTGTAGAAATTCATTTATAGGATCATGTAATGCGCATCATATTTAGCCAAAGCATCTGTTTTAAATCAAGAGAAGTGCAAAAAAGGGGTTTGGAACTTTTTGGGGCGATTTTATTTCCTGATAATATTCCTTCATTTGGGGTGAAGAAATGACTGACATCATATCAACGTCAGTAGATTCTGACGAACCTTTCTTTATACGAATATACAATAAGTTGCAATGCGCAAAAGAATGACTACATTTTTAGATATATCTACATGTATTTGCAGATAAGAAGAGTTGGCTTTCACTTGGCCATTTTCCTATCCATAGTTTGGTTAAGTTTGGGTTCCATATTTTTCATCAATAGTCCACCAATTTTATCACACAATCTGAAATCTGTTTGATACATGAACTTTTCTTTGTGATTCAAACGCCGGTCGGTATTTTCCTAGTGATTGTATGCATGCACAGAGAGTAATGCAATGAACGTTGTCAGTATCTGTTTACCACACGAATTGTATATGTTTGGCTGTCATTATTTAAAACACGAATAAACACGCATCATATTGATATAAGAACAATAACGTTACATGTTGCACAATTCTGCTTAGCTTTTTTTACGTAGTTAACCTCCAAAACATTCATCAGACGGGTTATATGAATCCGCCACTTTAAAAAGAAAATTGATTTGAGATCTCTAGTGCAGCACCACCCAGGTATGCACAGTTAAGATTTGTAATAGGATGCATTGCACTGGGGGAAGTTGGGTTGGAGATTTGTTTGGCCGTATACGTATCTTTTCAGGCTGGCGGCATCATGTACCCTGATGGAATTATGTTAGTAGTCGATGTTAACTGAATCTGTGTCTGCAAATATCATGCCTAGAACTAGATGGCGCTGCAGGCAAACCTTCCGTTGCAACTCTTAAACCCCCTCTAGCTCTCACTGGACCCGCGGCACGCTGGCCGCGTCGCTGCGGCCGATCGAATTGACAAAGCACTCAACGAATTTCATCGACAAAGAACGAATCTTTTTAAGCTGTGTGTGTTTTTTTGTCTTCTTGTTCATACTTGTACGTTTTGAATGATGTTCTCATTATAAAGTGAAGGGTAACACAAATCCAGTTTAGGACTCAGCGACGCCGCCAGCGTGCCACGGGTCCAGTGAAACGGGCGCTTAAGACTTAGAACATACTGGCTCACTTGTGTATGTGTGAAGGGCCACCACAATACAGAAAGTAAATTTGGAAAGGCAAAATAATAATGACTCAGTAGAGGCGATTGCTATGATACTAATTTGCAGTTGTATTCTTGAACATGATTGCAATATCTGAAATGATAAATCATACATCCCCAACATTGAAAAACCAAGGTATGAAAGAGAACAAACATACAAAGTCTCCCCAAGAAAAATATAACTTCTGGTAAAGTATGTGGCATATGGCTGACGAATACAGTAACTAGTGATAGCAGCGATGTACGAGTATAATAGTGAAGTAAAATATACATTTCTAAATGTTAATAATTTGTACAGCTACCTGGATAATAATGAAGTCAAAAACCATGGAGAAAGATACAATCTAGGGTATAATTTTCCACATTATTTCTATATCATTCAGTTTGGATAATGGTCACCGTATTGAACCTATACAGATTAGTATACATTATTATTAATCATTATAGATGAAGAAAAATGCACATTCTTATATCACTGTAATTATACTTCTGCTTTATCACCATGACCTGTATTTAGCTTAATCTTGTAATATCATATAACATTAGTGCAATAAAGGACGTTCATTCATTCATTATCAAAATCATGAAAAAGGTATTTTACAAAACCCATATTTCAACCAGTTTAGATGCATTTTTATGAAATCTAATCCTTAGAAATTGAGATCTCACTTTTGCAGAAGTTGATCTCAGACCCCAAGATCTGAATCTACAATATGAACATATAGAATTTACAAGAGCATTTAGTTTTTTGTGTGTTATATTTACAACCAACATGACATGGCCAATCACCTTTCCAATTACATGTATGTACATAATGAAATATACACGAAACTACCTATATTATACACACTATTGCCAAATATACATATTGATAACAAATCTTAAACTCCATATTGATTCCTCGCACATTAATGCACATCCGTTTTAATCTTACAAATCATTGCAATACTGTACATGCATAAACATAACCTTCAGTAGCTTTCTCAAAACATTCGGTCCTGAGATTTCCGGATCCAATCGCAAATATGACTTAACATGGCACTAACTATGGGTACTTCAAACCACGATTAACGTTAGGATAATGTACCATGTAACGTAACGTTCACTGTGACCACCTTTCACTGCCTAATAAACGTTACAGCTTTCCTGCAACAATCATTACCTTAACGGCTAGCAGCCCTAATACTAAGTACTTAGTGGTTAATTGGAAAAGGGGGCCCCGGCAGGTAGTTTACGGGCTTTTTTTTAAATATATTTTTTGCACTTTCGGGCGTGACCCCGTGGGACACCCTGCGGCTGCCGGGCTATTTTTGGGCCCGGCTGGGACCGTGATCATTTCAACTCGGACTTAAAATCAACGCGGGACCTGGTATCAAATAGATGAACACCGGGAGGTACCCCCCCCCATACCCCCCCCCCCCCCCCACACACACACACATACATACACAGTCGGGACTACACCCCCTATGGGCACCGGCGCAATCGGGACCTAACCCTAAGAGATAACTAGGGATGGTACATGCTATATCGGGTCCTCCTTCTGTTATTTTTCGACTGACTCCTCATCTGAACAGGTTGTTCGGCCCAAATAGCAGATGCCTGCAATACCCCATCTTCACCCCCCGAAGCACCATCCTCTTCATCCGAGTCAGCGTCCTGGTTGTCTGTCGTTCCCTGCTGTCCCGACAGAGGGAGATTCATATACAGCGGTTCCGGCGAGGAGCACGTAGTGCCACCATCTTCTTTTCTCTGTAGTAACGAAATGATCCAACATATTGGTGAAAGTTAACCTTCATCACACTGAAGTAGCTGTTTTGCACCCAATTCTCTATCGGTTACAGGGTCAGGCAGCAGGGAGAAGGTTAAAGTAACGTTAAAGTTAGCTGCTCTTTTTGGAAGGTCTCATTCGGGTCATCGACAGAACTTCTTATCAACAATATCTTTCTTTTCAGATTTTGATTAAGTAATCTTGCAAATGATAGCGTAAGTAGACAATGAAATTAGGAAGCACAAAAGTGTTGAGTCTCTTATCTAAACCAGATTTAGCCAGATGTGCCCTCGACATGTTAACCATAGCTTCGGACGTAATAGTGAAAGTAATTAGCATCCTGCGGTGGTCCAGAGACTTTTTTTATCGAGTAGTAGTCACATTTACATTTGTGAATATTAGACATCCAGGTCCAAGAAATGAAGAAAAAAATTGAATCTTTACCACTGGATTACCGCATTTTATTCTCAGACGTGTCAAGTGTCCATCTAACATTTTTTGTCAATGAAAAAGTAATGTTTACTTAAGACTTACGGAACTTACATAGTAAGTAGACAACATTCATATAAACAAAATAGGAAACGGCCGAGATGTTCTAAAAAGTGTTAGATGGACACTTGAAACGTCTGAGAATTAAATAGGTAACCCAGTGCATGGTAAAGATTCAATCTTATTCAGCACATTTTTATTGAATATTTGCTCTTACCTTGTTGGTGGCGACCTCTTCGTACAGATCAGGGTCGGAATCGTCGGAGAGCGACTCTCGGTCGAACAGTTGCACGAGGGCGTAGTAGTCGAACATGTACGGGTCCTCCTTCCATTCTTCAGGAACCTCGCTGTCGATGGGGTCGGGGGGGGGGGGGATAAGAATTTGGTAAGAACTTCACAGTTTTGAGATTTCCGCATGTCAGGACATTCTACTACTCTCCAAGCAATTATGTTATATGACTGTGTAATTGATCACTAATGAAGTTTATGTTATGTTATTCCTTTTGTATTCTGATTTGTTATGATTTGTTAGGTAATAGGGCTCCCTTGGAAACCAGTTACTCGTTAACTGAAGGGACTACCCTAAAGATTGATAAATAAAAAAAATAAATAAATAGGAATGGGTCCGGCTTGTCGCCAAAAATCGTATGTGTTGGCGACATAAAGAAAATAGGACAAATAGAAAGCCCGACAAAACGCCTTAAACACGCCCAAAAACCAGCCGGAGCCATTCCTCTGATTGCAATTAATTGGAAACTACATTCTACAACATTCCACACATATGACTGAGGAGCTTTGGTAGGGTTGCATGTTCCCACCTGTAGTTTTGAATACAAGTGTCCATTTACAAATCATAAATGATCTATTAGATACCCCAACTTTCAAACCATCACGGATGAACACAAACGTATGACACTTTCTTCTTGAAATCACAGAGCCCACAAATTCTGCAAAAGGTGGGACTTTTCGTCTTCCACTGCCTCTAAACATGAGGTCAAACCCAGCTTGTCTATATAAAACCAACACTAGTATTAGGTAGTCTATCTTTACAACAATGCCAGTCACAGTTCACTGTCACATGTATGTTTTTCTCCATATTTCTACAATGTACCTGAAATAAGCCCTCGGGCATGAACTTGAAATAAAACTTGTAATTAAAAGATTCCACATGATAGATTACTGCGACTCTTTACCCCTCAACTTCATTCATTACAATGTTTATTAAAGGACGATGAGCATGGCTTACTGAGTCTCTAAAACCTGCAGGATGTCCTCCAGTGTTGGCCTGTCCACGTTGTGATAGGCCCGGCACTTCTGAATCAGCTGGAACATCCAGTCCGGGCAGCTGGGAGACTTTTCCAACACCATGTTCCTGTCCAGAAAGTCCTTGATCTGTAAAATCATCGACAACAGACATATCAATAAAATAATTATGCATATGTCACGCCACAACAAATAATGCAAAAAACTTATTGTGGTGATGAGAAGCCATACACAATGTATGTATGCTAGACATATTTTCCGCAACAAGAAACTCAAGTTATCATTATTCTACGTAAAAAAAAATAAATCAAGTAACTGGAATCATTCATACAATATGATAAAAATATACTGGATAAACGATAGTGAATTAATGCTATCTGAAACGTTTGACTCTCGAAGTTTTCCAGTCACTTGTTTACATCATTCTCTACCTGGATGTCTAAACTTCATCGACTCATCACCATTTTCTAACACACGCACAGTTTGTTTCATTGTTCAGCTCTTTACAAAATAGACACACAGAATTGATAAACATTTTTTCTGGCTGCGTGGTACAAACCTCTTCTGCCTTCATCCCCTGGTAAGGCACAGTTAGGTGAGATGGGGCTCCAATGGGTGCGTCGAACGCCTGCCACAGCTCCTGGAACACCGACCCCAAACTGAAGACGTCACTCTTGAAGGAGTACAGGCCGAAGTGAAGCACTTCAGGTGGGGACCTACATGACGATTTAGCAAAGAATTCTACCTTCAAAAATCGTTCATGAAATAGAGCCTTTGTGGTTAACCTCCATTGACATTAATCCGTCAGGTTACATAAATCCGCAACTTTGAAAAACAGTGGGTTTGAGAGATCTCTAGTGCAGCACCCCCGGGTATGCACAGTTTAGATCTACATGTGCATTGTACCGTTGCATGGGTTGGAGATCTGTTCGGACGTATCTTTTCAGGGTGGCGAAATTATGTACCCTGGTGGAATTACGTTAGTAGATGTTAGATATAAATAAAAATGACTACTATCGTATCCGATAGCAGCCTCGAAAGATGCTTGGCAAAAACATAATGTTTGCCGTGAATCTAAGAAGAAAATACAGATTCCTGAATAAAAATACGAACCATCTGCTGGCATCCACGGGTCCAGGGCGTCCGTATTCGAAGTAGCTCTCCGACACGTCCTCGTCGTACGGGCCTTGCAGAAGCTTCTTGGTCCGACCAAAACGGCCCAGCATTACCTGATGGTAGAGGATGAGATAATAACGTAAAATCTCTATTATAGCAACTTTTGTGCCACTTGAACCTATCTACACCATACAAAACATGTACAATTACGGAAATGCAGACTAGCAGACATGTTTCTGCAACTAGTGATCCACTGCTCACAGAGTCACGAGTCAAATTTGCATAACGCGACGTCACAGTGGCAGCGAATTACTCATTCCTTGATACAGACTGAAGTTGGCCTGTCGAAAGTCCAATCTCTTATGTTGAAAATTGCAGTTGAACTTTGATACATAAGGACATGGTAGTACCTCTATTTGGTTTCCTGCATATTGTGGTAAAGTGGCTATAGCTACATGTAGATAGGTTAAAACATGTACAAGCACCGAAAGCCTACAGGGGATGAGACAAGTTATGACAGACTGTCAGACACCTTGGGTTGGCCATCTTCGTTTTCCACGAAGACGTGTTCAAGTCGCAGGTCTCGGTGGACGACATCCTTCCCATGAAGACACTGCACTGCCAGGGTTATCGCCCTACAGAAATCCTCCAGTAGAGATGGGCTGCTGCAGCACTTATTCGACAGGTAGTCACGGAGGTTGCCGGCTGAGGGCCTCACTGTGTACTGTAATGAAAAGAAATTTTGTAATGAATAGTTTATGTCGAACGCTTCACTACAACAGCGACAGAGTGTAGTGTAAGGAAAAGGAAGACATTATTGACAACGAAAGGGTTGAGGCATTGGTGAATTATTCATACTTTGAATGAGGAAAGGTAACATAGACAGGTTGCAAAGTACAAATGGTGGATATAGACACTGACGCTCAATGTTCTGAAGTCATCCGTCAAAAAATGTGCAAAATGAGTAAAGATTTAGCCAAAAACCAGTCCAAATGTCCACAACAATATTTTCTACATTTGACAGGCACATGTACCGCAGTTTTCACCTTAGAGAGGCGAAATGTACCACCAAATATGGCATACCTATATTGCAATACAGGTTTGAAAGTAGGGAGCACAAACTGCAGCCTCGTTTTGGTACATGACCCCTAGCTGACCCCGGGAAATTCAACATGGCCGCCGTCATTGGCAAGAAGTTGGACATGCCAGAAGCAGAATTACGTACCAGGCAGGCAAACTCCTCTCCACTCCGCACAGGATCCTTCATAAATCTGATGGCAGTCAGCTGTTCACAGTCCTTGGTGGTAGGTCCGATTTCCCTATACGTTTCCACAGAGGCAAGGGCCTTCGGCACTTTTTCTAACGTCAGGGTTTCCTGCAAAAGACGAAATCCTTAACTGGTGTTTATCGGATGTCATCATGTCAGAATAATCACGATACGGTTGTCTTCAATTGAGAAAAACATTCTCTGCAGTTGGACACGGTCATGATAATTTGCCCGGGGATGCCCATACTGGCATTCGCAGAAATGAATTGAAACCCCGCATTAGTACCGTAGATATAGAAACTTACTGTAGAATAGCAATATAGAATGATTTTGTATTCATGTATACCTTTGTTTTACCTTACATTTGTATTTCGACATTGTTGTCAACATGCAATTAGCCTACGGGCATGAATTTGCAATAAACTATTATTATTGAAATATTAGAAATAATGATGAGATGCGCAAAATTATGACGTACTTCCTTGTGGACCGTTTCCTTTGGTCTGTCGGGCGAGTTCAGCAACAGGTCCTCATAGCATTCTTGCAGTGCCTAGAGCAAACAACAAAAATGAAATCACACATCACATACAATAACCAGTGATGGGATGGGTCTATGATACTTCATAAAAAATCACTCCCTAAGGTAATTTTTTTAAATGGCGGTAAATGTTAAATTCTTCGCAAGAAAGAGTGGTATGGCAGGTGCAAGAATAAAAGATAACTAAAAGTATGAATTGTTCCGTGCTAACTTACATTGCCGGCCATACTTGTCCTGTCACTGCTGCTGGCATCCGGGTCCTTCAGACGTTTTAACAGTGCCTCTGGGATCTCCTGCAAAACGGGAAACACTGCACATTTTATCTTTTGCATCGGAAAGGAAGACGTAGTCGGCTAGTGAAGTTGGATACTTTAGGTGGTGTATAGAACCATACGTGAGTGGGTGTAACCATACCTGGCAGCAGTAGGCATCGACAACGTCCTCGACTGGTGGTAGGTACGGTCTCCAGTCATCGTCTGAAAAATGTCAATGTCAATGTAGATGTAGATGTAGGACCATGTAGATGTAGATGTAAATTACTCTCCAAGCAGAGCTAGGGTTTCGGCTGGTTTTTAACGTGTTTTTAGGCGTTTTTGTCATGCCTTCTACTTTGTCATCGTTTTTGTTGTGACACAACAAAAACGATGACAAAGTAGAAGGCATGACAAAAACGCCTAAAAACACGTTAAAAACCAGCCGAAACCCTAGCTCTGCTTGGAGAGTAGATGTAAATGTAAATGACAAGGCAATCCTCCAGGAAAGAAAGGATTCCCAAATGAGCCTGGACGCAAGGACAAAATATCAGTGATTCTGAAGATATTCGTGATCATGAAAGACTTGACAATGTAGGATATACAATAACAGGAAACACCCACCCGTATTGCTGTACTTCGGCTGTAGTTGTTCTATCTGCTCGAGCACCAGGTCTGCTGCTGGCCTCTCCAGCTCGTCCACCCTCAGGAGGTCCTTCATGAGTCTGAAGATGCTGGTGGGCACGCAGCTGGGCTGCTTCATTCGGAGACCTTTCCGGACGATCTACAAAATAAAGAAAGGTGAGCATACTCTTTCCAGACGATCTACAAAATAAAGAAAGGTGAGCATATGCTAATCTCCAAGCAGATCTTTCGATGGCAATGACAGTATCCAAAGGGCAAAAGCAGTATTATTGGCCACTTTTGCCACTTGGATACTGTCATTGCCACCGATAGATCTGCTTATAGAATACAAAAGAATACAAAAGGCCTCCCCCATGGGTATCAAAGAATTCATAGGAATTTTACGGAATTCATACGAGTTTTGCGGAAAACATACGATCCATTACGAGAAACATACGAATTGTACGAAATACATACGATCCATTACTAAGAAACATACGAATTTTACAGAATTCATACGATCCATTACGCGGAATACATGCGATCCTTACTCATGATTTGTTGGGTCACATGACATGACCGCCATATTCAAGATGGCGGACTCGGGATAACCAGTTCTTCGTACGATATCTTGGCTTTTAAGAGCTTAATGACGTATCCGATCCGGATAAGCTCTCAAAATGTCAAGCTGCACTAAATTAAGACTGATGTAGGCTTAGAACAACTAGGAGGACCAGACAAAGCTAGATTCGGTGCTAGGGCGATGGCCAACAAATTAGTAAGGATCGTATGTATTCCGCGTAATGGATCGTATGTATTCCGTAAAACTCGTGTGTTTCTGCGTAATGGATCGTATGTATTCCGTAAAATTCGTATGTTTCTCGTAGAGGATCGTATGTATTCCGTAAAACTCGTATGAATTCCGTAAACCTCGTATGAATTCCGTAAACTTCGCATGAATTCTTTGGCACCCCTGCCCCCCCCCCCCCTTATCTTACTTAAAATTTTCACAAATGCTCTGTCAAATGTGTATTCTGTATCAAATCATAATCTCGGTACATCAATTGCCATGAACTCTGCTTGCAAAGGCAAGAGCGAGATGATGACCAAATGAAAACGATTATCAAATTTACATGGCGGCTCAATCATTAAACTGATGACCAGAATCTACATTGGTGTAAGGCCCATCACAGGTACATAGCTCTTACCCTGAACAGTAAGTCCTCTGTCGACATGCAGTCGAACTCCTGGTACGGCACTGCCCCGCATGTGAACAGCTCGTACAGGAATACTCCAAACGACCACATGTCACTCTTGGCGGAGTACCACTGGGACACAAGAGACTCCGGTGCAAGGAACCTCAGAGGCATCTGCTCGTTCCAGGATCCTGTAGCGTGAACAACGTTAACACAAATAACGTCAATACCGGGCACTTGTGTTGTAACTAAACCATGCGCAATTGCCAATGATCTCATAGATATGAGACTGGGCAGTAACAAATAAGAAGAAGAACACAAAATACATCACAACTACAATCTACAAGTCTACAATGTGACGTCACGTCGAGAATATGACGTAAGATGAAAGAACAAAATTGAACATGACGTTTGCAATTTCCAGTGCTTTGAAAAGTCTTTTGAAAAACAACTAGAACCGCTGAGCAACTCTTACTAAAATGAGTCACAATGTACATGTATTTCGAAATCGTGTCAATGTCTCTTTACCAAAGATGGCGGAATACCTTTAAAGTATGTCAGGCTGTCTTTGACTGCATATGGCTTGGACTCCTTTGCCTTTCGTGCCTTGCAGAATCCGCTGAGTTTGTAGCACAGCACTCCATCCTCCATTGTTACCAGGACATTTTTGGCCATGACATTGCTGGGGGACGAAAAGAATTATAGTGCTGGGAGACAACTTGGACAACATTGCCCAGTCACTTACTAACTTTATGAAATTATTCATGAATTGTAGCTAGTGCTTATACTTCATTCAATACAACTATCGCCAAAGTAGCCCGAAACGTTCAGATAATGCTGACACATAGCAAACATCACACACACACATATATATCTCTATATATGGACATAAAAACATCAAGTTAACATATTTGTATCATATTCAAACTGCAATTTTGGACTTATCCTAATTTTCGTCTGATCAACTCCAGTCCTGATTTGTAATTAGCAAGAAATGAGCAGTACACTGTTTCTGTGACGTCATGTTATGCAGGTAGCTAGGAAACGTGACTGGATGAGCAGTGGATCATACGTTACAGAAAGTTCATGGCGCCCTCCGTCTCTGTTAAGAGATGGTTGTAAGCTATGGAGAGGAGAGAGAGCCCAGAGACGGAGGGCGCCATAGACTTTCTGCAACGTATTATCCACTGTTCATCCAGTCACGTGTCCTATCTCTTTGATACAGAATGACTTCTACCAACACAGATGAACGTTCAAGTGAAGTTAATACATCTGTAGACTTTTGGGATATCTTACAAAGAGCAGTTATACATACCGTTGTACACTTTTGTCTCCTTGCAGGAACGCCAGTGCCCGGAGAACATGTATTGCTATGGCAAACAGTTGCTGAGGCGGCAGCACCGGGCTCCTGTGCTTCCGGAGGTAGTCCATGAGATTACCGTGCGTCATCAGTCCCATGACGTAATGAACGGGAGATTCCACACTGGACGCCAACAGGTTGATGATGTTCGGGTGCTTCAAACGTCGGAGGACTTTGATTTCATCTTGGATCCCTAAATGTCAAAAAAAGAAGACGAAGTACTCTGTTATCATCTCTTTCCAATATACACGTAGTAGACCTACAGCTCAATACAACGTAATGACAGCATATTATGTTGCTTACAGCTACGAGGGTCCATGTGTGCTCGTGTTTTATATTTCTGTTTTTGGGTAGAAGGCTTTATATGAGCGATTGTGCTTTTTACTTGATACTCACAAAACAAATGTGAAGAAATAAAAAATAAAAAGACGGTTTGTTATCGTACAAAAGCAATGAGCACAAAATGTCATTCCTGATACAATATCAAGATTTGGGTAACATTGCTTTGTGGCATTTCTCATGAATGTCTTTGTAAATGCTCAAGCAACAGAATGCTGGCGTGTACTGAATCTATTTGATGGCAAAATTACAACTGCACATGCATGTTAAGTTGACAATGATTGAAGATTACTTTTGCAAGCTGGCGTGCTGGTGTCGTGCAGACCATTGAAGCTCTGCAGGTTCTGAACCCTGGCGACTTTAACGGCGACGTGGATCTGTTTGCCGCCCATCACGCCTTGGTAGATGACGCTGTTGTTACATTGGTGGGGCAGCTGGTCTTGAAACACCTCAAGATCTTCATTTTGGTGGTAGTGTGCAAGGTGTTTGGGGAGCACTCGTTCTCTAGAAGATTGGAACAAAAAGAGAAGTTGGGGCCTATTGACGAAGTGCACATTTTAAAAAAAGACATGCCAAACAAAACGACAACGTAGCTTTTTAGTGCAACATATACATATACAACATATCTCCTACCACAAACTCCTCATTGGTGCATACACTGAGACGTTTTGTAAGGCCATGCTGATTTGATTATATGGATGACATCCACGCGCGAATAAATTTCCGTGTGTTTCCCAAAAGAAAATGTTTTCGCCCATACTGTAAATCGTAAAAAGCAGCTGCGAAAAGAGA